>NC_068278.1:42691591-43015679 GCF_025860055.1 Xyrauchen texanus | reverse complement strand
TAAAACACCAAAGGAAATGTTAAGCAGAATGATGTCACCATTCACTTTCATTGTGTGGAGAAAAAAAGGTGATTAAAAGGAAATTAAAGTTAATGTTGACTGAGGCTAACATACTGTGTAACACCTCCTTTTATGCTGCATGGAAGTAGAAAGAAAGTCTTACGGGTTAGGAACCATGATAAAACATGAGTGAACTATCCCTTTAAAGCGATGGTTCGCCCAAAAATTAAGATTCTCTCAACATTTACTCACTTTCATACAATTTCAGATTTGTATAACTTTCTTCTTCTGATCACAAACGAAGATTTTTAGAACAATATTTCAGCTCTGTAAGTCTATACTATGCAAGTGAATGTTGACCAGACCTTTGAAACTCCAAAAATCATATAAAGGTGGTATTAAAGTAATCCACACAACTCCAATGGGTTAATATATGAACTTTCATTTTCACTTTCAGAATGTGAATGTTGAGGTTTATAGTAAAAAAAAAAAAAAAAGAACTTCAATATTGATCTGTTTCTCACCCACACCTATTATGTTGCTTCTGAAGACATTGTTTTATGGATTACTTTTATTCTGACCTTATGCGATTTTTGATGCTAAAAAGGTCTGGCCACAATTCACTTGCATTTTATGGACCTACAGAGCTGAGATATTCATCTAAAAATATTTGTTTGTGTTCTGCAGAAGAAAGAAAGTCATACACATCTGGGATGGCATGAGAGTGAGAAAATTACGAGATAATTTTCATTTTTGGTGAACTATCCCTTTAAAACTGAATAAAATGTAACAACAGATTCTTTTTTAAGTAGTACAAAGAAATCATGATTCTGCTGACAAATAACTGTTTTGATTACCTATTTTCTGTCGTATAGGTGAATGCAGAAAGATTTAACCTCAGCCAGTCTGGGTTCCTCTTGGTAACTGTGGATGCATGCTCTGGACAAGTAACAAAGAGCTCATTGTTTCCAACGATGGACTCCAAAATGGAACAGTATTTAAAAACTGGAATTCTGAAGAGGTGAGGGGTAAAAGATGTGGTCTGGGGTTTAAGACTACGTGTCAACAAATTTGGGAGGAAAGTTGGCATTTCCAGTTGTAGTAACAGTTAGGTGGTATGCAGTGTGAGTGGGAATGATGAGTACAAATACTCCTTTTAAGATACTGGGATGGGATCAGAGGTAGAGGCGTGGAGTGTTAAGGTTACACTGATGATTATACGTTCACTTAGCACTTTATTATGAACACTATAGTCCAAATAAAGTTCCAAACGTGGTCTGCTGTTGTAGCCCATCTGCCTCAAGGTTCAAGGTGTTGTGCATTCTGATATGCTATTCTGCTCACCACAAGTGTACGGAGTGGAAATCTGAGTTACCATAGCCTTTCTGTCAGGTCAAACCAGCCTGGCCATTCTTTGTTGGCCTCTCATCATCAAGACGTTTCCATCTGCAGAACTGCCTTTCACTGGATGTTTGTTGTTTTTAGCATAATTCTGAGAAGGCTCTAGACACTGTTGTGCATGAAAATCCCAGGAGATCAGCAGTTACAGAAATACTGAAACCAGCCCGTCTGGCACCAACAATCAGCCACGGTCGAAATCACTGAGATCACATTTTTCCCAATTCTAATAGTTAATGTGAACATTAACTGATGCCCCTGACTTTTATCTGCATTATTTTATACATTGCACTGCTGCCACACGATTGGCTAATTAGATAATCGCATGAATAAGTAGGTGTATAGGTGTTGCTAATAAATTGCTCATTGAGTCTATGTTGAAATGTTAACTAGCATTGTTTAAAAACCCACTATTTCACTGTTGGTTTCTATTATTTTCAATACGCTGATTCTGTTTGGTTCCATGCAGATCAATTGTTCTTCTTGCCACAAGAGGTCAGCCTGCTGACTTTGCTGGTGTCGCACAATATCTGGTCCCTTTGGGATCTGCTAAAGTGCCAGATTTAAAAAACAAAGGTACATGCTCTCTCTTTAACATTAAACTATACTCCGTAAAGATCTGTTTTTTCTGATTGAGGTTAATTCTCTGTTTGCTGATCTCTTTGACTGTCTCTTTTCAGAGGCCATTGTTTTCTTTGGGTTCCTCGGCCAGGGAGGTCTTTTACAGCAGCCATGGGCTGATCTGTTGTCATGCCAAGGTGACGAGGTGCTGGGCTTACAGGAAAGATTCATTCCCCTGTCCATAGAGGAGTATTCTTGTCCACCACAAAAAAACCCTCCTACACGGATGGATCTAGAACTCCTAAAAAAGTATCTTAGCCAAAAATGAGCCTTTTCCAGATGTGAACAAACAACACAACCAATGAATGAATGTGAACTTACGAACGTAATTTATTTTGTCCAAAAAAAAAAAAAGTGTTTGTAGTGTTTGGACTAGTATGTTACTAAGCGAGTGAATGTTTTTGTGTCTGTCTGATTCTGTCTTGTGTTTTGTCATAATTGTTACAGCACAAAGTGATGCACTTTTTGTAGCACACAAAACATCTTTATCTCACACTGTGTAACAAATTGACAGGGCAAGGTGAAAGTACATCAGAAATGTTGAAGAAAATGCTGCGAATCGATACCACCAGTACAGAAGCACACTGCATTCCAGAACAGGACATTTGGTGATTGGCCTTCTTCCCCAACAATCTCCTGTGTAATACTGCCACATAAATGATCCATTGCCTTTGATTTAACAGAAGTTCACTCAGACTTTCCTTCTTTTCCACATTATTTATTCCCCTTGATTTAATAGGGTATGCCGTTATGTAATTGTCATATTGGGAGGGCTCTTAACTCTCAAATTTCACTGCTGCTCAAACATGCATTTGTACAATGACTGTACACTCTTTACTTTCACAGTTAGACACTTTAAAGTAGTCAAGTACTTTCAAGTGTTAGAATTTCAGTATTCATTCCCAACATTAAATATTTATTACAAATATTTTCAGAAGCAATAAACCAGTATCTGTTGTTAGGTGTTTAACCAGTTCTGTGTTTACCATTGGGCTACTTGCAGTTTAAAAGTGGAAATCACACAAAAGATTTATATGACATAATGCCTATTACAACTTGGCCACCTTGCCTGCCTGATAGTAGTACTATCACTTAGCTTGAGAGATACAGTATAACATCCCACATGATTGGAATATTGTCATTATTGTGTTTGCAATGGAAGCCGGAATTGTCCGTACATGACCTTATTGATTTGAGATTAATTAGTTACTTGTTAACCACTGTAAAATTGTTGAAAAGATTTATTAGTAGAGGAAAGTCTTGATACAAAGAAAATAAATGACAGCTTGTTTTTGTAAGTGTTGCATAAATTGATGTAAAGATGCAGGGTGTTGTTTTCGCCAGAAAGTATTTTTTATTTGTAAAATGTCAAGTTCATATAATGTATTTGTCAAGTTGTTGTGCTGTAATTTGATTTTCTGAAATTCAGATATTAAAAAACCTATAAAACATTCGCATTTCATAGTTGTTGTATGTTGGGTTTTGTTTCGCACACTTTACATTAGGACAACCAGGTAACCACTAGGGGGCAGACTTGCATTTCAGGTCCGTGGTAGTGGCAGCCAATATATGTACACTGCCTTTCCAACAACAACAAGAAAGGTCGCCGTTTGGATTTAAATAAGAAGATCCTTCAGAGCCTATGAGTGGATCATTATGGAAAAGATGTTACTTTGTTTCAGAAGGTGCAAATGATTGGCCTGCAACAAGCAAAGAAACCAACAAAGGAGATTGCTGATATCACTGGAACTGGGTTAAGAACTGTCCAACACTTGATTAAAACCTGGAAGGATGTGGTGAACCGTCAGCTTCGCGGAAGAATTGTGGTATGAAAACAATCTTGAATAATGATCAGAGATCACTAAATTGCTTGGTCACATCGTAAAAAATCGACTGTAGAGCTCCAGGCTCTGTTTAATAGTGAACGTAAGAGCATTTCCACAATGGGACGAGAATTCACAGGATTAGGAATAAACTGTGTGGCCACAAGAAAGTTCTCGGAAAAAACTACTTCAATTTGCTAGGGAACATAAATATTGGACAGTGGAGCAATGGAAAAAAGTAATGTGGCCTGATGAGTCCTGACTTACCCTATTTAAAAGTGATGAGCTTGTTAGGGTAAGAAGGGAAGAGCATGAAGATGCACCTGTCATGCAGAGTGCCCACTGTTCAAGCCTCTTGAGGCATCTGGGGTTGCTTCAGTTGGTCAGGCTCAGCGATGTTACAGGGCAATAAAATGAAGTCAGCTGACTACCTGAATGTACTGAATGACCAGGTTCTCTTACAACTCAGTACACTTGACATTGTGTTCTGCTAACATATGGGGAGTGTCCTAAAGGACCTAGTTGAAACCCTTCTGCAA
This sequence comes from Xyrauchen texanus, assembly GCF_025860055.1. Lineage (NCBI taxonomy): Eukaryota > Metazoa > Chordata > Actinopteri > Cypriniformes > Catostomidae > Xyrauchen > Xyrauchen texanus. The sequence continues at coordinate 43,011,298 of NC_068278.1, read as the reverse complement.
TAATGCCAAAATTCTAATATTGGCTGATGGTGTTTGAGCCCCGCCCTTTTAGGCACTAAGCTGTCTGCTATAACATTAGGCGTGCAAACACCTTTCCTCAGAACAGTGCCGGTCCTACCCCAATTAGAGAGCTATGTATTACTTTTTACACAAAAAAGTACAAATTAACACATAATACATCCTAATGTGTGTAAACCCAAACTTGCAAAACATTAATTAACTCAATGTTGGGAAGAAGTATGTAAGTGCATGTTATGGCTTCTTAAGTAGGCATCATAAATGGGTATCACTTATATAGGAATAACTTTAATGTAAAGTGCACGCAAACCAAGTCAGGTGGTCTAAGATGTAAAAAAAAATAAAAAGGCATACTGCCCTACAGATCTATTCACATTGTACAGTATATTTCACAGCAGGCACATGTATAGGCTTTCATAATTACTGGGGAGTCTGGGGCCCATCAAGTACACAATCTATTGTTCTATAAAGTTGTAGGGGGGTTTAAAATTATTTATTTTATTTATTCATTTTGCAAAAACGGCACCAAAACATTAATTTCTGGTGATTTTAGGAGCATCGTTTTCTTTTGTAGCCTATATATATATATATATATATATATATATATAGTAGCCTATATACAGTATGTTGTGTAGCATTAATTTCACATTATACAGCACAAGATGGTTTACCAAAGTTACCTTACTCAAAAGCCTGCTGGCACAATGTGTCATCGGAACACAGGGCGCATTTTGTTTGACACCGATTGAACATTACTTATTGACTTGGTAGAGCGACGCCCTCGAAGTGATGCCACCCTAGGCACTCGTCTATGTCGCCTAATGGGTTAACCGGCCCTGCCTCAGAATTATCTTCCTTCGAGACAGCGATTCATCTCTCATCTACAAGCCACCTACTACTTTGCCATCGACTTCATGAATACGGGGCCGTGTGGTTGAGAAAGATGAATTTGAGGTGGACCTCGTGCCGGCACACGCCATGCCAGCCCCTCAATGTAATGCGTCTTTGCCTATACATTATGTGCGTGATGAGCTCCGGCCCTCAGTTGAGCACACAGCCTCATCTCCTTTGCCGGTTCTGATGCTGGGGATGATGATGATGTCCTGTCTCTCTCTGTATCAGGCAAGTGGTCAGTGGATGATGCCACCGCCCCTTTCCCTAGTGAGGGCGAGGAGCGTGCACGTGCCACTGACAAGCAGATGCTGCGCATCCTTTCAAGGATGGTCGAAGAGCTCGATCTCAAGCGGTCTTCTCCGGTGGAACCTGTACAATCTCGCCTTGATGAATGGTTTCTGCAGTCCGGACGTTGTCAAACGACTGCGCTCTGCAGATCTGCCCCGTTCTTCCCTGAAGTTCCTAATGAACTGTCCAAATACTGGTGCGTGCCATATTCAGCTCACTCGTGCAGCGATTCCATCCTCTCTAGTGTGTATTACGGGGAAGAAAAAGGTTATGCCCAACTACCCCCTGTGGCGGAGGCGGCAGTAGCATCCTTCCAAGCTGTGCCAACTTACGTCCGCTCTAGCTGGAAGAGCATACTCAGCGGTGGGCCAAGCTGTTTCAGCACTCCACGTGATGGTGGTGCTCCAGGTCTCTCAAGCCAGAGACATTCAAAGAGCTCTGCACCACTACGGACGTAGCACTGTGTGCCACAAAAGTAACTGCGCAGGCCATTGGCAAGTCAGTGAGCAACCTGATAGTTCTGGATCGACACATCTGGCTGACCCTCATGGAAATGTGTGACAAGGAAAAAGCCACTCTGTTGGATGCTCCAGTGTCTCCAGCCAGTCTCTATGGCGGAACTGTGGATAAATTTGCAGAGCGTTACATTGCGACTTATCAACTTTCACAGGCTTTGAGACACTTTATCCCGAAACGGAGTAATACATCACAGCCGGTTCTCACCCACTCTGTTTCGAGCTAGCTCCCGCATGCAAGCCATGGCTCAAATGGAAGCAGCCATATCAGTGTGTGCCCCGCGCTGACAGGAAAACCACCCCGCACAGCAAAAGCATTCCTAACGGGCACAGCCCTTTGAAGCAGAAAGCAGAGCTCGCTGTTCCCTTCGGGTCTGCTCTGAAGAAGGCTTGATTGGAGACACACAACACTGTTCCCCATCTCCTCACTGCGATTTTTTAGGAAAGGAATATTGCTGTTCACAATATTGTTCAAAGTGTTGTTTCTGTGTCTCACATTCAAATGAATGCAATAAAAAATGCAATAAATGCAAAAAAGGATACAGTGCTCATTGCACATGTGTGAGACGCTCACACATTCTCAATAAAGAGCTCTTTTCGTCTTTAAAGCCCACACATTTTGCACAACTGCTTCCCTCTTGGGAGCGCCTCATTATATCATACAATGAGCAAACCAAATTGCTCTCTGTCCTTTTATGCAGACGTATGGCAAACCCATCCATCCATCCATCCATCTTCAACCACTTATCCGAAGTCGGGTCACGGGGGCAGCAGTTCCAGCAGGGTGCCCCAAACTTCTCTATTCTGAGCCACATTAACCAGCTCTGACTGGGGGACACCAAGGCATTCCCAGGCCAGTGTGGAGATGTAATCTCTCCACCTAGTCCCGGGTCTTCCCCGAGGCATCCTCCCAGCTGGATGTGCCTGAAACACCTCCCTAGGGAGGCGCCCAGGGGGCATCCTTACCAGATTGGCGAACCCTCCTCTCCAGCACCTTGGAGTAAACTTTACCAGGGAGGCAGAGAAATGTGATACCCCTGTAGTTGGCACACACTCTCTGATCCCCCTTTTTGAAGAGGGGAACCACCACCCCGTTCTGCCACACCTTAGGCACTGTCCCAGACTTCCACGCAATGATGTCCACATCCAAAGCTTTCAGCATTTCTGGTCGGATCTCATCAATCCCCTGGGATTTGCCACTGCGGAAATGTTTGACTACCTCAGTGACCTCCCCCAGGGAAATAGGATCTGATCCCCCATCAGCCTCTGACCCTTATGGGTATTTCAGATTAGGTGCTAAAAATTATCAAACATGGGTACACGATCCAATTTGCTTGTCAGCCACCCCGTTCCAACAGCGTCCTGTCTTCCACGGTTTTGTCTGAAGATGCGCCAGTGTTACGAGCTGAAATACACAATCTCCTTATTAAAAGCTCGATAGAGGATGTTCCAAATTGTCAAGCCACAAAAAGGGTTTTACAGTTGTTATTATCTTCTCCCAAAGAAAGACGGTGGGCTCCAGCCAATCCTAGAACTGAGACATTTGAATTGTGCACTTGCAAAGTGCCCATTCAAAATGATTACTCTGAAAGTGATCTTATCGCACGTCCACCCACACGATTGGTTTGCGTCGGTAGATCTGAAAGATGTGTACTTTCATCCCATAAAGTCACAGGCACTTTCATTATTAATAAAACTTCCTTCCTGAATGGGTTCGTGAAGGGGTTAATTCATACTATATGACTATAGTTCATATATCCATTCTGAGTGTTCCCCTCCTGGCCAACATGTGGGTCACTCTCTTGCGGCAAACTGATGTCGGTTGCCATCCCACGGTATCATGCTTCCTCTCTGGAAGTGTATGTCATGTAGCGCAGCGTGATGGGACTCTGTTCCCCATATGTGTTCGCAATAGACATTGCGAATGCTGGCCGCACTACAAGACTCAGAGTTCTTTGAGGTGCGAGCAATGCACTCTTTGTCCATCAGTCAGAACATTCTGAGGAATGGTGTTTGCACGCCTGCTCTTATAGCAGACAGCTTCACACCTAAAAGGGTGGGGCTCAAACACCATAGCCAATATTAGAATATTGGGTTTCAACTAGATCGTTTAGAAGGACAACTTTAGCAGAACGCAATGTCTCGTTCCCTTCATCTCAGGGAAACGAGGTTACGTACGTAACCGAGACATTATCCCATCAATTTATTTTTTTCTTCCCTGACGGCACGGGCATATTCCAGGATGGTAATGCCAAGATTCATAGGGCTCAAATAGTGACAGAATGGTTCAGGGAGTATGAGGAATCATTTTTACACATGAATTGGCCCCCACAGATTCCTGACCTTAACCCCATTGAAAGTCTTTAGGATGTGCTGGAGAAGTTATGGAGTGGTTCGACTCCACAAATATTAATGCAACTCTGGATGGCAATAAATGTTGTGACTTTGCATAAGGTTGTTGAAACAATGCCATGATGAATGCACGCCGTAATAAAAGGTAAGGCTGGCCAACAATATAAGAGTATGCAACTTATTTTTTTGTCAAGGCAGTGTATGTTCACTGTCCTTGACAAAGACTGGACTGGATGACATCCAATCCAGTTGGATGTTAGACTTCAATAATATGTAATGTAAGCTTCAGGTCAGTGTACTCTTTCATTCTCTCCAATTCTGTCTTTTTATACTTTTTTAACTCAATATTACATGATTATATCTAAATGCCAAAACAGACAGTGAATAGGTTATATTGATAGCCACTTTTTATATAATTTTTATTTTATATAATGTTTGTAGAGTTTTAGCTTTTTGAAAAAAATTTATTGACAAAATGTCAATCTCCCATCTGATCTGATGCTTATTAACTGTGTTTTCATCAGGCTCGAGAAGGAACTAAATTTATGTGAGGCAGTTCCTGCCTATTACGAGCAAAATATTCCAAGAGTGGCCATATTGTCATCACGATTAAATCCTGTCACAGTGTTCACACAGCACGACAGGGCGCGCTAGGCTGAGTGGTAGGCTGACAGAACCATTAAATGGGGGAAAGAAACAGAGCTCACTCCTACTCAAATGCTACCAATGAACATTATTAAACCGAAAACGTTTTCCAACTAATTGGTTTTGCCGCTGTTATTGCATGCGATCAGACTGATAAACAAACAATGTTAATCTGAGATCATGCTCTGTTTATCTGAAGGTTATGAGCAATTGTATTGCTTATTTAAAAAAACTTTTTGTCTTGGATTTAAAATTGAGTAGAGCAGTGGTCCTCAACCAGGGGGTCGGGACCCACTAGGGGCCTCAGCACACTTCCAAGGGGGCCTCAAGATCTCTTAAAATTATTTAAATATTTTGTATATAATTATTATAATTAAACTTACTGAAAATGCTAAAAATATGTTATAACTCCCTTCAACAAATTGCTTTTTATGAAGAATATACAATTCTAGACATTTCTGGAATCATAAGTTTTAAGGAAATATATTATAATATAAATATCTGATAGGCTTTCTAATATTTTCTCTGACAATGGGGGGCCTTGGAATCAAAAAGGTTGAGAACCACTGGAGTAGAGTATGCCTTTTAAGTTCCAGTTAATTTGAAATAAGGTGACATACAGGATACATAATTGTTAACCAATTTTGTAATTAAGTAGAATTAAAATGGAATTAAATAAAATAAATTATCTAGCTTTAAAGGGGTCATTACACACTCTTTTTTTTTTATAATTGTATTATTTTACCTGAGGGCCACTTTATAATGTAAGTCATAATTTAGTCATATATAATCATTTTCCATCCTGTATCTGGCCCTCTGTCTGAAACGCTCAGTTTTAAGCTGCCTGGCCCTTTAAGACTTAAATGTAAACGCCCACTGTTGTGATTGGCTAACGTCATGCAGCCTTTCCAATACAGCCATATTTGAAATGCAATCCAAAGAAAATGAATAAACTCCACAAGACCACAACATTTATAATGTTGTATGTTTCCTAAATTTACGATTGATTCCTAACCTAATAGTGAACCTATGCAATCAACTAAATTCTCTGCGACAAAAATGTAAATTGTACTGGGTAGGGGAGGAGGCTGTTATTTTATGTTACTTATGGTAGTCAAGTAAAGAAAAGCCCCCATTGCCATCATTAACAGCAGGGATACTCATAGTTCTATGGAATGAGATCTACTTTTTCATCATGTTATTGCAGCAAGATCTACCATTTATAATATAGGCTATACATAGTCACAATACCAAAAATTTCAGGTGTCTGTAGTGAAATGCAATGATTCTCAATACCTGCTTCAATACCACAACAAATATTAATACTAACTAATTTGTTAATTATGGAAGAATGGTTTCAAGTTCTTGAGTAATTATTCAAGACTAGTAAACAGTCAGTAATAAAGTAAAAATAAAAAACAGCAATTAATAGAAATAGATTAAATATAATAGAACAAATTAAGAAAATGCAGTGCTTTTTAATAGCTTTAAACGTTCTTAGCTGCAGTAGGCTATCAACCATAAGTAAACATTCAGAATGAGAACATAAAACTACTACTGGTCTTTACTATATGATTATAATACATTAATACTTTTTTGATTGACTGAGAGATGCTATGTCGAAGCAACGGCATAAAACACAACTTTAGAGATCTTTTATATTATTATGAGAAGTGCAAAAATATTTTCAGTTCATTATGAAAATGTGGTGTGACAAATTAGACTGTGGTGGGCAGCATGCCCATGGTGGTGGTGTTGGGCTGCTTCAACTGGCTTCAACGGGCCAAAGCAGAGACTGGTCTTCACATCTCTCATTTTCCTGGTTTGTTTTTTGTTTACACACAGAACTGCATGTATTTCTCCCAGTCAGTGGCAGCAGCAGAATGAAACGTGCTTTTGAAAGTTGTGTTTGTACCGCTCTTAAGACACAGCGCACATTGCCGAAAATGCTTCAAAACAGTCAAAGACGTCCAACGAGTGCATGTTTATAAAAGACCAACAATTAAAAATAGCACAGATGGGTACAAAACTGGTCCAGGATGCCTTCAACACAACACAAGACAGTGCAGCTGAATGAAACACAATGGGGTCTCCATTTTAGAGTTCTAACATGACGTTGCATCTTTTAAAAGTGGCACGAGATGTATGATAATGGTCAAAGACATGCACTTTTATGTAGGAAAACATTTAAATCCAGACAGGCTCATGAAGATGTTCTGTGTCAGCCCACTTTGGACAAATTTTCCATGACAGGCCCATCTCTCTGCTCTTCACATGTGTGACTGACTGAGCACCAGTGGGCAGAGACAAGGGTGCAATGACGGAAAAATAGGTGTTGCATATGCAGGTGTATTTGGTCCTTGTGCCATCACAAGTTCCACGAATTCCAAACGAGACATTTGTGCTGCTTGGTTTAAATAAATGCTCTTTTTCTATTAAGGAGGAAGTTTTAAATTCTGGAACTTACAGTATGTTTTTACAGTACAGTCCTCTTATACAGAACCTCTTATATGACAAAAGATCAAGGAAACTTTTATTCCTCATGTCATGACCCCTTTAAAGGGATAGTTCACTCAAACAATTTTAATTCTCCTATCATTTACTCACCCTCATGCATGCTGGATGTTTATGACTTTCTTTTTTCTGCAGAACACAAACGAAGATTTTTAGATGAATATCTCAGCTCTATAAGTCCATACAATGCAAGTGAATGGTGACCAGAATTCAAATAGCTCTAAAAAAGAGATAAAGTCAGCATAAAAGTAATCCATAATACTCCAGTGGTTTGATCAATGTCTTCTGAAGCAAACCAGTTAGCTTGGGGTGAGAACAGACCAAAAATGTAACTCCTTTTTCACTTTACATCTTGACATCGCAGTTTCTAGGCACATGATTTCAAGCTCGATTACACTTCTTATAGCACCATCTCTACACATGCAAATTGTAATCGAGCTTGAAATCATGATTGTGCCTAGAAAGTTATATTATCAAAGAGTTATAAAGGAGTTATATTTCATTGTATTCTCACCCAAAACCAATGGGACTGCTTCAGAAGACATTGATTAAACCACTGAAGTCTTATGAATGACATTTATGCTGACTTTATCTCATTTTTGGAGCTTCAAAGGCCTAACTGCCATTCACTTGCATTGTATTGACCTACAGAGTTGAGATATTCTTCTAAAAATCTTAATTCTTAGGTGAATTTACCCTTTATTAATACATTTAAAAAAAAAAATGTATTCCCTGTTATCAAACAAAGCCTACAAAAGACATTAGATTAAATTAAATTAGTTAACAATATTTGAGATGCCAATTCCTTATTTAATATTTTTTTAATGGTCCATATAGTGGAAGAACACTGCACTTCCCAGAATGCTCTAATTTACTAAATATAGTCAATATTAATGAATAAGTCTATATAATTAATACAGTCTATATCAGTACTAATTGTTAATTGTTTCTACATATCAGTGAATTAGTAGTCATAATTAGACAATTAATTATTTATATTTTGCCTTTCTTGTGAGACTGTTGAATTTTTTGTATTGCAATTCAGTAAATTCTTCTCCTGTCATTCAAATTCAACATTATGTGGGGTGTGGCCAATTCAATTCCAATTCCAACCAATGAACTTAAGCCAATTCTGTAAATTCTGTACTGTGCACAAATGTGTATCACACATTGTGGAACAACAGACTAGGATATTCCTGCACAGTTCAGGCATGGGGTTGTTAATAATTAAATGAATCAGAAAGTTACATAGGGGTATGCTACTATGGCAACATCCTCCCCCACAGAGGTGGTACTTAGTGGAGTAGTGTAAATGTCGACTCTTGTCTAATGTCAACGGGCATTTGTCAAATACACCAAGCTATTAATTTCTATAGGCATGTATATGGTTGGTCTGCTAGTTTTTATCCAGTAGTCAAGGATACAAGATATAGGACAACAATGAGACTCTTTGAGTATGGATTCAAAGATCTTGCTTGGGGATGCAGAGATTCCTGACTTCATTATGAGCTTCCTCCACTGATCTGTTTACTGGCCAACAGCTTATAAAGCTCTCAAATGGAGCAATATTGTGATTTCTCTAGGGATTTAGCACCTTTTTTCCACCATACAATTCTTTTTAAGAACAGCTCAGAGGAGTGTCATTATCTTCTTTTTCTCAGTGGCATTTTCAAAATGTTTTCTAGATATAGGACTGGTAGTGACTGATAACCTGTAGGTACATACGCCATGTTTCAAAATTACAATCTGACAATCGCACGAATTAACATCTTGCTTGACATTTTAGAGAATAAATTGAAGGGTACCTTCAAAGTGATCATGTTGTCACAACTGAACAGTGTAAATGATCTAACGACAGTGTCAATGTAAATAAAACAAATCTTGCAGCCTCCTAATAAGCCAAAGCTATCATTTTTGAAGATTCATGTGATCTAATAAGCTATCAAGACATTTGGTTCTAGTGATGAAATGTGCTGTAAGGCAATTAAAGCAATAGGCTTCTGTGTAGCTGTTTCTTGTTGCCATGGAGTTTTTAGGATTATTTGGATTGCTGATGGTTAGTTTGGACATGATGGTTTAAAGTGCACCAGTCTAAATCGGCCGATCTTCATCTTAAGTCTGTGTTTGGCTAATTGTACCTAGAATCAGGACCGAACGTTTTTGAAGCACGCAAGGAATCACACATTCACTGCTACTCTAATGAATGAGTGCTTTCCCAGCCCTTGATGCATGACAGTGTGGCCTCTGGAGGGTGAATTGTTGACAAATCTAAGCATTCCCGAATTTAGTCTTTCAGACGTTTTGTAACTCAAATTAATCTGCAGGTTTGTTTTTTAAAATGTGTAAGAATTACATGTTTATGTATATTAAGTTGCCCATTTTCTAGAGTAATTACGATAGTAATTCTGACTCCCTGCACTGCGAGCACAGAGAGGATAAAGAGACTGCAAACGGGTATAAAAACAAATTAAGCAACAAATAAACATGCGTATACAAATCTTAGTATATGTGATGTAACGCAAGTCGTGAAAATCAGACGTTGTGTGGAGTGATAGAGACTCGAGCGATCAAGAGCACTTTCACCTGAACTCCCTTCAATATACTCACTCGCGATGTCAAGTAAACATGCACGCTCTCCAGGTGCTCTCAATATCTCATCAGTCACTCATCTCAGTCACTCAGCGCTATTCTGTGAAGATCCCAATTTAAATCCGATTTATGTTGGTCACAATACCACTAATCACAGCAATTACATTTTAACCATAACGGCACCGTGTCTTCTTCACACATTTGCTTAATAATTAGTGATTTGTGTTACAGCAAAACGCCAAAGACAGTAAACAAATCATGGATATTAATAATGTCTTTCTGGAGCAATTTTAGGACTTGTAATTGATATATTTTTCTTATTTTTGAAAGTATCTCTGCTGTGTCTGGTGCTCTCATTGTTTTTGGTTGCCAGTATGCCACAGTGACCTTTTGATATTGAAAACAGAACTATTTATAGCTGTTTCAAAGCAAACAAATTTTAACAATTCACAATTAATGTAATTTTAATGTAACTTTAATAACTTTATAAAAAGGTTCCATTTGTTAACATTAGTTACATGAGGTATCATGAACAAACAATGAACAATATATTTTAAAACCTTTATTAATTTAGTCAATAAAAAATAATATTTCTTTGTTAGTTCATGTTATTTAATAGTGCATTAACTAATGTTAACTAATACAACTTTTGATTTTAACATTAAGATCATTAGTTCATGTTAACTACAGTAATGTTGTTACATTTTTAACAAATGCAACCTTTTTTGTAAAGTATTACTGTAATTTACTGTGTGGAGCATAAACATACACAGTAACTGCACAATATTACTTGCAAAAGTGTGGCAAAGGGCACTTTTTAAAAAATCAGCCAATATTAGTGATAAAAAAATCGGAGATCAGTATTGGCCTAAAATGTCCTGATCGGTGCACCCCTTTTTCAAACATATGTAAAAATTATAGATGGATATAAACAGACACACTCAAATTGCTGATTGGATTCAGGTACTTAAAAGAGATGAAACCTAACAATCAGTTCTCTCTCTCTCTCTCTCTCTCTCTCTCTCTCTCTCTCTCTCTCTCTCTCTCTCTCACTCACCATTCCTCTATCATTGCAAATTGACTCATCACATTATGGTTATAATAGGGCATACGCATGGCTGGCTGCACTCTTCATGATAACTCCTTAGAAATGGCCCAGCCTTTTAATGGACAGTGTCTGAGAGGGGAAAAAAGCACAGAACAGAGAGAAACCTAAATCTCAGCCATATTTGAAAAGCTCTACTTGTACCTTTCTGAGCAATTTAAACAATTTTATTAGAGCACTTCCATTATTTCCTCCTTATGATGAATCACTTTTGCTGTATTCCTCACTTGTAAGTCACTTTGGATAAAAGCACCTGCTAAATGAATAAATGTAAAAATGTAAATGTAGCTCATTTTATTACTATTCAAAGCCTTGAATTTGTTTAATGTATACTGCAACTGTCTTCAAACATTCTTGGTAACCCTTTTCAATACAGTTTTACAATTACATTTTTAAAGCACTTATTTATCATGGTTAATGTTAATTTTCCACATACAACATTTAATGTTAAAACTTTAATGTTAACATACTATATATATACAGCAATGTGAGTTATAACTAAAACAGACAGGTGCAAAAATTTGGGCACAATAATTTTGGGCAATATTTAGTAGAGCCTCCTTTTGCTGAAATAACAGCCTGTAGTCGCTTCTTATAGCCACTGATAAGTCTCTGAATTCTGGTTGCAGGTATTTTGGACCATTCTTCCTTGCAAAATGTCTCCAGTTCAGTCAGGTTTGAAGCCCGCTTCAAATCATTCCATAGATTTTCGATGATGTTCAAGTCTGTGGACTGGCATGGCCATTCTAGAACATTGTATCTGTGTCTGTGCATGAATTCCTTGTTAGATTTGGAACAATGCTTTGGATCATTGTCCTGCTGAAACAACCAACCCTGGTGTAACTTCAACCTCTTTACTGATTCTTGAACATTGTTCTTAAGAATCTGCTGATACTGGGTGGAATCCATGCTACCCTCAATTTTGACAAGGTTTCCAGTACCTGTGCTTGCCACACAGCCCCATAGCATGATAGACCCTCCACCAAAATTTACAGTAGGGAGCAGGTTCTTCTCCTGGAACGCTGTGTTCTTTTTCTGCCATAAAATGCGCTTCTGGTTGTGACCAAATACCTCTATATTAGTTTCATCTGTCCACAGCACATTATTCCAAAATAATTCTGGCTTGTTCAAATGAGCATTTGAATACCTCAAACGATTCTGCTTGTTGGCAGTATGCAGGAAATACTTTTTCCGCATCACCCTTCCATTGAGCTTTTCCTTGTGCAAAGTGCACTGGACTGTGGAACGATGTACAAAGACACCATCAGCAGCAAGATGTTTTTGGAGCACTTTGGAATTGGTCTGTGGTTTGTCTGTTACCATTCTAACCATTCTTCGCTAACCAATGCTACCTTGAATATCCTTTTTCATGATTGGTTGCACCTGTGTTTTCAGTCTAATGTTCATTGAGCCAATCAAATCAATTTAGTGTTGCAGTCAGTCAGCATTAAGTGACTACAGGTATTCAAATCAACACAATTGAAAGGGTGGCCAAAACTTTGCACAGCCTATTTTTGACGTTTGATTTTATTTCATACAACTCAATACTGCTACACTAAGAATTTTTGTCTGAAAAACATCACATTATCCAGCTTTCTCTAGAAACTGAATGACATATTACTACGATCCTTTCTTAAAAAGACAGAGCAAATTATCTTGCAGCCTCAGAGGGGTGCCCAAACTTTTGCATAAAACTGTATATACTGTTTATGTTAATATATAATGTTGCATTATGAACTAACAGTGAACCATTGAAAACAGAGTAGCACACGTGCTTCTCTGTTTTCAATAGTCCACTGTTAGTTGTCGGCATCAGCTCATAAATGCAATTATCTGCACTAATAGTTGACATTGGATATCAACTTGACTTGAAATTTGTTAACTTTGCACTGTTAAAATTTTGAAGAGGTAAAACTTTCATTAAAACATTTAACACAACTAATTTAAACAGCAAGGAATTTGACAAGAAGCAGAGTCTGCATCAGCTAAAAAGAGACAAGAGTCATCAAGAATTCAGTTGTGAGTTGCATTCAAAATATAACTAAATCTTGCCAATTTAATGTGAGCCAAAAAAGATGCTATTCACAATTCAGTTGATGTGAGTTAATAATGTGTTTTTTGCTTCAGTGTTTTTTTTTTTTTTTACTGAGACCAATTACTCTGAAACATGGAAGAGATGTAGAATTATTTTAAATTACATTTTCTTTCGAGGTTGTATAACTAATTGTCAGTGATTTTAAACAAGTGATTTAAAAAAAAGCAGAACTACTAAAATATTTGTATCAGCAGATATTCGGATCAGTGCATCCCTGATTGTAAATTTATAAATTAATATTATCCAATCTTAATTAATGCATAAAATAACTGTTCATTGTTAGTTCATGATATCAAATGCATTTAATGATGTTAGCAAATAGAACCTTATTGTACTCACTTGTTATATAGTATGCAATTGTCACTCAATTGAGAGTTTGTTAGTGGTAAAACATTTAGATAATGGTTAAAGCAATTTTTCTCAAGAAACATATATTAAAATGTAAAAGAATTGGGTTCTTGGGGTGAGAAAGAAGGAATCGGGAATGGTGAACTCAAATGGTATGTTTATTTACTAATCAGAACAAAAACACTCTCTTGGAACAGTCTCATGCCACACAGGCTCAGCAGGTCTGTGTGCAGGTCTCTCTCCTCTACTGGCATCTGGCTTGCTTTTAACTCTGCCTCAACTCTCACTGCAATGACAAGCAGCTGTTAGAGACAACCTTTGACAGTGATGGTTCTTACAGTACTCATCTACCGATCCTCACTCTCCATTCGCAAGGCGGTGCTCAACCACACTACCACTACCACATAAAGCAATATCACACAAGCAAAGGTATTGAATATCCAGCTATCAGCATGGCTGTGATGGACAATACAGCATGATTGTGAATGTGATATTGCTTTTATACTACAGTTCAACAAACAAGTAAATAAATAAGAAGGGAAAACTAATGACTGTCTTGATAAGTGCTCTTGTGTGTGGAACTACTTTCTTACGCTACAGGATCTGCTGCTTCTACTTCGAAAGATGCACTCAAGCACTAATTTGAAAACCACACTTTAGAAATAGTAATGACAGCTTAGGCTGCTGCTAACAAGTTATAGGAGAAAAATGATCTGTGTGTTTATGAGAGAGAGAGTATGAGACAGAGAGAGAGAGACAAAGAGAGTGAATGAGTGTGTGATTACCTGCAGCAGTGATGAACATGCTGCAGCTTTTAGTTTAACTCTATTCCTCAGCTCTAGTGTGATAGTAATCTGCCCTGATCGTGGAGTGATACTGCCATACATGCTATCTCAATTATCCTACAAGTATTTCACTCATGCTCAAGTGTTTTTTTGTTTGTGATAAAACATCTTCTCCCAACTCGGAAGCTTGTATCAGGTAGGTGTCATGAGTGTTTTGATTTCTCTGTCTGTTGCGACTCTCAGCTGTGATCGGCAGTAATGCTGAAGCTGTTAGTTTAACTGTATTTTTCAGTGATAGTGTAGTAGTAATCTAAGCCATCAAGGAGTGAGTGACAATTTGTGCACTGACTGACTACACAGTTTGTCAACTTCAACTCAACTCTTTCATAGCACACACAAAATTGTCTTTTGTCAACACCTGCTGGCACAAGTCTTTAATGTCATGGATGAATGAAAATTCACACATCTAGCTGCTCTTACACATTTGCACTGATATTACACATGTTGAATGCCGCAAAAATAAGCAAGAGTGATACAAACAATAAAGCTTGCCAGTGCTGATGGTGAGCTACCAGCACTCTTGGAACATCTCTCGTCCATTCAGATTCGGGACTGGAATTAACTGTTGTATAATGAAAGATTTCACACAATGAAATCACAATGTAAATGACTTTTGTGACACATTCTATTATCAGAGAGTATCTTTTTTGCAGATCTAACAAAACTTTTTGTCTGTCTTTTCATTTCAGATCAAAGACTTCCTTTCAGCAGAGGGAAGAACATTTTCCTCTCGCTTCCTCACGATCCTTTTGATGGAAGAGCATGGAAGCAAACTTGTTTTGTTCATCCGCCTCCTTCTACCCATGACAACCTCAGAGACAAGCCAAATCAAACCAGACTACCTCAATCCAAGCTGCAGACAAACCATGAAAATTAGAAAATGAGTCAGAGAGGGGGGGGCATTGCAACGACAGACTTGACAACTGCTCTCTTTTCATCTGTACCACATCAAACTAGAAATAAAAGTAGTAGAAAGAAGGCAAAGCAGATGAAGAAGAGCAGATTTCATCATCTGGGAAATCAGTTGATCCACGGCCCCATGATCTGTTCAATTGATTCCACAGTCTCCTGCCTTTTCTTGAACTTGCCATTCCTATCAGCGTGGTGCTCGTCATTAATTCATTACATAGAGCACACTAAATTAGCCCTCGTTAGCCACCGACTGTTTGCTTTATTTTATTTGACATCATTAGCCTCCCCTCAATAAGATAACGTTTATAGCCCCCTCACCTAGCAACCTGCATCTAGGAGCAGGTAGGCATGCACTGCTACCCCCAGCCCCCCTTGCTCACCCTCGGCCCACATGACTCCCAGACCTCCCTGCCACCCTCTGGTCCCCACACCTCCCATATCTCGTTTGGAGAGTTAAACGGATGTCTGTGGCCCAGGTGCCTCCCCTGATGACGTGTGTCATGCGTTGGTGACAGGGCAACGACAGGCATACACTCTCTCCTTCGTGCGTCCTCCCTCCTTCTGTAGACACTAATAAGTTCGGACACTTGTTTCAATGAGCCACCTAGATTACAGATTAGTTTGTGCAGTTTAATTTATAATGGATCCTGAAGGACTTAACATACACTTTTGAATTAGACACTGGTTATAGTGTTGGGACGCAAGTTTCTAAGGAGCACGCATGGGAGTTTTTGGGCTCACAGCTGTCTTTTTCTGCCAGATGCCATGACCACAGGGAACAGACCCAAGGGAAACCCATTGCTGTCAAATGAGTCACAAGGTCAATGTAGCCTTTGTCTCTGAGACACTCTGTCACCTGTACTTTCTGAACCAAAGCCACACTCATTTTGTTTCTAAAAACTTTTCTTAGGGACCTTTTTCTTTTTTCCTGGCCTCTCCACCTCATTTGATCCTCCTTTAAGAGTTTGATCCTCGAATCATCTCAGGGTACCAGGAGAGAGCCATCCTCGAGAAAAGAAACAACTAGGAGAGGACTCAACAGACTTCAGACTGGTAAGAGAGATGAACTAATGTCTTTAAAACTATAACAAGATTCTTAACATTAATTAAATTTATTGAACTTCTACTGATTAATATAGAGGCTAATTGCTCACCGTGATATGCATTTGACTAGTGTTATGGTAAATAAATGATAACTGTTACACATTCACCATCTGTTGCAAACTGTGCAGTGAGTACAGAGAGGCAAGAGGACTTTCTACCATATGCTCTCAGAGGAAAAATCTCTCATCCTCCCCATCCTTTTGTGTATAGCACATACCATTCTGACATTCACAGATTTGTCATAATGCAGACATTGAATATTTAAGCATATTTTGATCTAGTAATATTTTGATGAGTAATCCATTTATAAAATTGTCAGCACTTAGTAAATTTACTAGGGGATTTAAGCAACTTTTATACAGTATCTGGTATGTTTGCTTACATTTGGTCTGACTCTGTGCCTCACTTGCCAGGTTAGCTAGATTATGCACTTTTATGCCACAAAATGTTAGTAGAACTGATAATTAGAAATTAAATATGCTCACTTTTTAATTTCTGTTCTACATAAGTTATGTGTCTGGCAAGCTGTTGTATGTTCAAAGCCCAGGATTGCCCAGGAAGCCGATCTCCATTAATATGCTTATTCTGATCTGGAATAGAATTATTCCAGCAAACATTTTGACCAAGGGAAGCTTTATTGAGAATACATGGAAAGCTGTAGTAAGCCCATCTGTATACTTTCAAGTTCATGCTTTATTGGGATTCACTTTGAACCAATTAGTGTTAATATGTGTATCTGAAATACCTATTTTTCATCCAGATATTTTATTGCTAATATCAGGCTTATGCAAACATCCCTGCACACACACACACACACACACACACACCCACCTACTGACTTTGTTGTTGCGGAGCTTGAATTATTGATGGCTACAGACTGCTAAAAAATGCATCCCCAACCTTTTTATCATTCGACAATCAAGAACCAATTAGTAGAGCAATCTGAAGTCTTCTTTAATCTTGACCGAGAAAGAACCATGTGTAATAAAGCATGAAAAATATGAAAACTATGCTATTATAATCAGTTTTAGCAGAGAATGAGACTTTGCATACATTCTGTGGAGTGGAGTGATGCAAAGTGTCAAAATTCCTATCAGTTGTTAGTTTCTGAGCTTCAAATCTTGGTGCCTAACAGAGCACTGACAGATACCAAATTTGCACATTTGAAACTTTAAGAACATACATAACAATGGGAAAATTGAGAGAGATAGTAGAACATAGTATTTAATGAGGCTAACACTATCACAGGTGTATTCTGGTGTAGCCAAACGTTTGACTTATGCCATAAAGTCTGGTCCACATAGTAACTTATTCCAGCCAAGATCCACCAACTTAGACAAAATTTTTTAAAAATGCTCAGAAATGTGTATAGACTTGTGATCAGAATTTCAGTTCAGCCATATGTAAGAAGTTCTAATTATTTTACACACAAAACTCATCGAAGAAAGAAGAATATTCAGTGGATGCAAGTGAATGTCTTGTTAACTTGTCAACATTAACCAAATTGTTTATGCATGCTATAATGCATGCTGAAAGCTGGTAAAGCTTTTCAGTCAACTTTGTTTAGTAAGTTGAAATTACATATGCTATTGTCCTGTAAATCCAACTCAAGTATACATAAGTTGATAGAATCAAAATGGAACAATTTTGGTTGGTATTACATTTTGTTTTGAAGTTGTGTCAACCCCAAACAAGTTCATTGATACAACTAAACCTCAAAATCAGTTTTTACAGTGTGCTGTATCTGTTAAAGATTTGAAGAATATAATTTTTAGATTTACCATGTGATGCAAGTTAGCACTAGTTTATTCAGGATGTAATCTCTCTCTCTCTGCCCTACTTTCTCCCTCTCTTATTCTTTTCTTTAACATTTTTACTTTACATAGGTGGATATATAATATCAATTTCTTAAAAATGATGCCCCCATTGTCTCCTTAAAGGAACTGCCACTGTGACTTAATAAAATGAGTAGTTTGTACCTTCCGTTTAAACCAGAATACTCCAGAGGTTTCTATATCATTATAATTTAATAATTTAATTTTTCATAGAGCAAATTAAATTACATTTAAATGTCCCTCCATTATAAATATATTTGCTTTTTCTTATGTGTCTCTCCAAAGTCATTGTAGACACACACACTCACACGCAAACACACATACATGCACACAATGAAAGACTGAAAGGTTTTATTGCTGTAAAAGGCTTTATAGCTGCAAAATAGTCATGACTTCCCCCAGCATCTCATAATGCAGGCCAAGCTTCATACACTATCACACACCCAAATTCTGTGTGATGTTATTAAGCTACTAAATCACATTTAAGCCTTTCTTTCTTGGATTGTAAAACACTATTTGTAACATTCATACTTTATTTGGCTAAAACCGATAAAGTATTAATCATTCTCTACAGGGATCAGACAGACTACACGTCTTTTGAAACCGTAAAAACTCATTTTTAAAGGTTTTCGTAAACATTGCATTAACACGCATAAATTGTTAATCAGAAATAGAAAACAAACGCTGTTCTGTGTGTTCCTTTTTGAACAGGACTCCTTGACAAGAAAAGTCCAAGCCAGGAGAGTTTTGCAACCTCTCTGCACGGAAATGAAGGTAAGACTGCAGTTTCCAAAGAAGTATCTCTTTTCTACAGGTACATTTGATTGACATCCTGATATATCCCAAGTTCTACATATGGTTGACTTAACAACATTCACATTATTTCAGTAGTAATACAAAACACGTTTAATTTAGCTGTTTTCTGTCACTCAACAAATACTGTACTTGATATTAAACATGCTTACTGTTCAAGCACGATCTTACACCAATTATGCTTAGTTAGCTGACAATTTGTAAGGTCATGTGAATGCCTGATCTTGGTAAAGGAAAGATCTTAAATGGTTTAAGCAAAAACTGAACGACACACTGCTTTGCATGTAAACACATTTTACATACTTAAATTCATTTTGTAGCATGCTTGCCTGATGATTTAATGTGTGCATGTGTTGTGCGCATGCCTTTTGTTGTCCGATTTTTTTAATGAGCTGATATTTGGTAGTTATCATGGTATTGGTGTGTATGTAAATGCACTCATTGAAACCTCCTAGGTACTCTGGAAAACAAGCTAAAACTGACTGATCTGTCACAAAATTGCTGGCCTGTGCACTTAGTAAAAGGCATAATGGATAAAATGACCACAATGAATAATGGGAAATGATTGGCCACAGTGAGTCAGATGTCGGCAGGTTGGAATTTTTTTTTTCTATCCTATCAACCAGTGAATTTAATGTTGAATAGTCCCTGAGAATTATATACAAATCTTACATACAATGACAAATCTGTTACGTACAATAACAATACTTTCATGCCATATAGCTATCATTATTTACACTTGAAATTAGATTTAAACCTACACTGTCAAAGCTAACTATTACTACCCTAAATTAGATTAGCATGCTGTTTTCTTCTGACTCTGATCAAGATTTCATTTGTCCCTAGAACAAAATGTATTTTTTATTTAAAAATGTGAAACCCACAGTAAATCAACAACTCTTTTTGGCAGGTAACCAACTTTTCTCCGGTGTGAATATATTGTGGTGTTATTTGTTTTCTTGGATCTAACAAGCAGCTTTTTTATATATATATATATATATATATATATATATATATATATATATATATATATATATATATAAGATGCCACAGTTACTTCCAAGGGTGATCTCAGTGTGTTGTGGGTTTTACATGAGGTTACATGCTGACATTTGTATTTTTTTCAGGTCTTTAGAGTCTTCTTGTATAAACTTTTAATTAAACGTGTTGGAAAGCCTTTGGAAACATGTTTGATACTTTCTTACTGCTAATCAGATGACGCCTATTGGGATATCTACATGCTGTCACCAAGGTGGAGTCACTGAAAATAATATTGAATAATTTTTTTGTTTGAATAATGCCAAAAATGAATTAATTAGTGAATATAACAATTAGCTTAGTTTTTACAGTTATGAACTGGTTGATTGGCATGTGTCATAATCATGCCTCTGATAAAATGTTTAATGATTTCAATACAGTTTTCCCACATGTTTAGTGCTTACCTGGAATTTTGAGTATGTGATGCATATTTCTATGCTGTTTTAAATGTTGATGCTTACTGGAATGCTAATGAACCCTCAGTCAGATTGGACCAGCATTTTCTTTAGGTAACCTTGGTAACTATGAGTGGGTGGGTTTTTACGCAGGGTACATCATCGCAGTATACAACATGTCAGAGGTGTAAATAGGAATGAATGGTTTGTCAGAATTGTGATCATATGAGTCAACCCTAACAATGTGTCTCTAGTTTTGATTATTTTTGTAGTGTAAAGTTGCAAACTTTTGATTGGGTAGATACTTTGGAATTGGTCTATATTATTTCGAGTTGCTGCATTGGTGCAGAAAGTACAGGGCTTAGATTTTTTTTTTTTTAAGAAGCTATTTGTATCAATTCAGCAGTGAGCAGCTGGAAGTTGATTTTGTAAAGTAGGTCTGTTTACCCCCAGTCGCAGAACGCATGACAGTTTAGAGATGTTTACAGGAGATCATCAAGGACCAAAAAGAGTCTCAATGGGTTGTACAGTATCTTCTCCCCATTGGTCACCTGTCTGTGCTACAAAAAGGGTTTAGGGACTTCAGATGGGCAGATAACCTTCCATGTTAGTTCTAATTAAAGTTCTGCTTTAAATTTTGAATCACAGACTAGTCAATGTTTTGTACAAAAGAGCGTGTGGGGCTATGCTGACGTGAAGGCTGCATTCTTGTGTTGATTAAAAACAGTGTGGAACCACAGTAGAGAAGGAGAGGGGGAACCTGTAGAAACCTTTGGCTTCTGTTCTGAATAACTCTTTAATCCCTACAAACACAGGAAAGAGAGTGCGGACGACACGCAAGCTGTGAACTCTGGTAGTGAAGCAGATGAGAGAGGGAGATACAACGAGTGGATGTAAGGGAGGGAGAGTGTGTGAGTGAGGGTGGGGAGAGAGAGTGAGGATGAAGCTCAATTCCAGAATGAATCACTTTGCCTTTGCCCGCTCAGTTTGAAGACATCAGGAGACTGAGTCCAGAGAGGAACCCTTGCAGGCGGGGCTACACTGGCAACGTTTTCTGTCTCTCTCCTTCTGGGTTTCTCTTTCTACGGGTGAAGCTCCGACATCAATAACTGAAGTAGCAGTATCACATGCAACAGGGTTTAGATGCCAAACTCCCTCCATTTCTTTTGTTCCTCTATCCAAGAAAATCAGAATTGAGGAGGTGGAAACGAGATGCCCTGACACTTCTGGCGAGTTTTAGAGGAAGACACATCATCAGTGTAGAGTTACTTGTTTTTGTGCTTTTCGTTCTCGAGTCATCAAGGACAACTTCAAAGTTATGACTAAACGAAAGTGGGAGGGGAGGAGAGAGGGCTTCAAGGTCAGCTCCACGAGGGAGGAGGTGCAGGGGCCCGGACGCCCTTCCACCAGAGGGCGCTTCTCTGAGTCTTGGAAGAGACTAAGCTCCAGACAGGGGTCTACCAAGAGGTCAGGACTGGCCGCACAGCAAGCAGCGGTAAGAGGAACAGAATCTGTGTGTGCTCTCCATCCTCCCTGATTTTTAGAGTGATGGGGGCAGGCATGAATGGTGGCAGGGGAGGGTTTGCTGGTGGAAAGGAGAAAGAGCAGAGAATTAGTGCATGGGATCACACAGATATGGAGAAAGGGGTAGCAGGTGGGACTCTAAAGGTCCCTTCTGAGAATGTTAGTGTTTGGAAAGTTTCAGCAGATTGGAAAGTAACACTTGTGGCTGTTGTCAGCATTATGACATCACAGCTCTTGTGAAGCTTAAAGGTGATGCGTGTTGTTATTCCATGTTAATATACTTTGCCTTATCCCAGCGTATTATGCAGAAACAACTACAATGCTCTACAAAGGCTAAATGCAGTAACTACTCCAACACTGAAACTGCTTCAGTGTTGGTTTTTATTGGAAATGTGTGGATTTTGAAGTTACTAAAATTTTCAGATGCTTTCTCTGAATCTGAGCTTTTTTGAGTCTAGGGATGTGCAAAACTAAAAATTTCTAGAATGACTAGTCGACTAGTCTGTGTTAAGCATAATGATTTATAATTTGGCACTGTTATGTTCAGGTGAACCTGATCAGATGCTTTTAGAGGGATATATGGACGCTAAGTGCAGCATTTCAAAATGGAGACTAACGGATATTCAACAAATGAATAGGCTAAGTAACTATAAAATCATATTGCACAAAACTATCAAAGTAAGAAATAAGAAAGACTACAATACAGAGTGGCATAAAACCAATTATGCGCATCCTGAACACAGAATGACATGCTTCAGTGTAACCAGAGTGCTTCAAGGCGACTCTTGCTACGCATCCATAAGACAGAGCTGCAAGATAATATCTAGTTTACGACATCAAGCAGTTAAATTTTTTTTACTGCAACTATTTACTTAAGCAGTATCAGACAGAATCTGCAAAAGACTTAATCTCTCCACAGCACCTTACAAATATGGAAATATTACTTGCAGCAGAGGATTTAATCTCATTTGTTGATCTATTTTTCTCCCTAATTTGGAATGCCTAATTCCCAATGCACTCTGTGGCGTAGTGACTCACCTCAAACCGGGTGGTGGAAGATGAATCTCAGTTGCCTCCATGTCTGAGACGTCAATCGGCGCATCTTATCACGTAACTCGTTAAACGTGTTACCGCGGAGACATGGCATGAGTGGAGGCATCACGTTATTCTCCGTGGCATCCAAGCACAACTCACCACACAGCCCACTGAGAGCAAGAACCACATTATAGCTACCATGAGGAGGTTACCCCATGTGACTCTACCCTCCCTAGCAACCAGGCCAATTGGGTTGCTTAGGAGACCTTGCTTGAGCCACTCAGCACACCCTGGATTCGAACTTGTGACTCCAAGAGTGGTAGTCAGCATCAGTACTCGCTGAGCTAACCAGGCCCCTGAAATATCTTGTTAATGCAGCGCTTTGCTGTAACTACAGCACATAAAAAGACTAAACTTAGAGCATTAAAAAGAGATTAAACTTCTTGTAGAGCAGTGGTTCCCAAACATTTTACAGTGGGGTACCCCTCCAAACATTCAACATCCTTTCGCGTACCCCCATATATGAATCATGTTACATTTGTAAATGTTTTGTACATGATATATTAATCATATACATATTGAATAAATAACTTACCAATTGAGATGGGTATGTTAGATATGATATAACTGCGTAACTTGAAAACTCCCCCATCGCGTCGCAGTACGCAAGAATAGCGTTCGGTTTTGTGCCTGGAATTGCCCATCATTGCAGGTTCGGTGTTGCCGGTCAACTTCGAGCATTGCGGTTATGTATCTGTGCAATTGCGTGGTCAGCTCAAGGTCACATTTGACACTATTTGCAAGGTTTTTCTTAAAACATCATGCAACAATTTAAAAACTGGTCTCTAGTGTGCGAGCAAATGTGAGTGAAAATAACTGTGTGTGAATGTGGAAAATTATTTGGCCACACTGGTCATCAAAGCTTATGAACTTATACCATCAGACTCAAAACTCCCTATGCATCTAACCTTAAATACAAATTACATTTTAAACTGCGAAAAACAAACAAACAGACAAATTAAAATCGACTGCCATGTGCAAGTCTGGTAAAACAGTGAAGTATCAATTTTACTTGCTATCACTAAGCTACATCACCTAGCAATGTGCTGGGCTGGTGAAAAAAGATGATGCACGACACAGGAGTAAATGCATTTTTGCACAAAAGGTCGTGATATTTCTTTCCATATTTATCTGACCTTTATGACACAACCATTTTGGTGTTTCTACACTAGGGGGCATACAAAGTTATTTTTGCCAGTGAGAAATACAGGTGAAACTCGAAAAATTAGAATATCGTGCAAAAGTTCATTAATTTCAGTTGAAACTAATATATTATATAGAGTCATTACAAGCAAAGTAAGATATTTCAAGCCTTTATTTGATATAATTTTGATGATTATGGCTTACAGCTTATGAAAACCCCAAATTCAGAATCTCAGAAAATTAGAATATTGTGAAAAGGTTCAGTATTGTAGGCTCAAAGTGTCACACTCTAATCAGCTAAACACCTGCAAAGGGTTCCTGAGCCTTTAAATGGTCTCTCAGTCTGGTTCAGTTGAATTCACAATCATGGGGAAGACTGCTGACCTGACAGTTGTGCAGAAAACCATCATTGACACCCTCCACAAGGAGGGAAAGCCTCAAAAGGTAATTGCAAAAGAAGTTGGATGTTCTCAAAGTGCTGTATCAAAGCACATTAATAGAAAGTTAAGTGGAAGGGAAAAGTGTGGAAGAAAAAGGTGCACAAGCAGCAGGGATGACCGTAGCCTGGAGAGGATTGTCAGGAAAAGGCCATTCAAATGTGTGGGGAGCTTCACAAGGAGTGGACTGAGGCTGGAGTTACTGCATCAAGAGCCACCACACACAGACGGGTCCTGGACATGGGCTTCAAATGTCAAACGTCTTACCTGGGCTAAAGAAAAAAAGAACTGGTCTGTTGCTCAGTGGTCCAAAGTCCTCTTTTCTGATGAGAGCAAATTTTGCATCTCATTTGGAAACCAAGGTCCCAGAGTCTGGAGGAAGAATGGAGAGGCACACAATCCAAGATGCTTGAAGTCCAGTGTGAAGTTTCCACAGTCTGTGTTGGTTTGGGGAGCCATGTCATCGGCTGGTGTTGGTCCACTGTGCTTTATTAAGTCCAGAGTCAACGCAGCCGTCTACCGGGACATTTTAGAGCACTTCATGCTTCCTTCAGCAGACAAGCTTTATGGAGATGCTGACTTCATTTTCCAGCAGGACTTGGCACCTGCCCACACTGCCAAAAGTACCAAAACCTGGTTCAATGACCATGGTATTACTGTGCTTGATTGGCCAGCAAACTCGCCTGACCTGAACCCCATAGAGAATCTATGGGGCATTGCCAAGAGAAAGATGAGAGACATGAGACCAAACAATGCAGAAGAGCTGAAGGCCGCTATTGAAGCATCTTGGTCTTCCATAACACCTCAGCAGTGCCACAGGCTGATAGTATCTATGCCACGCCGCATTGAGGCAGTAATTAATGCAAAAGGGGCCCAAACCAAGTACTGAGTACATATGCATGATTGTACTTTTCAGAGGGCCGACATTTCTGTATTTAAAATCCTTTTTTTTTATTGATTTCATGTAATATTCTAATTTTCTGAGATTCTGAATTTGGGGTTTTCATAAGCTATAAGCCATAATCATCAAAATTATATCAAATAAAGGCTTGAAATATCTTACTTTCCTTGTAATGAGTCTATATAATATATTAGTTTCACCTTTTAAGTTGAATTACTGAAATTAATGAACTTTTGCA
The DNA here is from genome assembly GCF_025860055.1 of Xyrauchen texanus. Taxonomy (NCBI): domain Eukaryota; kingdom Metazoa; phylum Chordata; class Actinopteri; order Cypriniformes; family Catostomidae; genus Xyrauchen; species Xyrauchen texanus. The sequence continues at coordinate 42,985,655 of NC_068278.1, read as the reverse complement.
CGATATTCTAATTTTTCGAGTTTCACCTGTACATGAACTGGGTTTTAATTTTGTTTTAGACAGTGTTGAAATTAAAAGAATGGTAAATCTCAGAATATTTTCACGTGCCCCCATTGTCACCTACATACACATACCACATTTTGGGAAACACTGTTGTAGAAGGTTTTACTGTGCTGACTGTTATTCACTGTTAAGGACAGCAAATTATTGTCATGCAAAAACACTCTCTAAGAAGTTGCGTCTCTCAATTAATTTGAGAGTTGTATCTCCCATTAAAACCCCCACCACTTAAAATATGAATGTTACTAGTTGACCCCACTAATCGACTAGTCAGTTATTAGACGGTTCATAGTCTGAGCCACAAATTTGAAGTTACTGTTTTGCCTTTGCACAACAGTAAATTAAGCCATTTGTAGGCTGATTGCACTGAAGAGAGGAGACACTTTGACAACATTTCCCTTTTGTTTAAAAATGGTGTCCAATCCGACATCATGGATTTACCAATTATATAGGTTTTGGATTGGTAAATAAATTAAATGCACCTATAGGCATGCTTTGACCAATAAGTTTTTGTATGATGATGCTGATGATGCTTTCAAGTGCAAGAAGAGATGAGAATGAGAATGGGGGGAGAGAGAGAGATCAAGCTCATTAATTCCATTGTTGTTGCTTAAATATTTATTGACAATATGGATTTTTTTCTAGGCCCATTAGGGAAGTATAGCATTATTTTTACTGTCTGATATGAAATGCTGTTGTTAATAGTTGTTAATTGCTACACTAGGCTATGTAATCATTTTTCCATGTGCTAAGGTTGAGTTAAATGGAAATATGTGGACATCTCTTATTTTTGCCAACAAAGTAGTTTTGGGAATATGACATTGCAAGAACCCCAAACCCAAAATCAACTCCAAAGTTGATTAGCACAGTTTATTACTGTATTAGGGCAACTCAGAGGGTCAGTTGTTGCTAAGCACAAGAGTGTGCCCTGAAGCATGCTCTGAACCATTTGTCACACACCAATGCCTCATGATCTGTGCACTCAAACTTTCTCTTCTGGCATTATTTGGCCACTCTTCTGCAAACTTCAGTCGCACAGTGTAATTGACTTAGCCAGTGGGATAGCTACTTGGCAATATCACGAACATCATGAAGAATCTATGAAGCCATAGACGGACATATGAAAAAAGGCCAGAGTTTGAGAACAAACTGATAGTAGAGTATACCTAAAGCTCACTCTGTGAGTTTGCTCTCATCCACAGTGGATTCAAAATACTGAATATAGATTACAAATCCATACAGCAAGTGTTTACTTAGTGTTTCATTTCTGAGCTCTGTTTTTTAAATATTACCATAGTATTAACATTATTGTCTTTGTAGGCAGGTGTGATATTACTTGTGGCTATGTTTCTATAGAAACCACTCCACTTTGATGCATCATATGGAAGACTGTCTTAATATTGGATCACACGGATACCTCCATGAATTCGCATTGAACATTATATTTTGAGACAGATATAGTCATGCTTATAAAACCCTACACACATTGATATTCTGAAGAACAATTATTCTGAAACTTTAGTCTGTCACTGTGTCTTGACAGTAGAGGATCTCAAAGAGAAAACTGTATACGGCAATGCTTGTGTTGCATTATGAATTGCACTCTGACACATTTTGGAATGCAACAATGCGTGAAATCGTGCTTGATGAAGCTAATAGCTAAGTCCATGCAATCATGTACTTGTATAGAGTACTGTATGTTTTGGGCAAAAGTTAGGAGGAACAACAGTCACCATGAACAGTTGCTCAGTTTTACATTCCAGCTTGGAGGAAGTTTGGTTTCATGCTCATCAGGCTGATCATTAGGTTGTGCAAACAGCGAGGAGCGTGAGCATGCCAACACAAACCTGCTCAAACAGGTTCATTGTTCTTTACTCTCAAAAAATATTTTAAGCCTATTTTTATGAATTGTGTAATGTTTAACAAAATTGCAAGTGAATACATCTTTAAATATGTATTTTATCTGATTAAGATTACTCTTTTGTTATGAAATTGAAATGTGTAAATCTTAAAATGTATTTTTGGAGTGTAACATCCAAATGCTATCAAGTTGATTTTGAACCATAGGAGGCTTTTGTTTGAGTGTGCGTGTGGATACAGACCTTGGCAACTGTAACTTGGAAACAGAGTCATGTATTTATCCATCACTGTTTCTTTGTAGCTTATCTCAGTGGGTGGTGTCAAGAGGTAGGATAGTGCTATAGTGTGATAAGGTATAGAAAATCGCAATCAATATTCTCTACTTTACATGTGCTAAATGCTGTTGGACACCTGCTTAACTCAATCCCTGTGATTTTGGTCATCTTTGATGATGTTATAAAGCGGTTTGTGGACAATACAGTACCATGGGTTTGGTACATGACGATGAGTAAGTGGTGATAGAATTTTCTTTTTCCTATCCCTTTAAATACTTACTTGGAACGTCCCTCTTCATTCACAATATAAAATAATTCTACCCACACTAGATATGTCACCTGATTTGTATCCCATTGTGTTTAACTACAAAGACTGGTTTATGACTTTCTTGTTCCTAAACATTTATAAAATCCATCTTGTGCCCAGTGGGGGTTAAGGCAGTCTTAAACGGCATTATGCTGGTCAACTGAAATAGGAGCGGATCAGAGTTTGGAATGAGATGTTAGGACATTGGGGGGCTGATTTTGTACTACCACCACAGGGCTTTAAGCCTAGTGGATGTGGCTTACTTTCGTTGTTATAGCAACTGTAGCACATACTGCCTGGCACAACGTTTACAGTCATCTTCTCACTACAGTTACAGATACAGTATTTCACTACAGTTCAGATTCATTTAATTTTTTAGAACTAGTTACATGTTCTAAATTATTTTGATTTAATCACTTTCTTTTACTTAAGAAAAAAACTGTTCTCTGCACTGATAGGGCAAGGTCACTAGACAAATTTTGGGGATATGTAAAACCTTTTGGAATATTATGGAATTTGAAATCAGAATTGATGTCTGTCTTATATGGTAAACATTTTATAATCATGTCATCCCTTCTGTATTGCTATATATGGAAGTCAGATTTGTCCTTGATTTATTTATTTTATTCTGTCTTGTTTTCTCGTGATCATGACATAACAAATGTGATCTTGATCATGTCTTAATATTCTCTTGTGTTCTCATGATTTCAACTAAGTTCTTAATAAGTTAAGACGTCACTGTGTTCTGTTCAGAATTAAAAACAATATCAGAAAGTAAATTAATAACTGATTATTAACACTTAAGTTGTGATCTCGAGAAAACACAACAGAGAAAAAGTGATAAACCTTGGACAAAACGGTCTTGCATAGATATAGGCCTAATATCAATCTTGGTCATTTAATTAGTTTTTCACTGTAAAACAAAACAAACAATTTAATGGCAAATGCTTTCCCAGCTAACTGAAAATATGTATTTTAGTGGATAGCATGTTGAAACAAACTAAAAAAAATACAAATTAAATATATAAATTAATAATAATAATAATTTAGTGAAAGTGCTTGCTTTTTTCTTGGTCACAATTGTAACCGGTGGGGAAACTACAGCGTCATATTTTGCTCAGTTGCATAATGAGACCCAATAGGAAATTGCAAACAATAAAGTAACATAAATTATATATAATATATATTGTATATTTACTATTAAATGTGGGGGAAAAGGAAATGATAAACAAAGCATAATTGCACAATTCATTTTAATTTTACTTTGCATATTTTAAAGTACCGTTACAATAAATTAAGCAATTTTATAAATGGTTACGCATTCAAAAATTAGGCCTGCTCTGGTCATGATTTTTTGCATTTATAAATGTTCACACGAAACCAAGGCAATCTGCACTTTTATTTATAGGTGAAAGTGTGTCAAATACATCACCTACTCTTTAAAAACGTTTCAAATTGCAGACCAAATTTTGGTCACAAATGTAAACGGTGGGAAAAATGGGTTAAAAATATAAAAATATTATAGAAATGTAACAAAACCATCAAATGTAAAAATGAAACAAAATAATATCTGTATAAACTGCTATGTACAGTATTTAGTCATAGAAAAACTTATTTTTAGTACAAGATTATATTTTTTTTCCTTTCCATTACCCTCCATACTGCTGTAGACAAACCCAGGTGCCTAGGTCTCAAATAACCATCCCTCAGAATTAGATGAAATGGCAGGCGTGAATTGGAAAGGTCCTCCCTCTGGTAAAGCCGGCTAGGCTCATGGGAGGGAGAGTCTCTGACAGCCGATAAAGCCTGAAGGAACCAAGCACTCCTCTCAGTGGATTAATGAACTCACACTCCTGTCTGTGTATATTTCTGATAAAAGCTTTTTCTCTAAACCAAGTCACCACAGGGACCAAGGGAGCCAGGATAGCCTCAGACACAACATGATTTGTTATTATGTACTGTTTTTAAAAATGCACACATTCACACAAACCAAGAAAATGCTTAGCAGTTTAAAAACAAACAAAAAAACGTGCATTTGATATTTGACAATTAAAGAGATAGTTCACTCAAACATGAATTTTTTTTTTGATCCTTTACTTACTTTACTTACTTATGATTTTCTTTCTTCTGTGAAACACAAAAGGAAATTTTAGGCAGAATGCTAGCCTATGTCACCATTCTTATTCATTGCATCTATTTTCCCATACACTTTTTTTTGATAGCTTGGACCGAACCCGAGTTCGTTTCCTCCCCCTCCCCTTCCCTCTGCTGGTCTCCGTTCACATAATATTTTTTGGTTCTAAACCGCGGTCCGATTGCGCCATCAACGCGAGTACAAGTGGGCAGCAATTTACCACTGTAACTAGAAACAACTCGAGAAGACGTAAGCTTCACTGTGTTAAGTGAAGTATTATAGTTTGTCTCTTTGAATTTACCACCAAAACTTGCCATGCACAGAGCTACTCTTGTGGTTATCTGCCAAGGATGCGTTAAATGTGCAATGATGTGAAGTATGTTAGCGTTTGTCTGTCATGAGTCCGCAGATATGTTGCAAGAGATGTGAAGAATGTGAGCTGCTCTCCTAGGGGGATTTATTTGGACACAAGCATTATACAATAATAGTTGCGATCTAGAGCCTGCAAAAACGGGAATTATACATCATAAGCGGTTCAGTTCCACGTTTTGGTACAATTGCATTCATATCAGCAGCAAACTGTACTGGAGTTCACATGAACCATACCCCAGACAACCTTTTCAGGCGGGCTCAGGTGCGGTTCGCTGGTGCGCACATGAGTTTAAAAAAATGTGTTCACATCATCCAAATTAACCAAACTTTGATGTCATTCAAACCCGGGTGTGCAACAAAAGTGCTAATGTGAAAGAACCCTAAAAATAGTGACCGAGGCTGTCAGTCCCTAGCATTCTGCCTGACATTTCCTTTATTGTTCCTTTTAAAGCAAGAAATCCATACTGGTTTGGAACAACATGAATTTCATTGTTGTTTGACCTAACCATCTAAATCATAATACCTATTATCATAATAAGTTTCTAGAACTAAAATTGCAATGATTGTGGTTAACCAGAGTCAGTATTATTTCTTAATAACTCATTTATCTCTTCACACACTGGCACAGCAAATTGTCTCTAAACAGATGAAGGTCTATTGATTACAGCCAACACCCAGGAAATCAATGCATTTGCAGGAGATTAATTTATCTTTGTAGTATTTACCCCACAAATCTACCAAAGATTTCACAACTCATTTCATAGCATCGCCCTAACTGAGACTACAAACAAATGCAAAGCATACGACTCCTACTTCCACCAGCCTTCCACGTTATCTTTCCCATCTCGGAATGCCTGGAGTGTCCCAAGGTTGATGCATCTATTCATTTCTTTGTGCATGGTTCCTTAATAGTGGTCAACGGAAGAGGACTGTAACAAACACCATTATATTTATTCATTGCTGTGGGCTTTTATTGCACTATTCCTATTAGTTGCTAATTGCCAGGTTGCCTTGGTAACGCACTTGGCAAAGGGAACTAATGTAAAATTTATGTCAAGCGAATGTGGCATTTCCTGCACTCACTCTCTGTTAGCAAAGTTGCACTCAGCTCAGGGATCAGAGGTGTCATACACTGAAAATAGATCTTGTTTGCTTTGCCAAGTTACAGATATTTATTTGTATTGTTATTATAGATATTTCCTATACAGTATTTAAAATAAAGGTTCTTCAGTGGTTATGAGGTTTAGCATAGAAACTTTCTTTACTCAAGAACTATTTATTGGCCGGTTTCTAGATTCTAGAACATGTATTGTAGATGATTTTCTAAAGAACTAGAAAATGTAAAGTTCTTTGTGGAACATGGCTCAAAACTCTCACATATCTGCTGAAAAATCATCTTAGACTAACCAGCCTAAGCTGTTTACTGTTTTTGTTTGTGTGATTTAGCCTTCTGATTGGCCGATATAAATGCTGATAAACATAATACAATTTAACAACAGCAACCCTTACAAAAAATCTAGAGTTCTGAAAAACTTGCTGCAGATTTACTATTGATTATTTTCACATGCAATTCTGATTGCAATTTGTCACAAATGTTTGATATAAATAATGAGTGGTGAAATTGCTGGCAGGTTTTCAGCAAGTTTCCCAGAACTCTCGATTTTTGTGAGGGAAATCAGATGTACACAAGTTTTCTAAGGTGAAATAAATCAATAAAAGCACTTATTTTATGCAATATTTTCTCAAATTTGCATAAAAATTAGAAGAACAAACCTTAAAAACAGAAAGTGTTGACTATCCATTGATAAATCTACTGGTACATTTTGAAACTGACACAAGGGAAAGTTAAGTTTTGGGTGGTTTACGAGGAATTTTTTTTTAGTTTACAAACTGGTAATTACTAGGGTATTTACCAGTTTGTACTGGTAATTACTAGGGTATTATGCTATAAATGTGGTTTATGAGGACATTTCTATTGTCCCCATGATTCATATCGCTTCGAAAACTAAACAATGTTTTATTGAAAATGTAAAAATTCTGAAAGTTTTTTTGTGAGGGTTAGGTTTAGGGGTAGAGTTAGGGTTACGGGATAGAATCTATAGTTTGTACAATATAAAAATCATTATGTCTATGGAGAGTCCTCATAAGGATAGCCGCATCAACATGTGTGTGTGTGTGTGTGTGTGTGTGTGTGTGTGTGTGTGTGTGTGTGTGTGTGTGTTTTATTGTGTGTAGCTTGTCTCAGTATATTTGTAGAAAGTCATTAGCTAAGTACTGATACTTCCATAATGAAGGTAAAAGGAATGTCACCAAATTTGAGTAACAGTTTTCTTTTACATTTCTTAATCAGCTCATCTGCTCCAAAAGGACAGAAGGTCTTGTATCATATCAAATAGGCCAATTAGTGGTCTTCATATCCTGGCACAGCCTTGATTTGTCAGACAAAATTTCAGACAGAGGGAAATTGAGGCAAGGATAGCTCAGGCTGAACAGTGAAGCCTGCAGAGTTGAAGAGCCAATAAATGTGCTAATTCATCAACACAGGACCACACGAATACCATCTGTGTGGTTTATCAAGCCCCCCATCAAAATGAGAAACACTGTTTATAGTCTAAATCACAGCAAAAACGGTCAACAAATGAATCAATTTATTTCTTATTCATGTGAGTGATTTTTTAAAACTTGAATGGTGGCTGCAAAATTTACATAAAATATTTCCACCAAAGTTGTCTTGCGGGGTTTCATAGCACTTATATTTGTCTTGTGGAGTTTGAATGTAATATAATTTTCTCAAAGTCTGTGTTTGATAGTAAATGTGTCATAAACACAGTCATAAATTTGCATTGGCCAAGTGTTTGCTTTTTGTCATCTGTCCCTTTTGGAAACTCACACATTCAGTGGCATTCTTAAGATTTTCCTTTCCATTGCCATGTCAGATAAACAACAGAGATCATAAAGCTTTCCTTATTCTGTTCTTTTACCTCTACAAGGAATAGTTCACCCAAAATGAAAATTCCCTCATCAATTACTCACCCTCATGCCATCCCAGATGTGGATGACTTTATTTCTTCGGCAGAACACAAAATAAGATTTTTTAGAAGAATATATCAGCTAGTGCAATTGAAGGGTGACCAGATATTTAAAGCTCCAAAAATCACATAAAGTCCACATAAAAGTAATCTATAATACTCCAGTTGTTAAATCATTATCTTCTGAAGCAATATGATAAGTGTTGGTGAGAAACAGATCACTATTTAAGTCTGTCTTTACTATAAATCTCCACTTTCACTATCACATTCTTTCACAGTTTGAAAGTGATGATTTATGGTAAAAAAAAAAAGGACTTAAATATTGATCTCTTTCTCACCCACACCTATCATATCACTTCAGAAGATAATGATTAAACCACTGGAGTCTTATGGATTACTTTTTTGTCGACAAAGATAAGTACATGTACTTGAGGCAACAAAAATGTGGCTGCTTGCAGATAGTTCATGCAGACTGAGCTCAAAACAAAATGTAAGAATTTAGCAGGGTACCTGCGGGTCCTTAAAAAGTCTTAAAGGATTAAAAAGTCGTAAATTCACTTTTTTAATATTTAAGACCAAAAAAACTCTTAAATATCTTAAATAAAATACAAGAAGTCTTGGATTTCGTTTTCAGAGGTCTTACATTTTGGGACATGAATAGAGAACTTGTGTTTTAAGTGGCTGTTAATAAATATGGTAACTGATTTGCATGTTAACAGAGCTGTTAGAGTGGTACAGGACAAGCTGAGGTTGATTATGAGGTGGCTTGATTAATAATGAAAATAATGAGTTCTTGGACTGATTAAAACCAATAAAATGGTTTCAATCAGTTAATATTAGGTTATCAGGGTCTTAAATTTGGCGCAAGATTGCAGGTACTGTGCACAATTTTAATAATTCCCTTATGTTCAACGTTTATAATGTGGGGAATTCCCACACAATTTTATTCATTTGAACATGAGAATTGGTAAACTTATCCATACTGATTAACATATTATATAAATTTGTTTCAAACTGTATTTTCAGAATTTGTTATAAATCAGCTTTACCGTCTCTGACTCTCTCTCTTGCTCTTACTCTCCCGTGTATTTAGCAACTCATTAAACGTTTGATTTAGTGTGAGTGTGCGCAGAGAGGAAGCAGATTGTTGTTGTATATTTACTGAACTTAAGATGTTACAGATGTATAAACCTTCATAAACCTGTTATTCAACATACAAATGGCATTGTACCTTGCAACTTTCAACCACATGAGTGTGGTGCGGTCTAGTTTTGCCGCCTTTCATATCATGGCGCTCCCTCATTAAAGCACATTTGACAAGAAAGCTGGAAAAATAGAAAACATGCTTTGAGTAAAGCTACCAGAACTACTCAGCTGCAGGGTTACATCTCTCATCTCCATCTCTCTAGAGTTCCATCTGATTTATACAAGTATTTTCTCTGCCATGAAAATCAGTCAATTTGAATAAGTATGTAATAATATACATAAATAATAATAATACAATTATATAAATATTATAATATTAATAATATATATAATATGAAAGTATATTATCATCTATCTAAATATATATTAAAATATAATATAAAGTATATATCTGTTATCAATATACATCATAACAGATTATGCAGCAAGGTTCTCTTTCATGATTTAATCTGTTAAAATATTCAGTACATTTAGTCAACATTAAACAGCCAATCTAAATAAAATGTTTTTTTTTTATGTTTCATTTATGTTAAATGTTTAATTTATTATGAATTAATTTAGAGTTTTAATGTTAATGTCTACATATACTAATACATATAGAAAGTAAAATTTATACAGTATATTTCAACATTAGGTAATGTATTGGAATGGTAATGAATTCAATAGACTTTAGATTTTAATTATTATATAAAATTATTTAAAAAATAAAAAATAATAATATATGCACAATAAAATTTAAAAAACATGTGCAGAGACATCCATGTAGCATCAGTGGTTTTGTATTTACCTGCTAATAATCTAATATGTTTTTAAACCATTTGATGCATTGCGAAAGTGGTCTTAAATCTTTCTTTTATTTAGCTTTAAATTGTCTTAAAAAGTATTACATTTAATTCCTTCGAACCTGCAGATACCCTGATTTAATATTGCCTTAAGTCTATCTCTCTCTTTCTCTGTCTTCCTCTTCATATGTTGTGCACATTGAATTGCTTCTGCAGACTTATTTTATTTTTCATGCCCTTCTCCTTTATCAAGGCATTTTCAGCACTTCTCCTTTTATCACTTTCTGTTCATGAAAAGCTCTGTTTTGATCTCAAACTACAGAGAACAGCATCACAATTTAATGACTGAGCCTTTAATAATCGCACCTTTGAGCCAAACGGTGACGAAACAGTGCCATAGCATATAATATTATTAATTGCGAATCCCACCTTTTTACTTAACAGATAGCTGCTATCTTCCAAACTTAGTGAGTAACTAGTGAAAAATCCCCTTACAGAACAAAGCAATGCACAAAATATGATGACAACAGTGTAAGAAAAGCTAACAAAGTTGGCAAATATTACATCTTACTGAGATCAGCTGCAGAGGACACTGATGATTCACTGTTTATCATGAGTGTTACTGGCTGAATTCAATGCCCCAGTTAGCTAGCTGGCTGGTTGGTGTCCAAGTCCAAAACATTGTTGCTTTATTCACTGTCGCTTTTGCTTATGTCCTTCTTATGGTCCCTGTACTCCCTTAAGTGTTTTTCAATTTGTTTATGATTTGGTTAATTGTCCGATTGAAGGCGGCATGCATCATTTCGTGCTGTGTCTTCATTCTCGTAGAGTATTTTTTTTCCTTTGTGATCTCTCTAGTTGATCTCAGATCTTCATAAATACCATATCGCAAGTAGAGCACTCGTTTCGCTATGTTACCTTACCTTCCGAGCCAGGAACCCGTACCCGAACCATGTCAGCGGAAAAGGGCTATGGGAGATGCTGTAATTTGAGCACTTCTGATTGGAAGGTCTGTGGTTAAAAGAGACATCATTGGTGATTCATAACCTGTTGAGTTATTTAGACTCTAATAATTGTGAGATGTAGTCATTCCTAATTGCAATGCAAACTTATGGTGTATTTTATCTTTAAAATGTAATATGCTTTTTTTACTCTGGTCCTCTACTGTAAGGTGAAAGGTGTTGGTTTAGTCTTTAATTGGTTGCTAAAGGCTGTAACGCTCTTCCCTTTAGCTCAAAAGAGTGCCACTTTGAGTTTCAGGTCATGTATGTGTGTCATTGTATTGCCATCTGACACTTGCTATCCTGCTTTGAGCTGGGACAGAAATCAAACTAATTATAATTACAGGGAAATAATTTCGCTCTTTTAGAGCCACATTTAGCAGATGACAACATGCTATAAAAACAGTCCTGAAAGACAAAACATTTCTAAGGGTAAAGTAAGCTTCTTTTTTCCTTTTCTGACCTTTTTTCTAGTGGCGTATTATCCTGCATTGTGGCTATTGCTGGTCTCCAGAGGCCTGTAATTATGTAAAAATGTCAAGTGTACTGATTAAGTACTAACCATTTGGACCTCACCGAAAAATAAAGCAAATTAACTATATGCAGAGCTATATATTATATCTATATAATTTTCACCATGGAAAAAATTATGGAGTTTACTGCAGTATTTTAGCAATTGGAAGATTGACTGAAGATTTATATAACACATTTAATAGACTTGACTGTGAAATATCATTGCATTATATTGTATTAATCAAAAACACTTTCTCTGGCAAAATGTATGTATGGAGTGAAGGAAGCTGGGACTAAGGGGAGCTAGATTTCAGTGATGGGCAGTAGATTCTCTACAAATACCGAAGCTATTAGCTTAACTACATTTCTGAGTAGCGAGATGGTAGCTTTGCTAGTTTTTAAATCAAGTAGCTTTTCAGTAGCAAAGCTATATTTTTTATTTGGTAGCGGCGTAGCTTTGATAAAAGCTCCATCGCTACATCATGCACTTGGGGTTACTATCGCCGCTTTTGAATCAGAACTAAAAATATAAGACTCAAATGAATTGCTTATCTGAATTGGTTCTTTGCAATGAATTGATCAAACGTGATAGCAAAGCTGAATCGGTTCACAATTCAATTTGAATGACTCAAGCTCATGTGCGCTGCTGAATCATTTGGTGCACGCTCTCACTTGGCAACATGCTCACGGAATATGTTAAAATACAGAAAATAAAGATAACGCAGGTTGCAGTGGATCTACAATCAAAGGATACTAAACCTGCAAATGTGTCCTGTCATTTGCCAATGATGAAGAAGGTCTTTATTAAGTTCAACACGTGTGCAGCTTGTGAGCAACTACTGCAGTTAAAGATTTTTTACAACCAAAAGAGTATCAAAACATTCAGTAGCCTGGTAATCATATATCAAATTGCCATGGTAATACCATGTGCTCACACACACAAGACATTTGTCCTCTGATCATAAGTTTATATTACATAAATACAACAGCTAGACAGAATTACAGGATAAGATTAATTATACAAGAGAGTTTTTATACAGGAAAAAAGGAAAGGAAATGATGTTCAAATGGGTATGGTTTGTAGAGATAGTAGTATAAATATGAAAAATAAAATGGAGAATTAGTGATTTTTCATTTTGAACACATGGATTTTTATAGGTAGCATATATAAATATGAATTTACATATTTTTTTTAAACTTGCACATACATTTCATATTGCACCATACTGTATATTTGTATACTGTATTGCACTACTATGTTATACTGTACCATGGCTTAGATTAGCATCATGTGAAGTCTTTTAGATGCTTTGACTGTGACTGTATGAATCTGGCTGAAAAAAAAATAGCTTAAAGGTATCAAGCAACTTTTTGCATGTAGCTTGTTGTGTAACTTGCTACTTTCTCTTAAGTGTAGCTTTTAGCTTAGCTTAACAATTTTTTTTTAACTTTGGATGTCCCCACCCTGACTGACAGCAAAAAGATCAGAAACATGGGGACACAACAATGCAAGTGCCCCATCAAAGATTGCATCCCACTATCAGCCTTACAAGGAAGACAAGAATAATATAAAGCAGAAGGAGAACGAAAAAAGAAGAGGAGGAGGAGGAGGAGAAGGGAGGAAAGGAAAAGTAAAGGATGTCAGGAGATGAAGGAAAGGGACAAAACGGAATGGAATATGAGAGGTGTGCCACAGAAAGGAGAAGAAATGTTGTGACAGACATGGAAGGAATGCACTGCAAGAGTTCAGAGTGATGAAAAATGCATGAAGGTTTTTCATCTAATTGATTGGACAGTCAATAGATGAAATTACAAACTTTTAAATGGTCAAAAGTTTGTGGTGGGGGTAAACACTGTGGTCTGTTGCCATAGTGATATCAGTCCAACTGACACAGTGCTGCCTAAAGTGCAAATGTATGTGTTTGTGCATCTGTCTAGACTAGAGGGTCATATAGATGAGATCTGGAAAATAAGATGTACATTGAGGATTATGGTTACTTTGAGCAAAGTTATTACTTAAACAATCATTCTAGTCATTTGTTGCAGGCAGAGGTATTATTATGACTGTATAATTCATTTACCACATTTACTGATCTTACTCTGAGCTTTAAGGTCTACTACAGCATCCGAACACATGCACCCTACAGGTATAACATCTTACTTTTAAGTTTGAGTGCCTTTTGTATTTTGCTGGTACACAGAGTGTGAAATGAACTGTCAGACACTGTGCAGGTGACCTGTTAAATGTCTTGGATTAACATTTGACAAGAAACGTTGTTGCTTATAAGCAACGATGCACACTTCAAGAAATGCATACGTTTCTTTTTTAAGATTAAATATCAACCGTATCTGGGAGAAAGAGCACTCCATTTTTTTCGTGCTTTCTTTGTCTTTTCTGAATTTGATTTGCTTTAATATCATGCAGGAACACACTGACATGGTGATTGATGTATGTCATCATGAAACGTCTTGTTTAATTCCGTAACCTCCGTTCCCTGATGAGGTCGATGTAGTGACACTAGGGGTCGCCCTTGGGAGCCCCAAACACCTCTAATCTTTGAGAAAAGTAATTTGCATGCCATTTCCCTGGACACACAGGTCTCTTTCCCTCCATCAAGGAACGGAGGTAACGAAAGTAACCAAGCCGCCACTTCAAGGCATACGTGGAGATTCCAGAGGTCTGGTCGCGGGTGCCAGATGGTGGCCCGTCCCTGAGAGAGGAGATCTCTCCTCAGGGGAATTCGCCAGGGGGGGTTGTTGCGAGGAGTGTGAGGTCAGAGAACCAAGTCTGGGTGGACCAGTAGGGTGTTACTAGGATGACCTGCTGCTATAATGCTGCAATCGAGAGCTCATCTGCTTCACGAGCCCTGAATGAGACCCCGAACTCGTCCTGTGACAAGCCGGTGGATTTATCACAGAACTCGCTGGGGCAAACGAGCATCCTGGGGAATGGTCCGTGGGGGTTTACCTGGCGGAGCGGCTCCCATTGGGGTACCCAAATCATACATTTAATATAACTGTTTAGATTTACTGTGTAGATTTAAACAGAAGCCTATATTTGTTTTGGTGGTTCTGATGGTGGTGACATTTTCCCTGTATATATTGTATTGTGAGTAATTTTATATATTTAAATTTTGGCTTGTAAAATTGGGCATTCCAAAAAGTGTGCACATGGAGTCCTATATTATATGACAAGGTGCCCTGAAAGTAGTCATTATATCAATGGTCTCTGACTAGATAGGTCTAACATGTTTAGTTATAGCTGAGTCTGCTTAGGTGTTGTTGCAGTTGGTTTTTGATAGCAGCTCAGTGGGCCTTGTAGGCTGATGGCTCCAGATGGGGCAGTGAGCAGGGAGAGATCAGCCAGTGGAGGTCTTCCTGAGAGAGGGAGGAGAACCAGCAGGAGACCCATCCCATCCCCTGACTCTTCCACAGCCCCACAGAGCTGCCATTATCCTCTTGCTTCCAGGGCCAGGCTCTGCATTACAGGCTTAGAAGTGACAGTGCAGTACTCTCGTTGTAAGACATGCTGACACACACACATATGCACACATTCATACCACATGCACACTCACGTATTCAGGAACAAAATATAAATATGCTAAAACAAACAAACTCATGTAGTACATGTCACAAGATGCACACCTTCAATCAAATATGCCTGCAAGGACATACACACACACACACACACACACACACACACACACACACACACACACACACACACACACACGTTTAAGCATTCACTCATGCACATACTGTATGCACAAACAAATGCTTGTATTCACAGACACAATTACATTCGTAGAGAATATGTCTTTACCGCTTAATGTACTGCAGAATTTGTACATGGTATACAATGTGATTTTAATGAATTCATACATTTCAGAACCATTTCACAGTAGGCAATACAATGTCACTTGCTGACTGTCAGGTGGGAATTGGTTTCATATTCCTACTCATCAAATCACAAATAAAATCTGGCACTGGCACAGTGGAAGAGAATAGTTTTAACCTGAAATGTTTTTCTATTCCCCACTGCTTCTTAACTCATCTATTTTCTTTAATCAGGGTATCCGCGGGGTCTTGAAAAGTATTAAAAGGTGATAAATCAATTTTGGGAAAATGAAGACCCTTAAAAAGTATTAAAAAGTCTTATCACAGCTTTATAAAGTCTTAAATTTTGAAAGTATTTTTTCTGAATTAGCTGTCCAACAGTTTGAGTCCCAAAAACATCATAAAAGTGTGTGAATTTAGTCATTTTTATTTAAAAAAAAACGAGCAGGTACATAAAAAACTAGGCTATTGTGGGTGTGTTCGTAAATTGCCTCTGAGAGCACCAGAGCGGGCAGGCGGGCGGAAGTTCAAAAGCACAATGTACGCTCTGGCGTTCCCAGTGCGTATTACAACGCACCGAAATGTTTTAAGAGAAGGTTGGTGAACTCATGAACAGAATGGGGAAGTGCAAATTTGCAGCGTCCTGGATGGAAATGCCGGACTTCAAAGAGTGGCTGCAGCCAGTCGAGGGGAATGTCAGGGAGGCATATTGTACATTATGCAAGAAAAAAATAAGTATTGTGTCAATGGGCATTAACTCGTTAAAGTCCCACATGTGTTGTGCTAGCCACAAAGCCGCTGCTAGACGCCGAGAGCGGCAGCTCTCCATCGCTAGCTTCTGTGGTAATCGCGTTGCACCACCACAACCTAGTGGCAACGTCGTTACACCACCGGCAGTCGCACCTGAAGCTACAGCTACGACCCGGGCTGTCTCTGCTTCCTCATCTTCTGCAGCCGACATCAGAGTGGCTCTGGGCGGCACAGCAACACTGCGTGCTGAGGTGTTGTGGTGTCTCCACACAGCGGAGAAACACCATTCACTGAACTCAAAACGGCAGAGGGGAAATCTGGGACATTAATGGCACAACTGATCACGAAGTCCAACATCCTCAGAAGACGTAGTAAAGAAAAACGGAACGAATTGGTCCAAACTGAGAAGCTGCTGGGAACAAAATCAGAAGAACTGAGGCACATGTCAGCATGATTGTTGCTGAGGGTGGAGCAAAGTTTTTTTTGTTTTTTAATAAACTTTGCTTTGATTTACTATCCCAGCCTATTTGATTTTTTTTGTATCAGAGTGGTCTATAGTCTTTATCACAAACTAAAACTGTTAAGTTAAAAGTATCACTGATGTAAATGGTTACAGCTTGAAATGGCGGTGAGGTATTAAAAAATATTGAGAAGTTCTTGAAAAAGTCTTGAAAAGGTATTAAAATTAACTTCAAGATTCCTGCATATACCCTGTTAATACATCCAAATGAACTAGCTTCTGTGATTCTGCTGCTCCCAAGATACAGTACAAGAATGTTTTGACCTCACAAATCATTACTTTGAGTTTGAGAATGTCTATTTAACATGTGATATTTAAGTGATACTAGCACACAAATAAAATAAATAAACACAACTACATAATGGGCCTGAATACAGTTTTGATATTTATGAAAATGTATTACTTTCTATATAAAATGTTCTACTGCTGCAGTTCTGTCTGTCATTTCCCATGTGTTTGATGCAAATATTTCCAATGCTTTGCAGTTTCTTTCATACAGTATGCGTCTGTTTTTATAGAGAGATATTTCGGACACATCCTCACCTCTTGGAACATGAAGCAGGAGATATCACAAAATTAATGGTCCCTCTAGTGGTTATTTCAGGAGATGTAGGCTTTTATTTGTCTGCCTTATTCTTCTTGATTGGACTCTAAAAAGTATCAGACATGTTACTTGTTTAATTCCCTTATATACAATGTTATATTTTTGTACAAAATTTAAAATCAATTGTAAACATTACATCTAAATCTACACTGTAAATTTAATTTTAGATTAATTTCCGTCAATTCTTTAATACAATGAAGCAATAACACAGTAAATCCTTACAATGAACATAAAAGTAAAATTTTGAAATAATCCTGACAGAGAAACATAGTATTTTATTCAGAATCCTCAATGAATGCACTACCAATAAACATAATTTTAGTCCTGAAATACGGCTTGTTCAGCAGAAGTTATAACACTTCCCATTTTGTGTAATTGTGAGAGTCATAGAGTGGATCAACTCTTCACCGTATTAGTCCGTGTTGAGCTCAGGAGAAATAAACATGTAGGGAGGTTTGGGCTAGTGAAACGAGACAAGGGAGGTTTGAAGTTGCCCTGTAAGGAAGATTGAAGACCATTTATCTCATTCTGAATTATCTGCTGGATTTTGAATTGCTCATGCAGAATGGTCAGCCAGCATAGCATTGTAATTGTTCAGACTTTAGATGACAGTATTCTGGAAAAAAAGCTGTGCAGAAATTCTGCTTCTGGCCTACATTTCCTAATGTTGCAGAGCGTGTGATTGGGTAATCATTGTGATGCGGTCAGCCAGATAAAGGAGTAGGCTTACTTCCAGGTTTCTGGGTGCCATTAATGTGGTCCACATGTACTGTGTTATTGTGCTGAATTCTATAAAAAATAAAATGTAAAGAAATGTTGCCAGTTTCCATGAAATGGAGGCTTTTGAAGCCTGATTGGCATCCAGTCGGATGTTCTGAGAAAGAACTGTGGGGACCTGATTGAAAACAATAAAACAATAGTTTTCCAGTAGTGTAGGACTGACTTTAGGCTTTTTGTTTTTAATCCCCTTTTTCTCCAGATTTGGAATGCCCAATTCCCACTAAGTAAGTCCTCATGGTGGTACGGTTACTCACCTCAATCCGGGTGGTGGAGGACAAGTCTTAGTTGCTTCCACTTCTGAGACAGTCAATCCACGCAGCTTATTACATGGCTCCTTGTGCACGACACCGCAGAGACTCTGCATATGGTGGCTCATGCTACTCTCCGCGATCCACGTACAACTTACCACGTGCCACATTGAGAGCGAGAACCACTAATCGCGACCACGAGGAGGTTACCCCATGTGACTCTACCCACCCTAGAAACCAGGCCAATAAGTTTTTGGGAAGCCTGACTGGAGTCACTCAGCACCCCCTGGATTCGAACTTGTGACTCCAGGTGTGGTAGTCAGCGTCTTTACTTGAGCTACCCATACCCACTGAGTGTTGTGAGTAAAAGCTGTTACATGAAATGCGTGTCCAAAAACAAGATACATGTGACCCATTTGTCTCTTTTTAAAATCCTTATTGTTCTCTACAGTCAGCTGTTGATCAAAAACAACAACATTAACATGCGCTCATCTGCAGATGCTCTTTACAGAAATGCTAGTTTTGTTAAAGAGACAGTACCGTTTTAGCACGTATTCAATAAATCAATGATAAAACTTGTTACAAATTATGCAATTATACAATAAACATGTAACAAAAGTGATATGAAATATAATATCTTAATTATTAAATACATGGATTTTATATATTATATATTATTGTATCGTATGATACGACGCACAGATTCAATACCATATGTATCGTACGATACATAAACATTATAGTGTTATTAAAACCAAGCAGCGCAACACTGAGAGCTGCGAAACAATCTCTGCGTTGAGGCAACGCTAAGCGCTCACAGGAAAAACAGAGCATCATATCTACATTACATAGGAGTGACGATTGGTGGCAAACAGCAAGTAGATTGTAGCATTGTAGTTTGTCAAATTTGCCAAACAACTGCATCATGTTCCAGTGCTACAGTATATCAAACATGTTTTTTATTTACTCCATCATCATTGGTGGATTTGCGAGGCAGAAACAGCAGCAGCAAAGATTCAATAAACATCCAGACTCTCCCAGACGACACAGAGCATGACACTGAGCAAGACACTCATAAGTAACTAAAACAGTCTTATTTAAAAATCACACAATGTAAAAAACCCTATTAGTCTCTGCTTTTGATGTTGAAATATAAACGGTTATGAGCACAACACTTGCGCACATGTTATATGCTGGTAATAAAGCCAGGAATGTTTACATGCAAAGTGAAATGGGGAAGAGGCCAAAAGATTATGTTTGCAGATATGTTTTTGCTTAATCTGCTAAATAATATTGGATTATGCACATATACCGTAAAACGAATCGGTTACTAACGTAACCTCGGTTCTCTCTAGATGAGGGAACGAGTATTGCGTAAGCTAGCTTATGCTACGGAAAGATTCATCTTTTCTGAGATATTGAAGCCAAAAAATTATCCTTCATTTTGTATCCATTGTCAACGCAGTGCGGCAGCTGCAGACCTTGAGCGGGCTAGCTAGCGAGCTCATTGGTTGCTCTGCGGCAACTGCTGCAGCCTATAGACGAGCTTGGGCGAACTCGCATCCAATGAGAGGCGTCCGCGCGCTCACTGCATCAAAGCCCGCCAAAAAGGGCGTGACTAGAGTGCATATAAGCGTGGTTCGTAGGCTGGAACCCTGGTTTTCATTGAATGAAGCGAAAAATCGCCCGTGGCGCGAGCACGGCCGGTTACGCAATACTCGTTCCCTCATCTAGAGAGAACCGAGGTTACGTTAGTAACCGATTCGTTCTCTTACGAGAGGTTCTCTCGTATTGCGTAAGCTAGCTTACGCTACGGGAACCCTTTGTCAGGCCGCCCTGTCGACGCTGAGAAGTCTGGCTTTGTTGAGCTGGGCGCTGTGAAGAGGCTCGTGCAGGAGGCTCACGTGGGCGGCCTGCAGAGGAGCTAGCGCGACGAGGCAGAAAGAGATTCATGGCTTGTGTGGCTTTTTGGACCTCTGAAAACCGGTCAATGATACCACTCACCGCGTAGCCGAAGAGACCGGATGGAGAGAGCGGTGAGTTGAGGAACGTAGAGCTCTGCTTCTCCCATGTCGGCTAGCGTTAGCCACAGATGTCTCTCGGTCACAGTCAGTGCGGCCATGCACTTCCCTATAGCTTGGGCTGCAGCTTTGGTAGCCTGGAGGGCGAGGTCCGTAGCACTCCGTATGTCTGCAACCGCCTCTGGATGCCTGCTTTCCTCATCCCACTCCCGCAGAAGGTCCGCTTGGAGGATCTGTAGGACGGCCATAGAGTGCAGAGCAGATGCAGCTTGGCCGGCGGCGGAATAGGCGCGGCCAACACAGGCGGAAGTTGTTCTGCAGGCCTTAGACGGGAGCACTGGTTTAGACCGCCATCTCGCGGAGGGCGGGCAAAGGTGTGCTGTGTGCAACAAGTCTGTTGGGTGCCTGCTCAAGGGGCGGTGACCACTCGAGCCCGAGGCGGATGACGGCCTGTGTGAGGAGGCGTGTTAGTTCCCCTTCGACTCCGGCGTGGGTCCTGCTGGATTCCTGGGCCGAGGAGGAGGCGTGTGAGCCTGACCACTCCTCGCTGTCCGAAGCCATGATGGAACAGCCCTTATCCTCCGCTTCTTCGTCCGAGATGGCAGCAGAGCAGCCACTCGGCGGCAACTGCGTGTCCCGGGTGGGCGGGGAGGGTGAAGACGATGCTCGAGGGATGGGCTCCGGCGAGGCAATCGCTTCTACCACTGTTTCCGGCAGCCTTTGAGAGCGGCACTTTTTTCTGCGCGGCTGAACGGAAGGCGGCGCGGCGGCTTCGGTCCTGAGCGCTTCCGAGTCGAGCCCGCAGGGTCGACATCGGCAGCTCCTCGCAGAGATCGCATCCGCCTTGGGCGAGGGCGAGCTCTGCATGCCCCAGTCCCAGGCAGAGAGCGCAGAAGATGTGGCGGTCTCCGGTGCTGAGAGGAGCGCGGCATGAGGCGCAAGTGGAGCGAGGCATCTTAAAAAGACGCCAGTACTTTTTGTGAAGTTCTTTAAGAACTAGCTTGCTTTTAAAAAGGATACGTCGCCGGATGGCATAGCTCGCAGGACGGCTGAAGGTGGCAAAGACGGCCGGCTTCTTCGACGCTGTCCACGCTTGCTTGATGCCCCTCGAACGGCGACGCGGCTTCCGGTTCAGTGATGCGAAGAGCTTCGCTGAAGAGATGAAAATCGGGGTTCCAGCCTCACGAACTACGCTTATATGCACTCTAGTCACGCCCTTTTGGCGGGCTTTGATGCAGTGAGCGCGGACGCCTCTCATTGGATGCGAGTTCGCCCAAGCTCGTCTATAGGCTGCAGCAGTTGCCGCAGAGCAACCAATGAGCTCGCTAGGTAGCCCGCTCAAGGTCTGCAGCTGCCGCACTGCGTTGACAATGGATACAAAATGAAGGATAATTTTTTGGCTTCAATATCTCAGAAAAGATGAATCTTTCCGTAGCATAAGCTAGCTTACGCAATACGAGAGAACCTCTCGTAAGAGAACCAGAGGTCAGGTTCCTCTCTAGTTTTTTTTTTTTCAGCACTAAAAAACATTTCAATAATGTTGTTTATCGTATTGTGAAATTTGTGTATCGTTAAATGCCTAGTTAAAATATAATTAATAAAATTAATATTTTCGTAATGTAGTTAGAAGGTCCCCTGTATAATTAACAGCATTATCTGGGAGAAAATGTCTTTCATATGTAAGCAAAAGGGACGTTATAACTGAAATATACCCATATTAATTGATATTGAATCGAATTGGAAACAAATCAAGAGCTTGTGAAGCGAGTTGGGAAATCTGTTTCAATACCAAGCCCTACTCCTAATGATCATGCCATGGTGGTAAGTGGCTTTGGCCACCTCTACCAAGATGAAAATAATGCCCCTTCCGAGAAACTGAACTTCTGTTCTGGGAATGTGTGTTCTCTGCTTCTGGTCTTCGTACAGACTCCGGTCATTACATTTTCACTTGCTCTTGACTTGTCTGGCTTTACCTGTGCCAGCTCTTTTGAATAAGCCTTATTCCTCTGCTACTGGACTGTTTCATCATTTGTGCTCAATGTTTCAAATTTGCATTTATCAGTTACATTTTTAGTTGAAGATTCGTTTTTTAGAGTGATATAAATGTCTAGAGATTAATATTTTGAATAAAAAATGTATTTAACATTTAAATTCAACATGTTTGTTTTAAGTAATTTTATATATAAAAAATCTGATAAAAAGGTGATATTTGGAAATCGTTTTAATGCTTGTTTTGAACTGCATGTTGAAGAATGGTGTGGTAATTTGCAGCATACCATATTCTACAGAATATCCATTGCCCTATAATATAGCCCAGTTAAATGTAACTAGAATTCTGATAGTTTCCCCTGGGATACAGTATACTTTGGTGCTTTGGGGACATTTGTGGAAGGATTTCTTTTTTTAGGGGTGCTTACTGTTGGTCTGGATCTTTGTGTATAAAAATGCCATTTTGGAACTTTAAGACCCTGTGAGGGAATTGTTTTCTGCCCAAATCTTATATAGATATAATATAGTGGAACTTGTAAATTTTCTGAACTTAATAATTTTAATTACAAAAACAAACAAACTACAAAATTTGAGAAGAATATCAATGCTTTTAATTATAATAAAATAATTAATAAGGAAAAGCTGAATCAATAAGGTGCCATATTCACCAGGTCAGTAAAGAGGTTGCCTGGATTTGTTTTATGTGATGGCCATCTAGTGTTTGAATTGATGCATCACACAAAGGAATCTGTCTTAGTGCTCAAAGTGATTATACAGAAGAAAATGAATAAGTGGAGATAAATTAGTACATGGAGTAAAAATGAGGCAATTGAATAAGACTTGATATATAAATGGGGGGTTAAAGACTCACTGCAATATAAATATGGTATAACTGAAAATAAAAAACCAGACAAGGGATGAGACTTACATTAGGAAGATTGCATTATAGTAAGATAAAATGCCTTTTGTCCCAGCAGTGAACATACCTGCATCATTAGCATAAGTAGTTGATGATAATGGGTACTGAATATTTGTCTATGGAAAAAAAGAAAACTATAAGACTCCTAAAAAAACTAAAAGTATCCAAGCCACACATACTCAAAGTAAGTTACACATACAGTATGGGCAGAAAAGGCTGAAATAGAATAGTACATCAGCAAGAACAAGGATGTGCATCCTTTTCTAAGTGGAGTCTTGACAATTGAGCACAGATACTTACTCTTTAGTTAGAAAACTCTGCTATATGAGGCAGATTATGAATAATGTCTGGCTCTCTCTGAAACTAAAGAAAGCAAATGACTCATTAGCGTGATGACAAAGGGCCGTTCGATTTTGCTGCCCACAACTGTACAGCATCCATTACAATAAACACAATCTCTGCTGCTCTAACAAGCATGCATTGTACATAATTAGAGCTACTGGTGAGTACAAAAGAGATACAAATGTGATATTGGTGTACCAGTAGTTGGTATAATGCACTGAATATTTTTGAGTTTTAAACAAGTATACTGTATATAGGGGAAAAGTATTAGGAAAGAGTTTCTTAAGAAAAACTGACAATGCAAAATCAGTTGTGTTTGGATTTATATGGATTTTACCAACATGAAGGGTGCAAAGTGCCAACATCCGGCAGAGATTAAAGGGTGATATTTTGGAGCATTGACTTCAGTGGCTGTTTCAAATTGGTTGGGACTGCAATGCTCCTGAACTAATAAGACTCGCAATTGGAGCTCATTATAGAGACAGATCTCACTCTGTCATCCCTTCTGAATAATGATCAGAAATGTTCCACCCTGTAGGATCATCCTATTTTGCATTTGCATGTGTAGGATATCTTAATTATACAGACTTAATATGGAACAGTTTTGATAAAAATCAGTTTTGGTATTATAGTCTGGTATTAAAAGCACTGTTGGTCAAAATCCCCTATATACATATATATTTTTTTCTGCACTGGAAAGACTTTTATTACGGCAGAACCTCTGAAAAGATTAGGTATATTGTCTTCTCTGTGTAACTGATATTAGTGTTGCATTTTATTCATGTCATATTCTTCATTTTGACTGTGAATATGCAAGGTCTGTATATCTTATCATATATTACTAAACCCTCACAGTGTAGTCAGCTATCATCCATTATTTTACAGTAAATCACTGCGGATCAGTTAAAACTTTCCGAGGGTTGTCAATAACTTTTGTACATGCGTTAACAGACATTCCTGAGGACATTCAACACCTCACGTGCACTCATGTATGTGCAAATGTATTTGCGAGCACATAAAGAGATTCTGAAATACACTAACAAATTGTAGAACATATTTGTCACTCCACAGTTTTGTGACAAGAAGTTAGTGACATGTAAACTGCAGTATTTGATTGCTTTTGTGTAGGTCATGAAGTAATTAATGCTGTGCTTTGCTTGTTTGTGTGTGCGTGTGTGCGTGTGCATATACATGTTCATAATGAAGAGCTGTCCGTGATTGCATTACACAGATGCTGTGTGATGCATGTTAAGTTAAAATAAATGCTTCTGGTTAAGTGGTTGAGTAGATTGTCCTCTTGCCGTAAGATACATTCACTTCTCACCAGTGTAATAGAGGTCCAGGATTTTGGCGTTTGAATTTATAAATAGCATCAGGGCTTGTCTGGTCGCATTCACAAATATGTCATTAACTGTTTTTCCTCAGTATTATTAGTATTTAGGGGGTACGATTCATTTGATCCTAAAACACAGTTGTGTATGGTAGACTTCTTGAAATAAAGCAAAGTGCCCTCTCAATGTAAATTCTTGTTTCAGTTCTATTTGATGCTTATACAGTTTTTGGTTTGGTACTACATTAATACAGAAACAAGCATATTTAGTGTATTTTTTATTTGTCACTACTGCTAGCTGTTTTTTTTTGGCAATTATTATTCACCTACTTTTTGGACCATTAGTAAAAAAATGCTTGTTAAACACTGCAGGTGAAATGAAGGTCATAGGCACAGAGATTTACCTTTAATTTAAACGAGCTGTGTGCTCACTAAACACCAGCTCTCTCAGATAATTTTGTTTTTCTAAGGCATTTTAAGTTCATTTCAATTTGTGAAATTGGAAAGTGGTGATGTCTGAGTGTCAGAATTGTTTTTAACTCTCTAATTAGTCAGTACTTTTCCACCTGTTTGACCCATTCAAGCTGATTTGCAGACTGATTGCAAACATGGTTGACGTGTATAGAGCGCAATTTAGTTTCAGAAGTAAAAATAAATGGGATAGGGGACTTGATTATTAACAAAATATTATAAACCTTTAAAGATAGACCTGCCATGAGTTCAGTGGTTTTTAATCAATGGTATATGCCTCTGCTGAAGCCATCAGCGCATATATCATTTATTCATTTAGCAGATGCTTTTATCCAAAGCGACTTACAAATGAGGAATGATACAACAGAATACAACAGACATGATTCATCCTAAGGAGGCAGTAATATGAAATTGTTTTAATCACAAAAGAGGAAGGTGAGAGACAGTGGTAAAAGAATGTATTGAGAATATATATATATATATATATTTATATATATATATATATATATATATATATATATATATATATATATATATATAATGTTTTTATATATATATATAAAAAAGAAGAATACAATTATTGCATTAGTAGGATTGAATGATTGCAATAGAGATGCAACTTTAGATGTTTCTTGATGGTGGCTGCTCGGTGGAGTTTGGCAGGGCGATCCGCCAGCGAGGAACAGTTGAAGTGAAAGTCTTGGCAATTGATTTTGTACCTCTGTGAGATGGCAACATGAGGCGCCTCTCACCGGCTGATTGTAAGCTTGTGGATGGCACATAGACTTAAAGTAGCGAGTGTAGATTGTGGGATGCGGAGTCAGTGATATTTCTGCATCAATGCCTTGAACTTGATGTGAGCAGCCATTGGCAACCAGTGCAGTTTAATGAAGAGAGGCATGACTTTCAATCTCTTGGGCTCGTTGAAGACTAATCGTGCCTCCACGTTCCGCATCAATTGTAGAGATTTGACTGTATATGCAGGAAGTCCTGCCAGAAGAGCATTGCAGTAGTCCAGTCTAGATATAACGAGCGTGGACATGGAGTTGTGTAGTATGCTCAGATGTTATACACAGCAAATCATATAAGCCATCAGTACTTATAATCAACATAATTAAATTGAAAGTGTTATATTTTTCCATCATTTTTAATTCAATTGTGTCATTCGCAATGCTTCATGGGATTGTAGTTCATTCCATCATTAAAGTCATTAAGTACACCATCAGATTTTTAAATACTTTTTTGTTTCAAATCAAAGTTTATGATGTTGTGATTGGTTGGTTTGGTTTCAAATCTCTTATGAAGAATTTTATGAAATCCTTATAGAAAGAATTAATGTGAAGAATGACTGAAATGTTGGGAGGGCACGGTGGCATGGTTATCCCATTTACAGTGAAATCACTCAGTTATGGTGCTAAGACACTTCCACCTCTCATGTCACTTTTTAATTGCATTTCTCTGCTATCCCATCTCTCTCATGCCATGATTTTGGGCCTTTATGAGAACACAAATTGAGGAAATAGACATGCTGCTGAACGTTGTCCTCTGGAGTCACTGTTGGATTTTGGCTGAATAAAAATAATTATGCGTTAACCTAATGCTACAGTACGTTTCTTCTTCATACAGGGTTATTGTGAATGGTGGTTGTTCTCCTGTCCTCAAAAATCTGTTATACATTCTCTGCATGAGAGTGAAGTAAATTATGGCAAAAATTCTGAATACTTAGACTACTGAATACCCATAGAAACACATGACATATTTGTATTATTGTTATGTAATTTGTGATAAATATGAACATGTTCAGTCGTTATGCTCTCCAAATCGCTATATCTCTGGGAGCATCTTGCTTGTGTTGTCAGATCTGATAGGGGGACAAACTTCTCTCCTCACACCTGCACATTTAACCCGATCTCACACTGACATGAGTATACAAAGGTTGCTATGGATACACACCTTGCCTTGAAGAGTTGCATAATCTTCTCACCATCACAATGTACCTTGAGTGACAGGGGAAGCTTACTGCCAAGGAGAAGGCAGGAAGAGGAGGAGCTTCTCAGTTTGGTACTTAGTATTCCATCCAGATCTCCTTGACATCTCTCACATTTGCATGGCCAGGTGACATCTGTGGAGAGTGAGGATTGATTGTTTAGCTTCATTATCACCGTCTTGCTCCTCAGAGATGCCGACCTGGTGACAGCAATACACATCAACTCTGTGTGTGAATTTGCATTACTTTTTCCGCATTTCTCTCTCACACTCTCTCTCTCTCTTTATACTGCACCATTCATTTGCTTAAACACTTCTCCCCTAGGGAGATTTTTTTTTTTAGCCCCCCTCCCTCTACTCCATTATCCTGCCGATGGTCAATGCGTCATATGTTTTGAGAGGATGGAGAGTGAAAGGACGGAGGAGGAAGGCAGTGGAGGAGGAGGGGGCTTCATAGCAGGAGAGATAAAAGGGGGAATAGAGGAGAACAGGTCAGAGGAGTGCAGCTAGAAGATATGGGGGTGTAATTCAGGGATATATTTCAGTTTCTGTAATCTTTTCTTTTATGACCTCAAAGACCTAAGCAGGCAAAGAGTAAAATAGTGTGGAATAAATAACATTTTTTAATTAAAATTATTTTAAAATCCAGTGATTTTTAAAAATGTAACATTTGAAAACCACTTTCAATTATCACTCATTGATTTAATCGCTTAACCTTCACTGCACCTCTCAACCTCATGAGCTCCCTTATCTTGTGTCTTTTGTTTTTTCTTCTCTTTGTCAGTTCATACTGTCATTCAAGTTGTTTTATTTCATCCATGTCTTTCCTATCCTCCCCTTTTTCCCTTTAATCTCTCTCTCTCTCTCTCTCTCTCTCTCTCTCTCTCTCTCTCTCTCTCTCTCTCACATGGTTCTTCAAGGCAGAGCAGCGCTGCTCTACATCACAGCTTCTGTTTCCCGCTTTCCTCTGCTCTCCTCCTCTCCACCTCAATTCTCTTTCTCTCTGCTCCTCTCCACTTATTTAGACCGCATGCTCCCTATCATTTCTAGCACTGTTGGGTCTGTGTGGCTGTTGCTGCCGCTGGAAGTGGACCCGGACACCCTGTATGGTCTGAAGGTGTTTTCCCAACCCTGTGGATCTGTGGGGAGGGGAGGGAGGGCAGGGAGGGGGTGTAGGTGAAGGGCTTTGGTGGGAGAAAACGGGTTGTGCGGCTTTGCGGCAGGGCTGAGGAGGGTCATGCTTCATGAGTTAAGTGGATTTTGGACAGATACCCCTTGCACATCACTGCCCCAATGTGGGGTCCTTTTCCGGATGGCGGGAACGTCAGGCCAGGAGCGATGAACCAACTGGATGCTCCACGGCCACTCAACTGGACCATCAGGAAATTGTGCCATGCAGCTTTTCTTCCCTCTGTGCGCCTGCTAAAGGTACTAATGGAATGGGCAAGTGGGGGGAGGAAGGAAACAATTCTGTAGTTTATTACTGGTGGATGATAGAAGATATTTTAAAAGATGTAATTTTAGCTTGAACTGATTGAATTTGTTGTTGATAAAGAGAAATATTGAACAAAAATCTAGGCTTACTCTGGTAGAATTAGTTGTTAAAAAGAGAGAAATGTTGGACAAAATGCTAGGTATAATAAGACTGGTAAAGCATTCTAAATAATAATTTTTCTGCAGATTTAGAGTTTGTTTGATGCATTGTTCCTAATGAGGACTGTGACTGATTCTCTGGGACTTATTCTCATTAAATCATCAAGCTCAAAACGACATTCGTCTGCTCTGAAATTCAGAACAAGTAGTGCTCTTCATTGGAGCTTTCTTGCAGTGTTGTACCAGCAAACTTGTCTTATTCAATAATGGCAGGTACCCCACTCATGTGGAAGTACATTGTCAGAGCCTGAAGTGCCAAGGTCTATCAGCTAAATTAAAAATTGCATCACATGGTGTGCAATAATTGCTATTAGCCTCGCTAGAGTCACACTTTATTGGTTGCCTGCTTATAACTGTTTAATTATTTTTTATTTATTTTTGTATGGGTAGGATTTGTATGACATAACCAACATTGCAATTCACATAAATCAAAAACCTATAAATTAAATGTTAAAAAAATATTATAATTACCTTCATAGTGATGTTTTACACAGAGGTGTGAACTAATAAGAAGTAATGAAGGTTTACTGCGCACTTGGGGCCATGTTAGTAGGTTTATGACTGAGAAAAAGATCCTGAGAGATCTGGGGCTAAAGTATAGTAAATAACCTACCAATTGCAAAAACAAAAACGTTAATTCAGTGTCATTTCACATATTATTATAGTGGGTTATATTACAAAGTACATTTTCTGCTTGTGTTATAGTAATAGTAGAGTGTAGAACGGTCACAGTGCTTACGCAGTGATGTTCTGCACATTCAGGAGTGAAAACCTCCCCGGGTCATGACTCATAATGTTATGAGTAGATAATTATATTCTGGGTTCAGCGTCTGGAGGTGTGGTGTTAGAGAGAACTGTTATAGAAGGCTCTGATGTTGTGTCATGAGCTGTATTTTGCACAGTTGTTCTGGCTGTGAAAAACAGAGGAATGGAGCCTATTTATAGCTGTAATTTCATGGGTGTGTTTTTTTAGTAAACAGCACCTTTCTGCTTGCAAATGTCAATAATAAAAATATTGACATATATGTGTTCTGCTATGTATGTGTTTTGTATAATACATTTCCATTGCTGACTTACAAAACTATGGTGGGCAAGAATTAAGATTGGTCATTGTAGCAATAGAGCAAATTTGACCTCTACGTTAAACATTCAGGGCAGCGTTATTGATTGCATCAGAGGGCATATGGCTTCTGACAGATACTCTTTCCCTATTGAAAAGAGGTCCAAGCTGGTTTATGCTGGTTTTGTGCTGGTCTTGCTGATGGATGAGCATAGCCATGATGCTCACCAAAAAATAGGTAGGTCTACTAGCTTAACCAGAAAGACCATGCTACTTAACCAGCATAAAGCATCCTGAACAGTACCAACATTTTTGTTGGTTTGAATTGTTCTTTTCAGTAGGGCTGTAGGTGACTGACCAGAACAAGAGAGGGTTACAGGGGTTGGATTCATAGAAGACTGGTGCCCTACATATGGGATTTTCTTTCTATTCTCAGCAATGAGTCAACAGCTGTATGTTTGTCCAGCTCTGCTAAGGTGTAGTTTGTCAATAAAGCGTTGGTGTTTGGGTGTACACATGAGAAGGTGGAGGTGTATTGCACTGTTTGTGCAAGTAATGTTGTGTGCGTGTATATATATATTTATTTATTTGTGTGTGTGTGTGTGTGTGTGGAGCCATTTGGGAGAGAGGTTCAGCAGCTGGCAGCATAGCGACAACTTAGACCTCCCAAAGGTAATGCAAATGCCACAAATGAAGGTGTGTGACTGTTGTGGCTATATCGGTCATCACACTGGAGCTAATCTAATTTGCTGATGCCTTCATTGGATATTAGGGAACACTGGTAATGAATCACATGCTTTGACAGGGTGCACCATTTTTCATTTACAAGCTTGTGCTTGTATTCATGAGTTTCTAGGCAGTGGATGTGGAGAAGAGCAAACACCCCTCACATATCTAAATAGTTTGAAGTGCACAGGCAATGCACATTTAGGGTGAACACAAGTAAATGGGAAACATTGTTTTGAAGGGATTGTTCACCCAAAAATGAAAATTCTGTCATCATTCTTCGGGCTCTGTTTTCTATTTTACGCTAGACACAGCGCTATGTGCAACGACCGAGTGCTTTATCCTATTTTCGTGAGAGTGCTAATTCTAAGCTCAATTTTCGTGCCAGCACAAAGAGCATAAGGGCTTGGGTGGGAGTGTTTGTGCTATCTGTGAGTGTAAGCGTGTAAACTTTGGGTGTATTATTTGTTAATGAAGTGGCGCAAGGTGTAATTAGCTATTTTCCTGAGAAATAGGTCATAGGTCAAGCTATGAATTTTTAGAAGTACATCTAATCTCGGCGCAAAGTCTAAAATTGGTCCCTGCATTTGGAGTTTGGTGATTCCATCAACAGATGATGGATTAATAATAATTATTATTTATTTTGTATAGCACCTTTCCAAAGTTCAAAGACACTGTTTGGAATTTAAACATAAAACAATTATACATTACAAAACAACTAACAATGGGAGAAAAGGAAGGCATATTTCAAGCTGGTGAGACACGGGTGAACAGGATTAGAGCCATCAGTCCCAGAGAGCCCGATAGAGAACAGAAATAACAGAGCAGGGGATGCATTGCTTACTGCCCATTTACACTACCAAATTCCTATGAATGGTCTTTCTTTATTTATATCGAAGTTGCTTGATATAAACTGGAATATATAATGGGACGCAGACAGTGCAATAACCAGAAATTTAATTCCTCAGAATTAAATTGCACTTGACCCAGCTCATTAGTGCTTTGCACAAGTGGTTTCACCAAGCCACTTGCACTTAGACTTAGCACATGCTTGCATGAAAATATCAAAACTTTATGGCCATGCCCAGTGGACTGCTGGGTAATTTGGGACGACCCACTGCTGTGCAAGTATTGGCCTGTCTAACAAGTAATATAGGATCCAACGTTTCCACACAGTCTTCATAACAAAGAGAAAATGTTATAAACTCTGCAAGACAAGTCAATACAATGGCTATTTTGAAATAATGCAATGGCTGGCTTTTATTTTGAAAGCAATTGCACATTGGAGCTCATATTAGTTCGTATGTACAATTCAATTCCATACCTCGTGTGGACCTGATTATTTTATATACAAATCACAATAATGGTGACAACCAAAAACAAAATATAAGTATAACATGAGCTCTGAATAATCAGTAAATGACAAATAACTGCAAGTTACAACAAATACAATAACGGTAGTGTAAATAAAATTGGAAAACAGTAAAGCTATGAGCCGTACATAGTCATTTGCATAATTTATTCATACTGGAAATAATTTCTGGGAGCTGAAGCGTGGCTTGCTGAATAATGCTCACCCCTATAAACATGCAGAAAATAAGCCATGAAATGTAATACTTTGTGGCTATTTGAGTCTTTGAGGCTTACTTTGTTTAAAGGATAGCAGAAACTTTGATAGCTTGTCAAAGTATAGGGCTTTTAACTTTTTCTCAAGAATAATCTGGGGAAGGAATTAAAACACTGCAGATATAAAAACGCAACAAACTCACATAGAGGGAAAATATGAGCAATTAATCTGCAAAATATCTGCAAAGCTCTACACTTTAAGAGGTATGATTATTTTATTTTTTTTACATATATTTATATTTGTATATTTATATATGTACATATTCTGGCCAAATTAGTTTTCTCTGATATTTTTCAATAAACATTTACACATTTATGTGATTATTTGACATGAAATTTTAAGCATTGTCTTCAGTGTCCTGCTGTGTGACACTTTCTTCATCTAACTATTTTAAACCACATATATATTGTATATTATGTATATTATTGTATGTTATTTGTCTATCTATAATGTACTTATTTTTAGTGCTTTCTCTAAAAAATCCACTCATTACATTTACATCACATATGTTTAAAAAATTATAAAGATTTTTGCACTGGTGCAACAGCCGTTGTCATGACTTGTAGTCAATAGAAATTAATGTTGTTGTTTTTTTCAACACAAAAATGTACAATTTTGGAATCAATGAGCCAGTGTGTTATGGCGTGGTGTACTGCGGGCTTGGTTTGGTGGGCCTCTCTGGACCAGAAATTCCAGGGCTACTTTTTAGTCCCAGTCTGCCCCTGGCCATGCCCACTGACTTCACAGAGCATAAGGCATAGTGCTATTAAAATAGGCCCAACCATGTTGTTTCAAACCTTTAAGATTTTATTTCTTCTGTGGAACACAAAAACAATATGTTAGACAGAATGTTAGGGACTGACAGCTTCAGTCACTGTTCTATTTCATTGTATGTAAAATAGTGCAGTGTTATCATTCTTCAGAATATCTTCTCTTGTATAATACAAGAAAGTCCTATGGGTTTGAAACAACATGAGGTTGATTAAATGATAGAAGTTTCATTCCGGGGTGAACTAACCCTTTAAAATATGATCCAAATGTCTCAGACCCCATTTCCACCAGGTATTAAGATGCATTCAGGTGATCCGATCAAATGTGGTTAGTGGTAATATAGGTCTAAACGGGGTCTAAAACATTTTGTGCTCAAACAAATGTGGTCAAAAATTGCATGTGACCACATTGCATTTGAGGTGTAAACGTTAATCCATCCTGAATGCATCCCGGCAGCAGCGAAGCGCCACCCCTCACCCATCAATCAACCACCGTGCTAAAATAAAAGTTTAAAATTTGCCGGTTACGAGTGGCTTTAAACTAAACTAAAAAAAATAAACAAAAACATCCGATAGGAAAAAAGCGATTACATACACAAAAGCATGCAAACTTAAACTATCTTGTCTGATATCAACACGCAAAGCCACAACATCTGAAACTCCTTTAATACAGGCACTTCCCTTAGATTAAATTTCAACTGCAACTGTGAGAAAAAGTGCGCCCGTTTTAATCACGCTTTCTTTGTCTTTTATGATTTTTTGCCTTTTATTATCATGCAGACATATTGTTTGATGTATGTCATCATGAAACAGAGACCCTACCCTTGAAATCTGAACACAACTGGTCCCAGGAGACATTTAAACAACCAAGTGTAAACATTGATGTGTTTTGTCTAACCACATCTGATTGGATCACCCAAGACACATCTTAATACCAGGTGTAAACAAGATCTTAGCTCCTAACACAATAACTTTACATTGCTAAAGATCTCCACTTCATACATTATACAGAGGACAAAGGATTAATTCTTACATATGTACACTTTACTGTAGGAATGATGGTCAGAATAAATGCTTCAATTTTTTGCAAGTTACGGCAATTTTCTTAGTTTTTTTTAGAAGTTTACATTGAACATCAACAAAATGGTATAGCTGATTGCTGATGTAAATATGGGGATGCAAATTAAGGTAGCGATGCGACAGTTCTTCCTTAAACTAGCATTGTCTATGCAAGTGGCTGTATTCTTAGCAGATGAAAGAGACAGAGAGCAATGAGGTGTATACCAAGGAGAGAAATATTTTGTGTGTTAACAGCTACCGCAGCAATATTGTTTATAAACATTTGACAATTATGTGATAATTAAGATTAATTAGATATGAGCATAAGTACATGTTGAGACATAGTGAGAAAGAGACTGAGAGAGACAATTATATGTATGTGGAGCTATATACACATTTATGTTTATGTATTT
Organism: Xyrauchen texanus; assembly: GCF_025860055.1. Classification (NCBI taxonomy): domain Eukaryota; kingdom Metazoa; phylum Chordata; class Actinopteri; order Cypriniformes; family Catostomidae; genus Xyrauchen; species Xyrauchen texanus. The sequence goes on along the minus strand of NC_068278.1, from coordinate 42,951,011 downwards.
CTCATGTGAACTTCAGGCTACCCCTGGGTGAATAGGGGCAAGTGTCTGTTCACTTTTTGTCTCTGGTGTTTATCCTGTGAAAGGCAGTTGCATTGAATATTTGCTACATTTTGCACCAAGAGAAATTCCTTACTTGTAAATAAGGTTTCTTGTACTTATCTTAAATCTTTCAGTTACACTTTACAATAAGGTTCTGTTTGTTAATATTACTAACTTCATTATTTATCATAAATAACATTGAACTGATTTTTTTATTATTATGATTTAATTGTTCGCAGCATTTATTAATCTGGGTTAATCTTAATTTATAAATGTACAATTGTTCATTGTTAGTTCATATTGCATTATCTATGTTAATGTACTGTATACAGCTTTTAAATAAAAAATATAAACATATTCTAACATATTAGTACATATTGAAATAAATGAAGATTAAGAAGTGCTGTAAAATTATTCATTGTTAGTTCCTGTTAACTAATGTTCCTAACAACTGTTAATGAAAACAATCTTATTGTAAAGTCTTTCTTATATCAACTGGCATGAGGAAATGTATTGTGTCAAATTAGATATTCAGATCACAATAGCAACAGAGTCAAATCAACACTGTGAAAAATTCCAAAGTGGTCCAGTTGATGGACAAACTGTCCAAATTCTATCATCAACCAGTTCAGCCAAAAATTAACACAATCTCCTAGCTCTTCTCGTAGCATTTCAGAAGAGTACAAGTACATATTTTAACCACAGCAAATATCCTCTGGGTTGGTGCCAGGTGCTAGGCCTGTATACTGTATATCGGATAGCAGGCTACTCTATCTCAGTGACACATTCTGACAATCTCATTTCTCTTTCTCATTCTCTCTCTTTCTATGGCTCTATTTCATGTTTCTTGTCTTAGTTTCTCCTTTCATTCTGATCAACGCATGTTTACTTTGATATGCTCACTATGCAGAAATGGGATTGATATAGTGATGAACCAATTTTAAATTCTGGTGTACACTGTAATCCAACTCTTGAAATGGCGACCACACAAATAGAAACCAAAAGAAAATACTCAAAAGGATTAAGCGATTTAAACACATTTTTCATGCACTGACATCTCAAGAACTTGGATTTGGAAATGCATTACTCAAATTAATTCATTTAGTCCTGTACAAGACATGGTAATAACTGCATTAGCTTACTAACAAGCTGAATCCAAGTAAAAAATTGTGTCATGTTTTAATTTTTTTTATTTTGCCCAGGAATGAGTCATTTGCACTTTTACTTGGTCTTTCTTGCCATTCATTTGAATTCAATTCAAACTAATCTTCATTTAGAAGGTGTTTTAGCTTAATTCTATTCTATTTAATTTCATGTTTGTCAAAAGCAAAAAGTCTCTTCTGTATTATAATGTATTGTAGTGTATTATAATAATTTTGAATTAGTTTAATAATAACAATAATATTTTTCTCATTTAAAAAAAAGACCATACTTTTGACTGTATGGTGAATGTCTGTATGTTGTGTATGTGAGTGACATAATTCGTGTAAAATGCTGATCACAAAAAGTAATAAAAATAATAATGTTTGTGATGATGCAAATTATAAAGATTATGCATTTCTCTTTTGACCCCCACTGGCCACAGAGTTTTCAGTGAAAGTTTAATAGTTTATGAATTCGCTAAGCACCAGGACATCCCAATGCCAATAAAATTATTGTGAAGGATTCACAGGGGCTTTAATGAGATTACAGAAATAGAAGCGTAAGCGGTAGGTCTAGCAATCTAGCGATCCTTACACTTTCATTCAATCAAGTATCTCATCCAATCACAATACAGCCTCCACTTTATAAGCCTACACACCTGTTTCTATTGTTCGAATACTTCCATTGTTTCCACCCCCCTCCACCCTAACTCCACCAGTTTAGGTCCCAACCTGAGCGGGGGTAAACTTCGCTCCACTGCCATCATCGCCTCCGGTAGGATCTGATGGTTCAAGCATGTATCTGAGTACTGAACCATAGGATGGGGCTTAAGCCTTATATTATGTTTCTCTACAGTTGTAATCATTCCAATCATCCAGTGTCTTTTCTGATAGAACTAAGTTATTCAGCTAAAAACTAGTTTTATGTGAAGGTATGATAAGACAGCTTATCATTGGCACGATTTCAGTTATCCTTATTTGCTCCATTAATATGGAAAACAGTCTGGTAAAACTTCCATAGAGATCTATGAGTGATTTTCTGAAGCACAAAATACAAACTCTTTCTCTCTAAAAAGTTAATTATGCCTGGATAATTGAAAATCATCTTGGATTCTGACAAGTTAATAGGCATACTTTTACATTTCAAGGTTGAGATGAATACAGGTGAAACTCGAAAAATTAGAATATTGTGCAAAAGTTCATTCATTTCAGTAATTCAACTTAAAAGGTGAAACTAATATATTATATCGACTCATTACAAGCAAAGTAAGATATTTCAAGCCTTTATTTGATATAATTTTGATGATTATGGCTTACAGCTTATGAAAACCCCAAATTCAGAATCTCAGAAAATTAGAATATTGTGAAAAGGTTCAGTATTGTAGGCTCAAAGTGTCACACTCTAATCAGCTAATTAATCCAAAACACCTGCAAAGGGTTCCTGAGCCTTTAAATGGTCTCTCAGTCTGGTTCAGTTGAATTCACAATCATGGGGAAGACTGCTGACCTGACAGTTGTGCAGAAAACCATCATTGACACCCTCCACAAGGAGGGAAAGCCTCAAAAGGTAATTGCAAAAGAAGTTGGATGTTCTCAAAGTGCTGTATCAAAGCACATTAATAGAAAGTTAAGTGGAAGGGAAAAGTGTGGAAGAAAAAGGTGCACAATCAGCAGGGATGACCGTGAGCCTGGAGAGGATTGTCAGGAAAAGGCCATTCAAATGTGTGGGGGAGCTTCACAAGGAGTGGACTGAGGCTGGAGTTACTGCATCAAGAGCCACCACACACAGACGGGTCCTGGACATGGGCTTCAAATGTCAAATGTCTTACCTGGGCTAAAGAAAAAAAGAACTGGTCTGTTGCTCAGTGGTCCAAAGTCCTCTTTTCTGATGAGAGCAAATTTTGCATCTCATTTGGAAACCAAGGTCCCAGAGTCTGGAGGAAGAATGGAGAGGCACACAATCCAAGATGCTTGAAGTCCAGTGTGAAGTTTCCACAGTCTGTGTTGGTTTTGGGAGCCTGGTGTTGGTCCACTGTGCTTTATTAAATCCAGAGTCAACGCAGCCGTCTACCGGGACATTTTAGAGCACTTCATGCTTCCTTCAGCAGACAAGCTTTATGGAGATGCTGACTTCATTTTCCAGCAGGACTTGGCACCTGCCCACACTGCCAAAAGTACCAAAACCTGGTTCAGTGACCATGGTATTACTGTGCTTGATTGGCCAGCAAACTCGCCTGACCTGAACCCCATAGAGAATCTATGGGGCATTGCCAAGAGAAAGATGAGAGACATGAGACCAAACAATGCAGAAGAGCTGAAGGCCGCTATTGAAGCATCTTGGTCTTCCATTACACCTCAGCAGTGCCACAGGCTGATAGCATCCATGCCACGCCGCATTGAGGCAGTAATTAATGCAAAAGGGGCCCAAACCAAGTACTGAGTACATATGCATGATTATACTTTTCAGAGGGCCGACATTTCTGTATTTAAAATCCTTTTTTTTTATTGATTTCATGTAATATTCTAATTTTCTGAGATTCTGAATTTGGGGTTTTCATAAGCTGTAAGCCATAATCATAAAGATTATATCAAATAAAGGCTTGAAATATCTTACTTTGCTTATAATGAGTCTATATAATATATTAGTTTCACCTTTTAAGTTGAATTACTGAAAGTAATGAACTTTTGCACGATATTCTAATTTTTCGAGTTTCACCTGTATTTTATGATTTCTTATTAAACGCAATAATATTAACCATTTAAAAAAAAAATCTTCTTTTTTTCACAGTGATCTACACAGACTTTCTCTCAAGGCAATTAGATAATTAAAAAAAACTTTAATTATCAAAGACAGCTTTTAAGTCTTTGAACTTGAAACAGATATCGGATATGAGTATTTTATTTTAGTGTTTGTGAAGGAAATCTTTCTGATTCTAGGGTTTCAGTGTCAAAGGGGTGAATTAAATTCTGTTGCAAATTTCTATTTTAACTAATTTTGGTGTGAAACATCATGTGGTTTTATTTATGTATTAGTGAATGGAGGCAAAACATATTGCATCATCTAGCAGCTCCTCCTGTTTATGTAGAATTTGCCTTTTCAGTGATGAGGTGAAATGGGACATTTTTCCCTCCCCCTTCCTAAATAGAGGATTTGGAATTAGCTTCCCTCAATGGGCAAATCATGAATGGAGCTTTAAACGGACCGGGCCTTTGAAGTTGGGCTGAAATAATATGCTTCCGTCGTGTTTAATATGTGCTGTAAAATATACTGCATAGCCATGTCAAAGATGTGTCCACACAGACATTCTCAGGAATGGAGATCACTCTTAGTCTCTTCTTGTCTTTGCTTTTACAAATTGTCTCTGGCTACTTGATCTGATCACGTATATCCTTATCATGCACGTTTTAAAATGCCCTATCAGCATGTCTGATATGTTTGAGGCAGTCTCTGCCCTGTAAATGTGTGTGCGTGTCCATTTACTCTGTACAATTTGCGAGGCCAGAATAAATTGAATGTTTGAACACAGAAAATGAAAGTGGAACCAAGGGCTATTTTCAGGAACCCCTCTCCTTCTTATTTCTATATAATGTTTGAGTGTGTGTGTGTGTGTGTGTGTGTGTGTGTTCACACACAGCACTGTCCCCAGATTTCAGATTTAATGGATATTGGACCTTTGCTCCAGTTTCATTCTTATTCCTTAAAGGAAGCTATTTCTGTTTCCTCACCCCCGAGTCCCATATCCACTTCTCCCAGGTCCAAACACTCAACCACAGCTGTTCCCTGCTCATCACATCTTTTTTTCACCCATTCACTCACTCACGCACTCACTCACTCATTCATTTAACATTTTCTGTTCATTTACATGTGCAGTTATAATCAAGCTACAGCGGGTTTTTGCATAGTTGACTTACAGTTTTCATCTTATCTGTCCAAGTATACATGACAATGCGTAATCGATAGTACTAGTCAGTAAAATATAATTTTTTTATTGCGATTAATCGCATCATTTTGTTTGCAGTTAATCGTGATAATAATCGTTATTTAACCACATATTTTGAAAAAATCTGAAACAGTATAATGTTTTTTTATTTGATTGTTTTTATTTTTCTCCCCTTTTTCTACCAATTTGGAATGCCCAATTCCCACTACTTAGTTGGTCCTCGTGGTGGTGTGATTACTCACCTCAATCTGGGTGGCGGAGGACAAGTCTCAGTTGCCTCCCATTCTGAGACAGTCAATCTGCGCATTTTATCACGTAGCTCGCTGTGCATGACACCACGGAGACTCGCAGCATGTGGAGGCTCATGCTACCCTCCGCGATCTACACATAACTTACCACACTCCCCTTTGAGAGCGAGAACCCCTAATCGCAACCACAAGGAGGTTACCTCATGTGACTCTATCTTCCCTAGCAACCGTGCCTATTTGTTTGTTATTAGGAGACTTGGCTGGAGTCATTCAGCACACCCTGGATTCGATCTCGCTACTCCAGGGGTGGTAGTCAGCGGCAATACTCGCTGGGCTACACAGGCCCCCAATATATTGCTTTAATAAAACATTTTGCAAGAAAAGCCTTCCACAGTATAAAGATAGAAATGCAATAAAGTAGTAACAATATAAGAAACATTAATTTTCCCAAGGTCTAATCAGAGGTTAACAAATTAAAAGGACTAGTCTCCCCATAAATTCATAAACGCTCTTAACTTTAATCCTCCACTATATTAATCTGCCGGTAGACTGTGGCTATCTGCTTTGCTAAAACAATTGTGAAGTTGCGTTCATGATTCGCGTCAGGGCGTCAGCATCAAGCGCCGCTTTGAGCTCTACTTCAAAAACACTTGCAGACAAAAACATCTCATTCTAGAGTTTGTTTTTTGTGAGTTAAAGATGGATTGAAGTGATCAGAAAGGTAAGAGAGTGTAGTCTTCACCGCATTATACACTGACACAAAATACATTTTTGATTTGTTTTTGTTTATTTAAAATTAGCAACTATACTGCAGAAGAAAAAATTGTTATCTGAGATCGATGAATATAATATAAAAAATATTTTAAAATATCTAAATCCTTTAAAAAAAGATGCGTTCACCTGAGTAGCAGCATATACGATATTTAAACTTTATTTTAGAGAATAGATCTTGAATATATGTATATTTTGTCTTTACTGCACTCGCAGAAGTATAACCAAGTAAAAAATACACTTATATACAAAATACACTTATTTTTAAGATACATTCTCTTAAAGCAAGTCTAAATATCTTAAATGTTGCTTCTCAAGTAAATCTTATTTTAAGGATTTTTAGACATTTTAAATGGAAAACAAGACAAAAACACTTCATAACAATAGGATTTTTTGCAGTGAATTTCTTTACTGAATTCAACTTATAAAAAGTTATTAAATTGAATTAAAGTCCCCCTTTAATTCCGTGAATGTCATTTAGAGGTATTTTTTAAAGATGATTTTTTTCCTCTTTATTGTTAGTAAGCACGTAGTAATACAAACTTTTGTGTAAGGACACAAGGAGGATGATTGGTTAAGAGCTAATAATTAATCGTTGCAGTAATCGCCGAATAGTCTAATAATTGTTCTAATAATTGTTAGATTAATCGATAATCCAAATAATCTTTAGTTGCCGCCCTAACATTAAATAACGTAAAGAGGTAATTTGTCCATCATTTTTTACTCACATGGAAGCGCTGTTGTGTGTTTGTGTGTGCGTTGTGAAGTATGCGTCAGTGTAATGATTCCGGGTGGACACATTATAAAGGTTCTGCCTTTCCAGCCAGTGTTTATGCTGGTTTATGCTGTGGTAAACGCGTTAATCGCAATTAAGAAAAACGTTTCAAATTAATCACATGCGTTAACGCGTTAATTCAGACAGCTCTGTAAGTGTTATATACATGTTGCACATCACCTCTTTCTTTTGGAGCATGCGCACAATGCCAAGGCCAGTTGTGGTCCGATTAACACGTAAAACGAAGCTGAGCTACAATTGTGTTATCTAGGTCTGTTTTTTCGACTTTGCAAAAACTGGATTGGTTACGATTTGAAATCGAACAATAAAAGTGCATTTAGATGTACTGACTCACTCACTTACAAATGCATGTTTATCCTTCCTTGTCCTTGATTTATTCATTAATTTCCTCCCTCATGAAGGTGAACCGTGTGCCATTTCATGCCGTGTGAATGACATGACGTGTCTGTGTGTGTGTCTCAGCTGAGCACAGTATAGTTTCCACTGTTTCCAACACACAGTGCTTTACCATGTCTGCAAAAAAACAGCAAGGCATGACTGCATTGTTTCATTGTGGCAGTATGGCAGTATTTGTTTCTCACTGTGCTCATCTGTTGTGTAAATCTGAGCAGTGCGTTGGTGACTGGTGGTGTTCCAGACATCCAGGTGTACAGTAGAATTTACTAACTCTCCTGTGGTGTCATTACTAAGCCAAGTTAAGGAATGTACCCTGTGAAAAATAAACAGCATTGCTTGTCACCAGGATTATGTTGTGTTTTGAAAGGTGATCCAAGAGCCTTCTTAACTAGCCTAACCACCAAGTGGTCTCGACATTGGAAATTGCTTTATGACTACATGGGAAGCATAGCTTCCCCTAAAATGTAATCAGAAATGCGCCATTGACGTATAAAATATGTACAAATTCTAAAAGTGTAAAATATCACACATCACACCTACTTATTCATGCATTAACTAATCAGCCAATTGTGTGGCAGCAGTGCTATGCATAAAATCATTCAGATACGGGTCAGGACTTTCAGTTAATTTTCACAACAGAATAGGGAAAAATAGGATCTTAGTGATTTTGACCATGGCATGATTGATGTGCCAGACAGGCTGGTTTGAGTATTTCTGTAACTGCTGATCTGCTGGGATTTTCACACACAATATTCTATAGAGTTTACTCAGAATGGTGCCAAAAACAAAAAATTTCCAGAGAGCAGCAGTTCTGCGGTCGGAAACACCTTGTTGATGAATGAGGTCAATGGAGAATGGCCGGATTGATTTGAGCTGACAGAAAAGCTACGGTAACTCAGATATCCACTCTGTACAATCCCAGAATGCACAACACGTCTAACCTTGAGGCTGAAGTGCTACAACAGCAGAAGACCACTTTGGGCACTTTATAAGTACAGAAGTGCTCAGTGAGTGTAATTTGTGTTTTTCTACAAGAATTCGGTATATCCTTAGAAGTCAGTGGATGCACAGCCAATAGAGCGCTATAAAAGTTTCAATGGGAGTCTCAATCAAATAAATGGCACGAAAGATCTATGTTGATTGGATGAGAGGATCCAAACACATAATTTTGGGTTGTGTCCAGACACTGTGCTTCTCTGGGAGTCTACGGCAGCTTCATGAGCACCACCAGTTGCCACGTTTATAGAGCCCCTCCCCTCCGGGTAGGACCTACCACGGAGCCTTTTCCATGTGCGGCTGTATCTGCCACATGTTATCCTCCACATTGGGCAGGATGTGGTCTCCGTGGAGTCTTTTCCTCCTGGGAATGAACACCTTCCCCGATTCGAATACATTTGGCCCCAGCTGAAAAATGTTACTCTGTGGGGATAATTACATGGTTTATGACAACATGTTACATACACACATATGCTCCCCCATCATCTTACCTCTTCATCATTCTCCTCCGTATTCATATCAGCTGCTTCTTGTGTAATACATCAAACAAGCTTGCCGCAGGCCTGAAAATCTGCATGTATTATTCATTAGGGATGCATAACAGGCAATCCAATGCTATCACAGGAGCCAATGCACTTTTCTAAGATATCACAGCAAGAGGGGCTTGTTTGTGAGAAATACTGGAATTCCATTTATGTGGCTCACGAGCAGAGAAAAAATGTGTTCGGGGAATGCTGTGACAATCGTGAGCGTGCTCAGTAGGGATTGCATCTAAATTTGAACACAGAGATGACATCTCCTCCCCTCAGAGAGCAGAGGCACGCTGACATTGGGTAATGACCCTGAGGGTTTCCCATAATTTAGAGTGCGGTAAATGTGAAAAATCGGTGTGTGATGAAAAAGATTCACAGCCTAAGATGAGACATTATGACTTAGCATTTTTACGAGTTTATCATAGATGCCAAATGCAATTTGTTCAGATATCTGTAAACAGTTCAGATAAACAAACCTTTTACAGAAAATAATGTGCAAAACATTGGTTGTGAGGCTGAAGCATAATGCGGATTAGATGCTATTTGAAGATATAGCATAAACATAATGCAGAAATATTTCACACTTTCCACATTTCTTGGATGAGCAGTTCCTACAGAAATATTTTGCAGGTTCTGTTAAGGGTCTGAGGGACCCCAAGGCCAGTTTAATACCTTGAAAAATATACTTAAAGGATCAGTTCATTCAAAAATGAAAATGCAGTGGTTGTTTACTCACCTCTATATTGTAATAACCATATACTTTCTTTCTTTTTCTTAACACAAAGGGAGAAATTGTGAAAAAAAAACAATGTGCTCATGGATGTCATGTTTAAGGTGACTACTTCTTTAAGCTTCAAAAGGACACAAATGTATAATTCAGAAGTATAATAAATTATTGAATGTGATATATGTCTTATTCTGAAGGAATACAATAAGGTTTGGTGAGATACAAACCAAAATCGAATGTATTATAAGTGAAAGTCTTGGCCAACAGTTGATCTCCTGTGTGCGTTCATGAGCTTTAGAGCTCTTTGCACTAGAGCAGTAGTTACGCAGCATGCGCGAGATGGGGCGTTCAAGCGAAAACTTGTTTTGTTTTACAGGACCATCAGTGATATTACCAACAGAATACACAACATTTCTGCACACAAAACAGAGAACAGAACTTACAATCATGTCTGAAGAGTTTGTAGTTGAAGAAAAGATGCAGTGTTTTCCCTATATGCATTTTGTAGTGGTGCTGCGCTACAGCTGAATTATGAGTAGGGCTGAAACGATAAACCAATGTTATCGACAATGTCGACAATAAAAATTGTAGAAAACATTTTTAATTGTTGAATAGTTGTTTGATCTCATTTAACGTAACATGAGATCATATGAAACTCTAATGATGACGCTAGAGAGGAGCACAGCAGCTCGCGCCTGACTGGGGAGATGAAGAAAACACATATCCAGATGCACTCTAAACTTTCCAAACAGCTTCAGGTGATGTAGATCACAAAATATAGTGGAATTATAATGGCAAAATGAAAAATAAGGAAATACAGAAGCACTGTCATTGTGAAATAAAGCAGAGCCCGATCTAGCATTCCACTTATGCAAAACCTGCATGTCAGAGCGTCTAAAAAGCAGACAACCTGGCATTATATCTTTAATGCATCCTTTATTAAAGTTCAACAAACTACAAAAATGCCATTTATCTGTGCGGTCAGCGCCACATCTATGAGTTGTGTGAAGGGGAGAGATTGATACTGCACCCGACGTGGCACCCTATGGCGTGGGGACGCCCGTCCCTTGTGCACGTTTGCTGTATCTAGATTAATAACGTGATGGATTGCGACGAATTGAAAAATAATATACTGTAATAATATAAAATGTGTCACGTGCGTATCTTATTGTGAAGTAAATCGCTCTATTAAGAAGATAATATACGTTTTTTTGTGAGTTAAAGATGAATCGAAGTGAAAATAAAGGTGAGAGAGTGTAGTCTTAGCCCATTATACACTGCAACAAAGTTTTTGATCAGTCTTTGATCAAGTATTTTTTGTCTTTTTTTGGCTTGTGTTCCAAAACTAATATCTAAATCTCCTTTAAAACAACATACTTTTACATTAGTAACTATACTGCAGAATAAAAAGTTGTTATTGAAGAGTATTGAATGCAATATTTAATATTTAAATATTTTAAAATATCTAAAAACATTATTTAAACAAGATAAATTTACCTGAGAAGCAACATATAAGATATTTAGACTTGCTTTTAGAGAATATGTGGAAAACAAGACAAAAACTCTTAAAAAGCAGAGGGATAATGCTTCAATAATTTCTGCTTGCTGGGATTTGATAAGGTGACAGAACGTATTATAAGAGTTTGAAGTGAAAATAAGAGGTTAATTCAAAAACATAAAAGCCATAATGTCAATCTCAACAAAACAAGTTTGTTTACAATCTATCCATACATTATTTTTTATCAAGAAATTGGTTTAATTCATTTATTCAGTACCACATTTCCTGTTTTGAAGGTATTAGCATTGGGTTTTGACAAAAGGGTCCAGAATGGATTGGCCAGTTTGTGCCTGAAGCCAGTTTGCCCTCTCTCTGACCTGTTGTGTTTTGTTAGAGGTTGTGTAGCCCTTGCCTCAGTCCTCTACCCCTGAATTTATTTAAGTTGTACAGTTGGAGGCAGTTTTTGTGTTCGCTCTTGTGAGCTTCAGTGCTGGTGGTCAGTTTTTATGTGTGGTTACAGTAGTGAGCTCTGAATCTCTGGCAATGTGTCTCCTCCGTTAATCCTTCCTCACTGCCCAGGATCCAATGTTCCACACCGTCACACTCACACACACACACTTAAACACTAGGAGTGCAGGTAAAAATAGTGATTCTGTTACAAATCAAAATTCTTGAAACAAACGATTTTAGAATGGTCTCCCTGATATATATATATATAATTTTGCAATACAATATATTACACTTATAGCTTAATGGTAATACAAACAATGATTGATAGATAAATATGTGGAGCTATATTTGTGCAGAGATCCACACAAAAGTCCTTTAATGCACCGCCTCTACAGCCATCAAATTGCCGCTTGTTCACTGTTGGACGTCAAATCCTCTGCTGCGGGTAATGTTCCCGTTTTTATTTACATTTATGCATTTGGCAGACGCTTTTATCCAAAGCGACTTACAGAGCCCTTATTACAGGGACAATCCCCCTGGAGCAACCTAGAGTTAAGTGCCTTGCTCAAGGACACATTGTTGGTGGCTGTGGGGCTTTAACCAGTGTCCTTCTGATTACCAGATTACCAGTTATGCGCTTAGACCACTACACCACCACCACTCCATTATATTTATAATCCACAGGTTTATTTGTGAGGTGTTATGGAGGTGTTTATTTGCTTGTTTTAGCTCTTACGGTGTGTTGTGGCGTCAAAATATGTGAAAGGAATAAAATTAAGACAATCACAAACATCAGTGAAAGAGAGCAAATTAGTTTTATTCAACCGGGCTGCTACACCTCATTGGTTTAAATCGGAGAAAGCAATAGGATACAAATAGACAACAAGTGTACACATGTAAAAAAAATATATTTTTCTGTTATTGCAATTATCTGACTTGTCTGAGGTTGGTTTCTTAACACTAAATTGACAATTTTCTTGTCCGAGTTACACATCCTTTGATGACACAGTGTGCCCACACTTTGCTCTGCCATTCATCTAAAGCCCGTTTGACTAACTGCCTGCTCTAAATATTGTATAATTTGATGCACGTGCTGTTTGCACATATATTTGACCTTGTAAAATAAAAAAAAAAGAAACGTTTTTTTCTTGCATTCATTAATTAATCAAATAGAAAATGATTTTTCAGGATATTTTCTGGCCGCCCGCTCCCATTCACATTTCACGCGCTCCCGCCTTCAACTCGGAAATTTAAAACCTCACGACAAGAAACTTTTGGGAATGCACCTGTACGCGTCCCGTCACCAGGGCTTGAAGTAAAGAAGCCAGTACTCTCTTCTATCCCAACCAGACAACAACTGTAATGGTGAAAATTTCTGCATATTTTACAATCTTATTCTGGCCAAGAACCATTCATTCATTTAAATATGAAATGTCTGTCTACTTTCCCACGTGGTGTTTTGGGGTGTGTATAACATGTGTGCATCATAAGTATTTTTTTAAACATGCGTGGATATCTAGTTTACTTAAAACTATCTGCCTAAAACAAAGTTTTTAAAAATCTTTAAAAGTAAACTTTTGCAGGTTCTTTACTATAATCATTTGTCAGAGTTTTAGCAGAAAGTTGAGTCTTCATATAGCCTAAATTAATTTCCTTTTATTATGTAATGCAATGCATTCAGTCTTATTTCATAGTATGTCACTTAAGAAAAATTTAAAACATTTTGGAGATCAGGAAAACAGTATTAATATTAAATTAAGTTAATTGTTTTTAAAGCACTGTTTAATTAAATAATCATATTACCTGTGACAGTCCAAATATATGGCCTACACAACTGAAATCCATGCACATTCTGTATGTGTATGATTAGATTAAGAAATGTCTTCAATATCTTCTTTATTGTCTTAAAATAAAACAATAGCCTTCTTGATAGTATCATGTCAAGGCACAGTAGCACCATCTCTTCAACTCCAAAACGCCACAAAATTGCAAAGAAAATACTGTGTTCATATTAGCAGTATCCATAACATATATGCAGTTTAAAGAGACAATATGTACATAAACATTTATACTGAAAAATACTCAATGTAAAAAATAAATGCTATTTGGAGTCTTCTTTTTTTATTTGCAGTATTAACATTTAATAACAGTTTATCAATTATTTAGGTAAGTAACATTTTACTATTTAAAATTTTTGAATATGTACAAATCTTATTATTACTATTATTAATAATAATAATAATATCAGGGATGATGAGTTACGCTTCATGCCACCCTTGAATGAGTCTGTGCCACACATGGTGTCGCCCTCTAACTTCAAGCGCTCCGACTACATTGAAGCATGTCATTCTGCATCCGAGATTCGCATAAATGGCATTATGGTGCTTTTTTTATTGGTGCTTTTCGTGTTTCTTACATTAATAGTTTTGTGGGATAAGATGTTAAGGTTATTTAGAAGGGGTGTAACGGTTCACTAATCTCACGGCTCGGTTCGGTTCACGATACTGAACTCACGGTTCGGTTCACTTCACAATTATTTAAACTAAGCCTGAATCAATAAAAGCTACGATTGTAAGTTTTTTATTATTATTATTTTAAAGACATATGCAATGCATTTTGTTTCCTTAAAAATGTAGCTAAAATTTCTGTTCTTAAAAGTGCTAAATGATCGATCAGAGATGTACTTGGATTAAAAATCCATACATCCATAAAAAAGGGGGATGGTGACACCAAATATAATCAAGCAATGTATCATGCCACAATTAACCGTTTTTCTCCTATTATTTAGCCTATTTATTTGTTAATGTTCATCAGTTACCCTCTTAAAAGACTGTGCTTACTGTATATCCCTATGAAATGCATCTGATTGGTAACTTGGATGTAATGCAGCCTAATTATACCTTCCTTAACACCAACCAGTCGACTGACTAATAGCTTAGAAAAAGCACAGACTAATCGATTGGTAGTTTTAAATCAGTAGGTTTGCACATCCCTACCTTTTACCTGCAAATTTTGTATTACAAATTGAGACAGTTGTCATTTCAAACACACCTGTATTTTAATAGACATATTTTTATAAGAAAAAGGAGTGAACAGCTTAATATATTGAAACATTAAATCACAAATACTTTGCAATACTTTAAAAATCACAATACATATTGAATCGGCAAGTAAATATCGAATCGGGAGGTCTGTGGTAATTCCCAGCCAATATTAAACACATTTACCCTGCGAGGAGCTTCCGCTGGCCTTGACTGATCAGAGAAAGAGAAAAAGACTAAATAAAATTTGTATTTATTGGTACGGCACTTTCACAATACATATTGTTTCAAAGTCACTTTATGGTGCCTTACAAAACCCTAGTGAGCTTGCTAAACAGTGTCTGTGGCAAGAAGAAAAAAACACCCTAAGATGTTTAAGTAGATGAGGAAGAAACTTTGGGAAGAAACAAGGCTCAGCTGAGGAAGCCCATTCTCCACAGGCTTGCACATATATAAACACATTTATAAAAAGCTAATATACCTTCATCCAGACATTCATACATACAATTAAGGCCAAAGTATATTTTGGTTTTCTGTGTGCCGCTACATCTCGCGCACAGTGCACATGCATCTGGCATTGACTCTGCTAAAAGAGTGCCACAAATTAGTTAGTACAGGCTCACAGTCAAAAGAGTTTACTATGGGAGCTGGGGATGGAGGAGGGTGTGAAGTGCAGCTTGCATGCATGCAATAGAAAGGCAGTTAAGGCAATGACTAAATGGAACTTAAATAGAACCACTCTGATAAGCATCTGGATTGTATTGGTAGATGTCATGATCAGATGATTTTCAGCTGATTGCAAATTGCCTGAACTGGCGCTATGCTTGATTTTAAATAAATATAATGATTATAATGACATTGTAATAAAGTTCACAAGGCTATCCTGCAAAGCTTTTTGCATCTTTTTTCCCGTTACCGCACCTTTACCTTCACAACCTTTGAAAAAAAAAACCTTAACCTAGCCAAGCTGTTTGGTTGTCTCCCAGCCTGTTCAGGCTGCTGCTTTGTTTGTTTTAAAGGGGGTTTTGGACACTTGTCAGCTGGTCGGGCTTGTAGACCAATTTAAACCAGCAAAAACCAGCAAAACATCTTAGTTCAAGCTGAAGCTTTTTTTTTTATAGGGTTGGTAAGGCAAATGTGGAGGTAATGGGAGGAATATGGAGTGAATGATGTGATAATTAGATAGCCGCTCAACAAAGCCAAAGCAAACAAAAGAGAAAAAGATGTGTCGGATGTACTGTAGCTTTTACTGAAGTTGTGTCTTATCAGGTTTTTCAGACTCTCCCAGAGTCAAATGTTGTAGTGACTGAGTGGAGCCTCAGTTTCTCTTTGCTGGATGGCTCTTAAAACTGATAGCACTGATCCTTGATCACCGCCCAGACAGAGGTTGCGTGATCTGCAGCAATCAATCACACTGCCTTAAAGGCCTGTAAATAGTGCTGTTTTTCAGGAGTACTGTGAAGGTTCCCTGCGGTACTGTCTGACAGCATTCATGCAAATGCCTTCAAGTCATGCCATTTCAGCCCTCAAATACACAGTGTCCATTCATGTGACACATGCAATAGACAGAGTGGAAGAAGAAAAATTAAATGTCAGTCAAACAGCATTGTTGTTTTTCATGTATATGTTTCAGTTGGCTTCAGTGAGGGCACCCTGCTGAAAAGACTATCTTAGACCAACCAGAATCCTAATGAAAAAAATAAAATTCTTCAGTTTTCCTCTAATTTTGTCTTGTTGGGTACAGAGAACAGGTTTCTTTGCCATTACCGGAATCCACTACCATAACTGTGTGATCTTCGTGACTATTGGCTGTGTTAACTGTTCCCCTATACCCTTATACAAAAATAATGTGTGATATGGTGTAACCATCAAATAAAAAGCATAATAATACTTTCTTTGCACTTTGAATACGTGATTGTAAAAATTTCATCTTTAACTTCATCATTAATTTCCACAAAAATTCAAACATTTTATTTTAAAAAAATTTTTTTATAAATAATATGGATTTCTGAGTCAAGAATATCAATAAGTTTTCTCAGGGTTACGCCACATGACGAACAAAATGTGCCTTTTCATAAAAATGTCAAAATATCAGATGTTTTTTTAAAACTTCACTCTCAAAGTGTCAAAGGGTCAAAGGGTTCTGTTTTATGGTTTTATATAAACAAAAAAATGGCTACCATGTTGATTTCACCCAGTGACTTTGATTTTGTGGACAATAGCGTTTTTAAATATGAATTATATTTTTGAACACAATTGTTTCACTGTTTAGTTTTTTAAGAAAAAAAAATAAAGATTATTTTGCACTAGTCATGCCAACATTTCTTTTTTCAGGATTTTTTTTTACTGTCTCTGGATACCACATGACATTTTTTACTTTAAGCCCCAGAAAAAAAATATCAATATGACTTTAATCTCAGAAATTGAAAATATGCTCATCATAGAAGAGGTGTATTCAAGTAAATGGTTTGTGTGAATTGCATTTTTTTTTCTAAATCGCTCGCCCACTGTCACAGGCACGCATTTTCCTTTTCCAATAACTGAACTAGTAAAGTATGTTTGGGCTGTTTTTATGAAGGATGCTTAAACACTGATGTAAAAAAGTTGTTCTACACACAAAATAATTTTATGGGCGAAACCCTGAAAACTGGTTGAATTAAAAACATGTATATTTTGGAACTGTACACTTGTCATAGCAATATCTTATATTCTGTTCTCTTCTTTTTAATGAAAGGCAAAATATTTTCTTGAACTGTTCTCATGACCATTTTTGAAATTGCTCAAAACATTGTACATTACCTTCAGTGGCGTAAGTTTCATGTGAACACTAGGAAGGACAAATCAATGTTTGCCAGTGTTTTCAGAAATCCAGTGTCTTTTCATAATGGAGAGAGAGCTTGCGTGCTCAAGGTTGCCAGATTGCCTGTGTCAAGTGTGAATATCTAATTATGGGATTTCACCTATAGAAATCTGGCAACCCCACACATGCCGAACTCTAATTCTGACCGGCTAATCGCCCTTATATAAAGTCTGTTATTTATCAAATGTAGAAAGTTTACTATTTTACTTGCAACAAGGGGGATCCCCTCGCATCCCCCCTCAACTCGAGCCCTGACTCTAATGAGCTGGTACTTTTGAATCTACAGCGCAAAACATACTGTGCTTTCAGTACTGTCTGATTCCCAAATGAATTCATCTAATGAGATGGTTCTTTTTAGTGAATCAAAAACACTTATACATCAATCAGAGCAGTTACTGAATTAATCTCATATTGATGCGCAAGTTATGAATGTTCAACTTGAATTGAAATAAGAACTTTTGAAGTCTCATGAGCCTGAAGTCCAATATTAGGCTACATACGTAAAACAGTCTAAACTGTGTCTGGAACTGTTACTGTTTATTTCATGTTCTACTTCAGATTGTGATACTTCAATGCAATTACTGACTGGTTGTTCATATGACAATGTGTAGTGAAAGATAGAAGAGTTTTATTTTAATAAGTGGAATTTTATAAAAATAATTAATGAATGACTGAAACATGCTATCACATTACTTGTTTGTTTTTATATATATATATATAGTTAGGGTAAATTATTGGATTGTCTGCAAGCACTCCTTTTACAAGTATTATTATTCATTTATAATAATTGTTATATCTGCTCCATAGAAATCTGAAATGATCACATCATTTGGCAACAGGCTGCTGAAGGCAGTAAATGCAATAAGAATTGTATTTCTTATTTCCAAATAATTATTCCTCAAAAGTACTAAGGCTATTGTGTTTGGAACTAGAATCATTACATTCTTTTTGTGATAATATCTAACATCCATTAAACAAAGCAATTTGTTTGCCGAGAATAAATATATGTATTACTAAATGATGCTAGATTTATGCTTAAAACAAGAAAAGCAATTCAGATTTATATTCCCTTAAAACAGGTCTTAATCTCTTAAATATATTTACAATATTTTTTTTTTTTTGGAAAATGAGACAATATTTTAAGATTAAGATTTTTGCAATGTGCTCCAGGTTGGTTTATGCTGGTTAATGCAGGAAAAACCTAGCTGGTCAATTGATGTTGGTTGACCAAAGAAATTGACCTGCACACCAGTATTCTATGCTAGGAACCTGAATCCAAAACACAACATATTCTGGTGACCAACTACAGTATGCTGGTCTTTTCAGAAGTGAACTGTTGTGAAAAGAAATGATCTTTTATTCCTGACACAGCCAATAGAACCCTGAAAACAGTGTATCATTTACATCAGCTTTGCCACATGGCCTGACACCCAGTGCTGCTTCATCTTAGTGATACATGCTACTACACAAGTACAGGATCAGTCAGACATTGCAGCTAAGAGAGGCAATGCAGCACAAATCGATGTCAAGAACAGATTGTAATATCACAGCTTTTCGACAAAAGGTCACATTGTGTGACATCGCAAGATCTATTCTATCACACTCGTTAATGAATATGCCTGCCAATCTCCCTTTTGGGCCATCAAATGCACCCAAGTGTGCAAATGCAATTTAGGATGCACAAGAATGAGAAAATCGCATGCATAGAGAAATATTTCCACCGTCTTGTTTTTTGTTATTGCATCTTGAATAGATTCTGCACAAACCCAAAACAGTGCCTATTGTTTTAGAATTATGTAAACATGTTTTTTTTTGTTTTTATTTTATTTTTTTTTAAATAGCTGATGTAGCTTGTACTGCAAACTACAAAACTGGTTTTGTTTAAAACTGTATTTGTTCATGTTTATAACCAGAGTAGGAATAAAACACTGAGAAAGATGTTACCTGTGCACAGCCATTATATAATACAGGGCTATGAGCTGCATTATTCATATCAGTAAATTTGTTTAGCTTTGGTCAAGGTTTAATGACTAAAACAATAAACACCAATTGTAAGGTTTTTCAAATGTACAGTGCAGACTTGTGCCATTTTTATATTTATTTAGAGTAAATGAATTATTTAAAAAGACAATATTATGGTTAATCATATATCTTAAATGGCTACATGTTAAAATCTGAATCTAAATGTACTGTACATGTTACATCCATATACATTTTATTAGCAAATTGGTGATGCATGAATTTTGAGCCAATTAGCTGCAGCAGTTTATCAAACAGCAAATGCATACAGATAATTTGTAACTTCTGAAATACTGTATAATTTCTGTACAATAATCGATGTGGCTGGAAAAAAATTGTCCAAAAGATTATTAAGCAATCTATTGTATGGCTTGTTTTGGCTAAATCTGGAAAATCTTGCAGTTATTTGGAGCATGCTTTATTTGTCATTTGGCACCCTTTAGGTATTCCCTACTTCACAAGTGAGTCATGAACTGGCACAGTCATTTTTTGTGTTCAGTGATCAGATAAGTGTGGAGATACACTTATTGACTTCTACATGTTTGCACGTGAGGCCAGATGCTTCAGTGATGTGTCATTTGAGAAGATTTAAGTGTGACACGAAATGAAAACTTTTCATAAAGCTTTCGGAATAAGAAAACCCAATTTTGCATGTTTATTCACCTGATTTTATATTTTATTCAGTGTAATCAATTGTGCTCCTGCTTTTATATGAAATACCAGCACTCTTAGAATGTCACTTGTTCAATCAGTAGTTGGTTTTTCATACATTGGCTGGTGATGTTAAAATTCATAAATGTGCTGTAAGTGAATTTAGCAGTTATAGAACTTTCACAAATGGAGCCATTGGATTAACACACTCCAAAGATACCTTTGATACCATGGAGCTTAGTTGAGACCTAGACTGACACAGAGCAGAAGTGGTTGTCAAACACAACAATAGCAAAATAGCACCCTCAACTGAGTCTGAAAATGGCATTAAGCCTCAATGATCCCTTGCAACTGTACAACACTATAAGAACGCGCAGAATGATTGACAGGCAGAAAACGTCAAAGACCGCAGCCCGTAGATATGTTTTTGTTTGCTGTTTACAGAGTCTAGTGTTGTGACAGAGACTAATGTGATATCTCACAACACTTATTTCATTAATATCTTTCAGGGAATAGGAACATTTTCTGCATACCTTCCATGAAAAATTGCTTACAGCACCTTTTATATCTCCTTTGAATTTGCTAGTTTTGTTGTGAGAAATGTCTAATTTACTTTTTCTCAAACATTAGTTTTCAAACAATACTATAAAAAAAAAATTGTATACACTTTATTTATTTTCATTTTCATTTTTTTTTCTTGCAGAGATAGAGGGCAGTACAAAAGAGATCAGTACAGCATAAAGTACAATGCAAACAGCATTAACAATGACCCTCCATCACCCCCCCAACAGCAAACATACAACATAAGTACTACTATATAATATGGTGTACTATGTACTATAATATTATGATTTGTTGGACATAACACCTTAGCGATACCATGACATGTATCATAGTAATATCATGGTATTCTTTGAAGTTCGATGGAGTACCATGTGAATACCATGGTATACGAATATGGTTATCATTCATAACTATCATATATATCAAAACAGATGACTTTTTACACTAGGTTTAAATAGCACCTGCCACATAACAGGTCTATTTGTACTTCAATAGTCTGGTGGAAAATTAAAGTCAAACTGCGCCTCCAAGTATGTTGCTGCAATAGCGTAGTGTGTAAAGACAGTGTGAATGATTTATTATCAAGCGGACGTCCCTGGTCAATTCCCAATTTTTCTCATCCTGTCTCCTGACTCCACTGTTAATATTTATTTTAATATTACTTATAATAATAAATACAAATGTTGATGATTTATTTTTATTTTTTTGGACATGGTGGGGAGTTGAGAGAAAGGTTTGATGAGGGTAAAAATAACTATGCTTTTTTTTATGGTGTTACTACAGTAATATGGTGTTAATATAGTAGCCATGTTTAATTTTGTGGTTTACTATGATTTTACCACAAAATACCATGGTGATTCTATGATTATTGTAGTAAAACCATGGTTAGGTTTTGGGCTAGGGTTTGGTGTATGGTGTCTGTGGATCTCCAAATAAACACAATAAACACACTGCAGTGATGCCCCTATACTGTAAGTTAGAATTTAAATAGCATTTAACACTATTTGCACTCAGTGCAAAGAGGATGGTTTTTGTTGCTATTTACACTTAGTGTAATCTATAGCATGTATCGTGCCATAGAGCAGCCAAAGTCCTTTTTTGGTAAGGGAAGATAAGAGTTAATATGTGGGATGATTCGGGTTAGCCCTCTCTCTATTAGTGAGGTGAGGATTCTTTGTTTGTTGGAGGTGTTATTTCAGCATTTTAGAACTGGTGACACCCTGCTCTGGGCTTGCTTGTCTCTTTATATGCCTTTATGACTCTGACACTTCATTATCATCCTAGCGGCTGACAGCATGACAGGCCCAATCTAAGCAAATCAGTGCAGCTGCTGATTTGTAACCAGTGGACAGGAAAAAGGAAGTCGATAGATGGATGTGCTCTTATCTGCTGTCCTTTATGCACCATGCATAATTGTAATGTGACATGTTATTTTCCCCCAAGCTTATTATTTCTGTGCAAAAAGAAACATATTACTAAAGTACTTTCAGACTTTCTATTTAATTACAATTGAGTTACTAATGAGCAAATGGTTTTGGCTGGCTGAACAATTTGAGATAAGAAGCTAAGTTTAATCATTAACAGAAAATCAAGTGGAATGGTATGATTTTTATAAGAATATTGTTTAGAGCCATATGTGTCATTGCAGATTATGATATCAGATTATCAGAATCAGAATGAACTTTATTGCAAGTGTGCTCACATACACAAGGAATTTTTTTTTTGCTGATAGGTGAAGCAAGTGCACACAGAACATTACTGTGAGAATATAAACAAGGTAAGAATATAAATAGACATACAAAAAATAATAATAGGACATATAACATGGAATGGTGTATGTACGTGTGCAAGTGGTAATATATGTGCATGGTAGGGGTATGTACAGTTATTGAATTAAATATGAGTGAATTTATCTGTTCATAAGATATTTTTTACATTATTTCACTATGGGGAATCCTGAAGGCAGTTTCATAGTTCATGTGATAAATGGCCTGAGGGTTAAAACTGTTCTTGTGCCTGGATGTCCTGGCGCTGAGTGATCTGTAGCTCCGGCCAGATGGCAACAGTTCATAGAGGGAGTGGGCAGGGTGTGTGGGGTCCAGAATGATTCTACCTGCATGTTTCCTCACTCAGGAAATGTACAGGACTTGGAGGGTGGACAGGGGGTACCAATAATCCTCTCAGCAGTCCTGACTGTTCATTGTAGTTTCCTTCTGTCTGATTTGGTGGCTGAACCAAACAAGAGAATTATAGATGTATACAGGACAGACTCAATGACAGCTGAGTAGAACTGTGCCAGCAGCTCCAGTGGCTGGTTGAACTTCATCAGCTGGTGAAGGAAGTACAACCTCTTCAGAGCCTTCTTTGCAATGGAGTCTATTTGTGTGTCCCACTTAAAGTCAAGTCATTTTTATTTGTATAGAGCCGTTCACAACACACATCGGTTCAAAGCAGCTTTACAGAAGATTAGGCATTAACAGAAGAAAAAACTGTAATATCTATAATGTCTTAGAGTCATCATTGTGTAGTTGGATAAAATATGATAGTGAATTGTGTTTAAAAATAAGTAATACATTTTTTTTTTTGTATTTGTAACCCCAGTGAGCAAGCTGAAGGCGACTGTGGCAAGGGAACAAAAAACTCCATAAGATGTTGGTTAATGGAGAAAAATAACCTTGGGTGAAACCAGACTCACTGTGGGGGCCAGTTCCCCTCTGGCTAACATCATGAATATAATGCCAATATTACTTATGTTTAGTGCAAGTCGGGGTTTAAAATATTTAAACTAAGTAAATGTTAAGGGTCAATGTTTAAACAAAGATTTTGTCTGCACTGTGAGATTAATGACTAATGTCTTTGAAGTCCATCATGAATTAACAGCAGACGTTCACATAGAAGCGGTCCTTGTTAGTTGGCTGATGAAGGGTTTTGTTGGCAATTAATTGATAGTCTATGTATTCCATTTCAAGAGTGTAGTCCATCTTTAAACCGAGGTGATGCAGGCAGAGATCAGTGAGGTGCATCGCAGTTCAACCTGGCTGGTAATTTCGGTGAGGTCTATCTTAATTCCAAGGTTCAGGCAATGGCATATGAAGTATCCAATGTCTTATGGTTGGAGTTGGCATCAGTTCATCCTCTGAAGTCCATTGTAATAGTGATGTTTGGCTGGCACCAGCTGCAATTAGTCATCATCACACAGTGACACGTAGAAGTGGAGTCCAACACGAAGCAGGAATGGAGCTGGATCCAGCCGGTTCTGGTGACCTCAGGATAGGAGTCCAAATGTTGAGACAGGGAAACAAATTAAATAATATTAGCATAGATGCCATTCAATTGATTGCAGAGTTATAGATCATGATCACAGTTTCTGGTTCCGGCAGACCTAACTAAAGCAGCCTAATTGTGAGTTGAAGGATAAATTAGGTGTATGCCTGGCTAAATAGATGAGTCTTTAGTTTAGACTTAAACTGAGTGAGTGTGTCTCCATCTCAAACAGTGTTAGGGAGACTATTCCATAGTTTAGGAGCCAAATATGAAAAGGATCTACCTCCTTTTTGTGGATTTTGATATTCTAGGAACTATTAACAGACCAGAATTTTGCGATCGTAATGAATGTGATGGAATATAGCATAGTAGAAGGTAATTTAAGTACTGCAGAGCTAGACCGTTCAAAGCTTTGTACGTACTTAACATAATTTTTTAATTAATACGAAATTGAACAGGTAGCCAATATAACGATGATAAAATGGGGCTAATATGATCATATACCTTGGTTCTCATCAGCACTATGGCTGCTGCATTTTGAACCAACTGAAGTTTATTTATTGATCTAGCTGGACATCCTCCTGCATTACAATAATCTAGTTTGGAGGTCATGCATCAGCAACAGAGAGCATGTGCCGTAATTTAGCAATACTTCTAGAGGTTAGAAGGTGGTAGAAAGCTGTTCGACAAACATTGGTAATTTGATTTTCAAAGGACAGATTGTTATCAAAAATAACACATTAAGTTCTTCACTGTTGAAGATGATGTAAAAGTACATCATTCGAGAGTAATATTATATTTTACCGGCTTATTTTTAGAGGTTTTTGGTCCAATAATTAGTATGTCTGTTTTGTTGGAATTGAGTAGAAGGACATTTCTGGCCAGCCAATCTTTTATTTCATTGATACACTCTGCTAATTTGGAGAATTGTGAAATCTCATCAGGTTTTGAAGAAATATAAAGTTGGGTATCATCGGCATAACAGTGGAAACTTATTCCACGTTTCCTGATAATATCTCCCAGGGGAAGCATATACAAGGAGAAAAGCAGAGGCCCTAAAACTGAAACCTGTGGCACTCTTCATTTGACAATTCCTCATTTACATAGACAAAGTGGTAGCGGTCTGCTAAATAGTACCTAAACCATGCTAATGCAACTCCACAAATGCCAACATTCTACATTTTCTAGCCTATTTAAGAGAATGTCCTGATCTATCGTGTCAAATGCAGCACTAAGATCTAAAAGTACTAGAAATGAAATGCAGCCGTGATCAGATGATAAGAGCAAGTTATTTGTAACTCTGATAAGTGCAGCCTGTACTGTGCTGAGGCCTAAATCCTGACTGAAATTGTTCATATATACTATTTCTCTGTAGAAATGAACATATTTGGGAGGATACTACCTTTTCTAATATTTTTGACATAAACGGGAGATTTTAAATCGGTCTATAATTAGCCAGTTTTCCAGGATCAAGTTGTGGCTTCTTAATAAGCGGTTTGATAACTGCCATTATTTAAGTTTCTTGGGACATGTCCTAAGGATATTCATGAGTTAATAATATTAATAAGAGGTTCTGATATTACAGGGAATACCTCTTTTAAGAGCTTGGTTGGTATTGGATCTAACAAACATGTTGTGGTTTTGTTTTAGCATGTGAAGGATTGAAGTTGTACGTGAGGAAAATTATGAGACACTGTTTTCTGAGGTACTATGACAGATGATTGCATAATTTCAATTTTAATTCTGATTATTTAAATTTTATCAGTAAAGAAATTCATGAAGTCATTACTCTTGTGCTGCTATATAATATCTGGTTCTGTTGTGGCTTTATTCCTAACCAATTTAGCCACAGTAATGATTATACACCTAGGATTTTTGTGATAATTTTCTATGAGTTTACTAAAATATGCTGATCTGGCAGCTTTTAGTTCCTGTTTGTAGCCACAGACACTATCCTTCCATGCACCGCGAAATACCTCTAATTTTGTATTCTTCCACTTGTGCTCCATTTTCCGAGCTGCTCTCTTGAGAGCATGAGTGTGATCATTTTACCATGGTGCAGGGATTTTTTCTTGAAATGTTCTTTAATTGAAGGGGGGCTACACTATCAAGCGAGCTAGAGATGACTGTATTTATATTTTCTGTTATTTAATCAATGTCTTCTCGGCTTTAGGGTTTACTGAGTGTGTGAGATAGATCTGGAAGTTTATTAGTGAAGCTGTCTTTAGTGGTCGAAAAATAGTTCTACCTGAATGATAGCGTGGTGTAGATTGAGTAACATAAGCTTATCACAGCATACAAGAGATGAGGTAATGATCCGAGATGTCATCGCTCTGCGGCTGAATTTCTATATTATCACCATCAACTCCATATGACAGAACTAAATGTAGCGTATGATTATGGCGATGAGTTGGTCCTGTTACATTTTGTCTGACTCCAAGAGAGTTGGGAATGTTGATAAATGCTAATCCCAATGTGTCATTTCATTATCTATATGAATGTTGAAGTCACCAACAATTAAAGCTCTATCTACAGTAACTACAAGATCGGATAAAACATTTGCTAATTCACCAAGGAAATCAGAACAAGGCCCGGGTGATCTATACTGTAGCAAGGGAAAAAGAAGACAATGCTTTTTTTTTATTTATATCTGACGGTGTCACATTAAGCATTATTAGTTCAAAAGACTTAAATTTATATCCTGTCCTCTGAGTAACACCAAAAACATCACTGTAAATTGTAGCAACATCTCCTCCTCGACCTGTCAGAAGAGGCTCATGTTTATAACAATAACCTGGGGGAGTAGATTAATTTAAACTAATATATTCACATGCTTCTGCTGGAGCTGCTGCCCCCGTGACCCGACTTCGGATAAGCGGTTGAAGATGGATGGATGGATGGATGGATATTCACATGGTTTAAGTCAGGTTTCAGTCAAACAGAGTGCATCCAAACTATGATCTGTTATAATTTCATTTACAATTAGTGTTTTGGTAGAAAGATATCTAATGTTTAGTAGCCCTATCTTTATATAATGTTTATTTTAATTTGTTTGTTTTGTTCAAGATTGACCTTAATAAAATTTTTTCTAAATGATTTAGTGAGGGTATTGTGTTTGGTAGTTTGGGGAACAGACACAGTCTCTATGAGATATCTAGGTGCTACAGTAGCTATGTGTTGTAGTTTATGTGACCTGTGTGACATCTCAAGGCAGCTAACAGACGTTCATATTAACCAGTTTGTCTGCTTCCTGACCTGGGCCCCTGTTAGTCAAATACTATCATTATTAAGACTATGAGCCAAATTACTAGAGAGGAGAGCGGCACCTTCCCTGTAGGGATGGAGTCCGTCTCTCTTTAGCAGGTCAGGTCTACCCCAAAAACTCTTCCAATTGTCTATAAATCCTATTTTATTCTTCAGACACCACTCAGACATCCAGCCATTCAGTGACACTAATCATCATGGTTACTGTTGTGACCTCCATTCCTTAGTCATTGTGTCGAATTAAGTGACACAAGGGGTCTTCCTTGGGAGCCTCGCTTACCTCTGAACTTGAGAATAGGCCAATGTGAAATTGGCAGACAGAATTTGCATGTCCAGCCTGCATAAATACGGGTATAAAGGGAAGCGGGCATGTGTCTGTCAGTCAGGTTTTTGCACTGAGGAGCCGAGAATAAGGTATAACCATTTACAGTGGTAGGTCTAGTGCTGTGGCAGAAGAGAAACAACATCTCGTTCCCTCCCTCAGGGAATGGAGGTTACAACAGTAACCGCGACGTTCCCCTTCTGTCACTCACTCAACGTTATGTTGAATGAAGTGACACAAAGTGTCCCATTCAAAAGCACCACGCACTAGCCCATGTTATGTGAACTGTGGACACAGGTGCAAGCAGGCTGCTGCGTGCTAGAAGCAGCTCTGTCAGCCGCATGTAACCCTCCCCAACGCCCCAGAAAAGGTGTCATATACAGACCTTAGGTTCCCAGAACCCTAAAGGGGGAACAGGTGCTACATGACCAACATTGGAGCAAGCATGGTAGCCACTGCCTTTTCTCTCTCTATGTTTCTCGCATAGTGTGTGAAGTGGCTGGGGCTATCTTAACACTATGAAATGCGTCAGGGAAGGCGGTCTTTCCCGATCCTATTCTTTCAGGGGGAAGAGACCTTGCGGAGGCCACATCCTGCCCAGACTAGTGGGAGGTGATATGTGGCTAATACACAACGTGAGTTGTCAAGCCACACGTGTGAGTGGCACGGTGGTTGGTCCTGCCTGATGAGGGAGGAGCTCTACAAACATGGCGACCGGGGGCAGTGGGACAGCCAAAGGGAGATGTGAGTCTGCCGACAGGGGGACCGTACCACGGAAAATACATCACAGGGAGTTGCCTGAAGAGGGAATTAAGCCTGTGGAGCCCTACCCCAGTACGGAACACTTGTGGGTCTGGTGGCAATTTGCTCCACTGAATTCACAGGCCAGAAGGCTAGGAAGGAAGAACATCCAGGAAGCGACGCTTAGTGGCTAACCTGGGAGAGAGAACTATATGCCCCAGGAGCCTCTGGAATTATTTTAGAGGAACCACTGTGCTGGGTTCGAAGAGAGCGAGGCACCTGAGCACTGACTGCGCATGCTCGTTGGTGAGGTGTGCTGTCATTGAGACTGAGTCTAACTCCATGCCGAGAAAAGAGATGGTCTGAACTGGGGCGAGCTTGCTCTTTTCCCAGTTGACCTGAAGCCCTAGAGGCTGAGTCCCTGTGAGCGCATAGTAACTCTCAAGAGTGAGCCAGGATGAGCCAGTCGTCGAGGTAGTTGAGTATATGGATACCCACATCCCGTAGTGGGACGAGGGCTGCCTCTGCGACCTTGGAGAAGACGTAATAGGATCCTTGCATAAGTCTCAGGTCTGTCGAGGTGTTGCAGGATATAGTGCAGTTCCATGCTGACAGCATCATCCACAGACCTGTTTGCTCAATAAGCAAACCGCAGGGGTCCAGTGATGACAAAACCAGTCTCTCAAACAACTTCATGACCACATGCATGACAGTGACAGGTCTGAAGTCATTACGTGCAGTGATTTTGTTTTTTTGGGGACCGGAATGATGGTGGAGCATTTAAAGCAGCAAGGGACTTTCAGACTGGCAGGTGAAATACCGTCTGGGCCTGAAGCTTTCCTAGTCTTCTGTTTCATGAAGACCCGACAAACATCCTCATCACAGACATTAAGTGCAGGTTGAGTAGCAGGAGGGGGGAGGGGGGATGCAGTAAACCTGCAGTAAAACACATTTTGGTCATCAGCCAGTTGTTGATTCTCTACAGAGCAAGGGGGTGGTGTCTTGGATGTCTTTCAGGCCTCTCCACACAGATGCAGGACCGTTGGTTGAAAACAGTTTTTTCAGTTTTTCAGAATAGTTGCTTTTAGCCATTTTGATCTCCTTAGTCAGTGTGTTTCTGGCCTGGTTGTACAAGATTTTACCCCCACTTCTGTAAGCATCATCTTTGGCATGACGAAGCTGTCTGTGTTTTGCTGTAAACCAAGGTTTATCGTTATTTAATGATAAAAAGTCCTAATAGGGATGCACATATCCTCACAGAAACTGATATATGACGTCACAAGATCTGTGAGCTCTTCCAGGTCTAAAGTAGGACAGCACATCCTCTTCAATGTTGTTACATCTGTACACCAACTTCCGTTGATGTAAAAGCATCTCCTGCTGCCTCTGGTTTTCCCAAATGATTCCGAAATGCGATCTGCTCTGAACAGCTGGAAGCCCGGCAGATGTAACGCACTCTCCGGGATAGATTAATTCAGCCAGGTTGAAACACAGAGCAGCGGAGTTAGAAAAGCCCTTATTTGTTTGAGTGAGCATATATATTATATAAAATGATATAATATATACATTATATAAAATGTCAAAATAAAATGTCGGTTTTGCCAGGTGCTAAATATCCAGAGGTAAATGGAAGCACAAAAACAAAAGATGAGGATTTCAGATGTTAAAAACTAACAAAAACACAAGCTCAAACAGGTTTTTAAAATCAGCAGCTTCAGAGAGTGATAAGGGTCAACAAAAACATTACAACTTAAGCCCCCAGAGGATATGAGGGGGAAATTCTACAAAATGCCACTTGAATACTTGAAAAATATCAGTCACTTTAGTTAGTCTAGACTCTAAAACTGATCAGATGTCTTGTGAGGTCTGGCAAGGTAGACTTCTTAAAAAATAAAGCATCTCCTTGGCTTCCCATCAGAAAGTTACAACCTTGGCTCCCCATCTGAAGGAATGACAGAGACATGTGTCCAGAATGCCAAGCATATTTTGAAAGACCAAAACTAATGTAAAGCACTTAAAGCCCTTGTGAAATAACGACCAGTGAATTTACAGTACTACTTAACCAGAGAAACATGGATGGGTCATATTCACTCACTTTACCTACAGGTATGCACTACGTGTAAATGTTTTCATGCAAAAATTAAAGATTCATCAATAAGTTTGCACTTACATCTTTTTCTATATTTAGGATCACATTTGAACCAACTTATTCGCAGAAATCACAGACTCCTTGTAGCCTATAAGCCAAAATTATTTTGCAATTTTTTTTATGGAGGTATAATATTATTAGAAATGTATAAGTAAATGATCCTATAAAATAATTCTTAGTTAATTATTTCAACAAAAATATGTGTGTTATAACTTGATTTGGAATGGTTTCTGCATTAAAAACAACTGTATACTGCCCAACAAAGCCTACATATACTACTGTAACTACAGTATGTCAACACTGAAACTGGAAAAGAAAAATAGCTTCAAAGTTCTTTGATTTTCCATCCAAATTTGTATGCTCTGTCTTCTCTCAATCTACAGTAGGCGTGGTCAAAGGACAGATCATAGTCTCAATTTTGGTCTTAATTCAGTTTTGACTAAATGTGTAGTTGCTGTGTTTATAGGGCAGTATAAGCATATGCACAGCTTCCTAATGAGAGTTCTGAAGCACAATAACGTGTAATCAAGGCCAATACAAAAGTGTTTGCATTTAAATTTGTGAGCATGGCACACTTGGATTTACTTGATCTTGATAGGGATCTCCAGAGATTAGCATATACAAGGATAAATTTGCACCTGCACAAGTGAGGTTGTTTGAAAATCCCTAATATGGAGATGGCTTTGGAGTGTTTTATGCTGATTTATAACTGCAGGTATGTGCTCCTTTTAGATTAATAATTATTAGGGAATAAGACCCAATTGTCTTTAACAAACCAGTGTATTTATAGAAGCAAAATTGTATCTACATTTGAACAACAATATTTTATAATGTACACTATTAAAATCTACAATAGGAAGACTTGCGCTGTTCTTACAACCATGTAATGATGCATTCTCAGCATTAATCTGTGGGAGGATGTTTGAGTTTAGCCCTGAGAAGGGAACAGGTGCTGTCTGGTATAAAGAAAATGTGGAATTGTCACCCACAGGTCTCAGACCAGAGATTATTGTATCTTTTTCAGTGTGAGGGTCATGATATACATTAAGGACATACATATCCATAAGGAGATGAACAGCTACATTGTGCTGTGATTCCTGCGGCATTCTCAAAAACAAGACATTTTCACACTTTTTAGTTTTTATAAGATTAACAGGCTCTCACTTTTGGTTTCCTAAAACTCTGCTCAAAGAAAGGCTAATTTTGCACAAAGCAAGTTTCAGTGGCTACCTTGGTAAGTTTGAGTTTAGTATGAGCTCACTCTTTTTTTCAGTCTCAAGAAGGCAGGTAGGTTCTTAACGGTGTTCATCGCCATAGCAAATTACACTACATGGCTAACCTGCTCTAGAGCAGGTTTTTGTCTTGGTAACAGATTGCAAACTCATACTGGACCAATCAGCTGTAAGTAAAGTGAAATCTCTTACACAATACAGTCACACACCCTGTATCTCTTGCTCCCAAGTTAAATCACTCATTCATTTGCACATGCTTCAGGTTTAAGCACAAACTCAGGATCAAAGTTTGAGTTGACAGAGAACATTTTTAGCGAGCATCTTGAGATCGCTGAACCCAATCTAAACCAGCTTGGCTCTATCTGGTTTTGTCATCCTGAAACTTACTCTGAAACTCTGAGTTTGTTCAACTAGTTGAATTTGCTAAGATTTGTCATGGTTTTAAGAGAAATAGTGTTGAGGGTGTGTTTTGTGATCAGAGACTTGATTACTTGGTTTAAAAAGCTTGGTGTGAGCATTGACTCCGCGGTACTCCATTAAGTGCCTGACATGTTCTTCTGCTGTTGTAGCCCATCTGCCTCAAGGTTCGGCATGTTGTGCATTCTGAGATGCTATTCTACTCACCACAGTGGTACAGAGTGGTTATCTGAGTTACTGTAGCCTTTTAGTCAGCTTGAACCAGTCTGGCCATTCTCAGTTGACCTCTATTATCAACAAGGTGTTTCCGTTTACAGTAGGGGTGTAACAATCCATCAATCTGGATCAATGCAACGATCTAATCACCAATGATGCAATGTCATTGATTCAACGCATAAACATCAATGTCTGTTTTTTAAGATGCATCTTTATTTTGACATTCTCATGCCAGCCACGTCCGAACTGTAGCAATCTTGATATTAAACTCATTTTATAAGCACTAAATATGCTTCTCATGTCATGTGGGAAATGTGTGAGAAGTGATTGAAGCCTGAAGCTCTGCTCTATACGTGCACACGGGTCAACAGGGCTGCGAGCTCCGGTGACAGAATAGAGTAGGAAATCAGCCTTCCATCGTGGTGCATATGACACATTTGAATTCTGCATGAGAATTTTCTGTTTTAAAGTGCAATGGAACTTTTCAGCCATGTCAAATGGCTAAACAGGCAAAATATTCTGAACAGCATCTGTGAGAGGGCGGAGGGTGGGGCCTGGTCGTGATTCCGCACACCAGACCCCTAATCAGGCTAATTACCGTCCACCAAAATGAGCCAGGGGCCGGAGGACTGCCTACGATCCACCCGGGGATGTGCGGCTGTCGTCCACTAGAGGGTGGAGGAGTGGCCGAGGACCAAGCTACGGCATATCAGAGAACCGGCGATTAAGTGTTTTTTTTATCTTCTCTCTCTCTCCTTTCTCTCTCTTCCGCTGCTGCTACGCGTTGGCCTTTCCCTCTCTTTTAAATTTTACTTTGGTTTTTAGGGGTACTACACTGTTTCAGGGAGTACCCCCTGTGTTTTTAATTATTGCTGTTTCTCTCTTTTAAATTTTACTTTGGTTTTTAGGGGATACTGCACTGTTACAGGGAGTAACCCCTGTGTTTTAATTATTGTTGTTTCCCTTCCCATGTCCCCAGCCTGAGAGAACGAGGAAGGAATGTGGAAGGGTGTAGGGCAGGGCCGGGTCGTGATTCTGCACACCCGGCCCCTAAGCAGACTAATTAGCCATTGAGAGGGATAAGGGCCGACCGAAGACGGCAGTGTGACAGAGAGAAATTTACGGACAGCTGTCCGACACGTGTGTGTGTGTGTGTGTGTGTGTGTGTGTGTGTGTGTGTGTGTGTGTGTGTGTGAGTGTGTGTGTCTTTTTGGTTATATTTTGGTTGCATTTGTGAGATAAGAAGTGTAATTGACTGTGTAAAATAGTCACATAATATTATAATATCGATTGCAGGCCCCTGAATCGAATCAAAATCGCGGCAGACTTTGAGGTATCGCAAACAATGGATCATTGGCTAAGAGAATTGATACAAGTTATGAAACTTGCAATTTATACCCATATTTCACAGAGCTTCTGCTCACTGGAAGTTTTTTTGTTTTTGGCACCATTCTGAGTAAACTCTAGAGACTAATGTGCATGAAAATGCCAGGAGATCAGCAAAAATACTCAAACCATCCCTTTGGCACCAACAATAACGGTTGAAATCTCGGAGATCACATTTTGTCCCCATACTGACAGTTGATGTGAACATTAACTGAAACTTCTGCCCCATATCTGCTTGATTTTACTCATTGCACTGCTGCCACTCAAATGGCAGATTAAATGATCGCATGAATAAGTAGGTGTACAGTTGTACCTAATAAAGTGCTCAGTGAGTGTACATTTACTCTTCTAAAGTCTAAAAAAAAATTCATCCTGTGGTATGGTCATTTAAGTTTTTCATTAACTACCTTTTGATCCCCACCTCTTCTTTGGGTTTGGCTTTTTTATTTAAGTTTTGTGTAGTAGTTTAGTAGAATAACCTCTCGAATTGTTATGTGAGTGAGTTTGTGAATGCATTTCTGTATTATAGCTTCAACATGAATGAAAATAAAAGACTGAGTTATTAAGTGTGCACAGGGCACTGACTGTGAGTCTTGTAGTGTGTATTTGACTTAAAGCTTAGTACTGGAAACCGGATGATTGCTGGTTTGTTTCTCGCAAGGAGTGAGACATGAGCCATCAACACTGCTCTTAATCTAGGCACTCATCCTCAATTTGCTCCAGGGGGGATTGCCCATGTAATAAGTGCATTGTCAATTGTTTAGGATTAAAGCATCTGCTAAATGATTACTTATTTGCAATATGTATATAATCATTTCTATGATTAAGGCTCTATGAATGCCAAGTCATGTCATGTGCAGTTTAACAACCATACAATATCACTGAGGGGAAGAATACAGAAGTTATAAATTTTATTAATAAGTAATTTTCTTTGACAAAAAGTAGTTCATGTTCACAAAAGGCTTTCAAAAACTTGTGTAGGCATGAACTTGAACCACTCTTTCAGAAATAACACAAAATGTTTTCTCCTCCCGTTTAAAGTACATAGCCTATTTATTTAGCTATGTACAATTAAATGCGTTTCATTGTTTTAATTTTTGTGTTTTTTTTTGCAAATAAAAATTATTTAAACAAACTTAAGAGGAGGAGGATGCTACAGTACATTCTTATATAAGAAATCTTACATAATGCTGTCTTTGATCTTTATGGATCCTGATGTAACATTTTGCAAAATATAAATGAGAGAGACTGAAAGGCATGACATGCATTTCGATGAATCACCTGCTAAACCACCTCATTAACCTGCTTTATTGACACTAGTTCTGCTCTTCATATGACAAAAGGAAGCGCACAGGAAAGCAATTTGAGTTCAACAATACACAATGGAACATTTGGGATAACAATCTGTAGTACTTGACATTCCAGTGGCATTCTATATCTACACTTGCTCAGGTGAACATGTTCAGATCTCCTCCTCCATCTATGGCATTTGCTGTCAAATGTGTTGTGACATGTTTCGATAAGTTTAGTCACGAAGACAGAATTATTATTATCTACCTCCCTTTCTTACTCTCTTTCTCTCTGCCTCCTCCTCTCCTCCTACAAGCTGCCTGCCTTCACATGTAATTAATTTGAGAAAGTAGCTGTATGTTCAGTCAGGCATATTCTAACTACATAGTGAATGAACCAATGACCCTACTGAGTAGGCACTGGCAGTTTCCTACTACTTTTAGACATGCTAAAGAAGTTTCCTTGGAGTATAGGGAGTAATTATACGAAAGTTGCTCATAACTTAAAGTTGCTAACTTTGCTACGAAAAAACTATATTATATACTGTATATTCTCACTTGTACATTGTGAAGCTGGTAGACTGAAAGGTCAGGAATTGTAATTAGATATAGTTTGATCCATGTATAAATGTGACATTAGGGTTTTTTCGTGTTTGTTGTAACTTTAAATTAAGAGTTGTTAAATGATTGATCACATTCTGTAATTGTTCTTAATAAATGTTAAACAAAAGCAGGAGTCTGATCATTTGCAATTTATGGCTATTTAATGTTAATAGTAATGGCTATAATTAACCATTATATCCTCCAGTTAATGGAAGTAATGGTGTTGCCATCCATATAAGTGTTACTGGCCTTTTATACCACGGGGCTGTTGAATGCTTGATTCTGATTGGTTGACAGACGTTCTAAGGCTTGGAATAATTTTTCAGTAAACACACGGCTATGAAGTAGTTCCAGTTCTTGATTGCATAACGGTTACATATCACTTTGCCAATTTATGTTTTGTTAATTTCAATTCCATTTCTGTGGAAAGCACCTTTGCACTACATTTCTCTCTCTCACCCATACTCAAACACATATTTACGCACACTAGAGACTCGCGAGAAACAAACAGAGCCTTAATGTAAATGCACCCCTACAACTTGATCAATACAACAGTTTATATATTATCCAAAATAACTTTTAATATCTGTGGAAAGCACCCTCACTCGCTCGCTCTCTCACTCTCGCTCTCACACACTGGCATGGATATATGCACACACACATAGACATTTGCAAGCAACACACAGAGCCTTGATGTCAGCACACCCCAGGGACTTGATCAATACAACAGTTTTTATATTATCCTAAATTACTTTTAATATTTGTGGAAAGCACACTCGTGCTCACTTTCTCGCTCTTTTGCTCTCACTCATAGACTCACATACACACACACACACACACACACACACACACACACATGTTGTGTTTCCATGTTTTATGGGGACTTTCCATAGACATAATGGTTTTTATACTGTACAAACTTTATATTCTATTCCCTAAACCTAACCCTACCCCTAAACCTAACCCTCACAGAAAACTTTCTGCATTTTTACCTTTTCAAAAAACATAATTTAGTATGATTTATAAGCTGTTTTCCTCATGGGGACCGACAAAATGTCCCCACAAGGTCAAAAATTTCGGGTTTTACTATCCTTATGGGGACATTTGGTCCCCACAAAGTGATAAATACACGCTCACACACGCACGCACACACACACACACACACACACACACAAAGATACTCACAAGCAAAAGCGCTATGAGGTCAATGGACTCCTGTGACTCAATAAAACAGTTGTTTAGTGACAGAAATCTACGGTGTTGCTGAGAAGTCTACTTAAAGGGATAGTACACCCAAACATTTAAATTCTCTCATCATTTACTCACCCTCATACCAACCCAGATGACTTTCTTATGCAGCACAAAAGCAAAGATTTTTAGAAGAATATTTCAGCTCTGTAGATTCCCAAAATGCAAGTATAAGGTACCAACATTTTCAAGCTCCAAAATGTGCATAAAGGCAGAATAAATGTAATCCATACCACTCCAGTGGTTAACTCTATATCTTCAGAAGTGATGATACGTGTGGGTGAGAAACAGATCAATATTTAAGTCTGTTTTACCATAAATTCTCCTACCCGCCCAGTAGTCGATGATAAGCATGAAGAATGAAAATGGCTAAAAACAAAAGAAGGTAAAAGTGAAAGTTAAGATTTATATTAAAAAAGGAAAACCTACAGAAGACCAACAGTGCTGAAATATTCTTCTAAATATCTATGTATGTGTTCAGCAGAAGAAAGTCATACACATCTGGGATGGATTTAGATAAATGATGAGAGAACTCCCTTTAAACTTAAATATTGGTCTAATTGAAGCAATGTTACTGATGACGAGAGCCGTAGCAGGTAATCCAACATGTGATTTCTCTGTTTTCTCTCTCTCTCTCGCTCATGCTCACACACACACACACACACACGTTGGTGCAGGTGGTGCATTATTTTTCAGTAATTTAATGGTCCGCTGCCAATTATTCCTTACTTATTATACTTTGTATCAGATCAAAAAGGCAATAAGTGGTTATTACTAATTATAACCAATGTTTTCTAAATATGACAGTTTAAAAGAGCTTCTTTTGGAAGGTGCGTTCATGCTTACAAATTCCATAAGTTTGGAAGTAATATTTCTAGTGTTCTATATAAATGCATATAGTGATAAATGAGAATTTCCCTCCATGAAGTCAGCGCTTTGTGCCAAATACTGTATCAGTAATAACTTAAGAGAGTCATCAGACCTCTGATGTGTAGAGCCACTGTTAAATCATTGCTGGGTGGCCAAAATCAATGGCCAGCACTAAGGGACAGGGACAGGTGAACCTGAACCTGCCAAGTAGCGACCAATCGATAGCCAGGGTTGTGTTTAGAGAGAGAAAAGGACATTGGTCAGGCCTTGCCTGGTGTGAGATTCACAAAGGAGTGTTTAATATTGATTTTTAAAGGCATTCTTTAAAATAATTTTTTTCTGGGAAGCTTTGGTCTTTAAAGGGGACCTATTATGCAAAATTCACTTTTACATGGTGTGTGTACGCAACCACCCTGTAATGTTTAAAGTCCACCCACTACAAATGCTCATTTGCATTTAAAAAGACACACACAAAATCAGTGTGTTTTTGATTCCACCCAAAAAGAGGCATTTATAGCATGGTATAATAAATGATCCATGGGGTATTTTGAGCTGAAACTTCACGGACACATTCTGGGGACACCTGAGACTTATATTACATCTTGTAAAAAGGGGCATAATAGGTCTCCTTTAAAGTCAAAATGTTTCCATATCTACAGACTTGTTGGTTGTATAAATGTTTATTTGTATTCATCCTGGCAATAGTTCTGAGAGCTAGCCTCATCACATTTAAAAAGGGCATTCTATGCCTTTCCTTGCCATTCTTCTCCTTCTTGGGATTGTCAAACCAAAATTAAGCTTTACTTAAAATCTAACTAAGTGAGTTTTACTTCCAAAAGATTTCAAAATGTCCATTTTAGGGGCCTGGGTAGCTCAGCGTGTAAAGACGCTGACTACCACCCCTGGAGTCGCGAGTTCAAATCCAGGGCATGCAGAGTGACTCCAACCAGGTCTCCTATGCAACCAAATTGGCCCAGTTGTTAGGGAGGGTAGAGTCACATGGGGTAACCTCCTCGTGGTCGCTATAATGCGGTTCACTCTCGGTGGGGCGTGGATGGTGCTGAGAATAGCGTGAAGCAAGCCACGACAAGCTACGTGATAAGATGCGCAGATTGACGTCTCAGACGTGGAGGCAACTGGGATTCGTCCTCTACCACCCAGATTTAGGTGAGTTACTACGCCACCATGAGGACTTAAAGCAGAGCAGGATTTCCAAATTGGGGAGAAAAAGGGGAGAGAGAAAGAAAATGTCCATTTAAAGCATGGGTTAAATTATGCCAATGCTGAATTGAATTCATTTAATTCAGAATGTGCTATATACTGTACAGTATACAAAATGTAAATGTTAACACTGCAGAATCACTGTGACCTAAACATTTCATTGCCTCAGTTCTCAAAATTTTGTATAAATTTGAATAGTTTATGTAACTCGCACAATTTGCACAGCATGCCGATTTATTGCTGGTTCAACAAACATCATTTGTCAAAAAACAAAAAACCTTTTTGTAAGTCCTCAAGCATGATCATCTCCAGTAGGCATAAAATTGCATTTGAGTGATTGATGGAAGTTGTGTAAAATGTTTTTGATGTCCTACAGCATTTTACAAGCAAAATTTGTTGTTTACAAGCAAGAATAATGTATGTAGGAGTTTATTGTTTTTAAGCCTGTAGCTTTGTTTTAAGGCATACATTAACTTAATGACAAATAGTAATAAATGCAACTTATTTCGATAGAAATAAATATTTACATTAAAATATTTGCAGTAAGAGATTTATCTCACCTTTGACAGTTTACAAAACGTATGTTTCATAACACTATAGTATATTGAAAGAGTTTTCATGTTTCAGTAAATGGACAGCATTCACGTGTTGATTTCCAGAGATGTGGTATAATAGGGGCTTTCAGCCAGGAGCGATGGAGTGGCATCTCTATTAGATGTGAGACAGAATCATTGACACATGCTTCTCTGCTCTCAAACTAATGAAGTGTCATGTGACAGTGACAAACAGAGAACACCTGACAGTTAGTTCAACTCAAGTAGGGAAATCTACAACATAATGGATTATTGGATTATTAGGTGAATATATATCTAATATCTATTTTATATATAAAAGGATGGTTATGTAATGAATGAATGAATATATATATATATATATATATATATATATATATATATATATATATATATATATATATATATATATATATATATATATATATATACATATTCTTTCAATGGGGTTCAGGTCTGGAGATTGGTCTGGCCATGACCGGTTCTTGATCCGGTGGTCCTCCGTCCACAGCTTGATTGAATTGGCTGTGTGGCATGGAGCATTGTGCTGAGTTGGGGAACATTGTCAAAGCAGAAGGAAGCAAGTTTTCGTCGAGGATATTCTTGTACTTGGCTTGATTCATGCATCCCTCACAAAGACGAATCCAGCCTTGCTGAAGCATCCCCAGATCATCACTAATCCTCTACCTGGTCGTCCAATGGTTAGACTAAGACCAGGAGAGGCCTTCAAGCAAGTGTCTTGCACCCACTGTGAAATTTGGTGGAGGATCGGTGATGATCTGTGGGTGCTTCAGCAAGGTAAATGTGTTAACCGCGTTAAAGATAAATGAACACGTCTAAAAATTGTAATTAATCACGTGTTAACGCGTTGATTTCGACAGCTCTACTTTTTTTCAGGCATCTGCCTATATATATAGTATATATTCATATGGACCAAACTGCTTGGTTATTCTGTCTCCCATGTTCCCTGCACTGCTCAATTTTTCCAGGTCAGTGTGAGGAGATGTTTTAAGGAGGACAGCAGGTCTTGAGCTTCTTTGGCAGTGTGATCAGCTAAACATAGAGCATGTGACCAAAACCAGCCTGAGTTGTTTTTATCCAGAGCTGCACTTTAGTCATTACATATATATCATCATAAAGAGGATCCCAGTTGGAAGCTTGGGTCTGTCCCTATGTTTCTTGTCCCACTGTGTCTCTCTCTATTCTTCTCTCCACTTGACAGATGACAGAAACCGACTGGGCACAGTGGAGACCTAAGGCGGCGGCTGGCACCAGTTTAGTGAAAATAGTGAGAGGGTTACATAACACAATCCTCTCTCTCTCTCTCTCTCTCTGTTTCTCTCTCTCTATCTCTCTCTGTGCAAGGATGTGCTTTTTGCCTGCCTAAAATCCTTGTTATTGCGTAGGATCCGTGTTTCTGTGTGTTATCATAGCAGTGACACGTGGTGCCGTGCTTGAATTACACTTGAATGACACAGCTGGGGAATAGGTTTTGCAACGGTTGTGTGATGTCTTTGTGAGTGCAGATCAGGAAGCTGGGTAATTTTAAAACCTCTGAATTAGCACATGCATGCATCTGCGACGCCTTAAAAATGGGATGTCCCAGTTTTAACTATTTATGATGTTTTTTAATGTCTGTTAATAGAATGTCGCTTTCAGACAGACATTTAGGCCCTATTTATTCGGATTGCTATTTGATTGGTTAAACACATTCCATTTACGCTTGGCCACATCGATGTGACTGTGTAAAACAGAAAGAAATCTGCAAATATAATATATCCATTATGATGCCTATGCCAGGCAACAAAAGTTTGCTGCAATTGATTTGGATTATAAAAACAAAAAACTGGAGATGGTTAAAACTGCTTGGATGATTTGCAGTAAAAAACTTAATGTTCACGTGTGGATTGTGGAGTAACCAAACTTCTGTATTGAAGTAGTTACGTTTAAAAGAGATAACGTTTACATATGTGACTTGAACAAACAAATGCGTTTACACGTGGCCGAGTTTTGTCTTGTGAGTGTCTCAAACCACATCCTAAGGTGATTTGAGTCATCTTGATTGTGTCTTGGAGGGCATGTACACTTGGGGGCAGATTCACTAAACAGTTGCAACACTTTTGCACTTGTTATTTCAGCCTGCGTCTTATTCTAACCACCCGCAATCTATTTTAGCAGGCATAATCAGCACTGAAATTGCACTGCATCTTGAGTATTTAAAGCCATTGTCATTCCTTTCCATGCAAACAAGCCTCTTTTCTATGTTAACTAAGCTCATTGTAGATTGTGCTTCATTCACAAAAATTTTATGCGCAATTTACTTCGTGCATTTA
This sequence comes from Xyrauchen texanus, assembly GCF_025860055.1. Classification (NCBI taxonomy): domain Eukaryota; kingdom Metazoa; phylum Chordata; class Actinopteri; order Cypriniformes; family Catostomidae; genus Xyrauchen; species Xyrauchen texanus. The sequence goes on along the minus strand of NC_068278.1, from coordinate 42,909,212 downwards.
CCGCCAAATGAATCCAGGTGGTAATGCAAATTTTGTTTATAAGAGATGTTTGTACATCATATAAGCAGTAATTCATCATATACTGATCAAATGATAGGGAAGAGTGTTATAACCTATCATATATCCAGATGTGCAATGTAGAGTGAAACTCACTTTCGGCATGTTAAAGAGATGATTGAGATGTCTGGATCACAGTGGTGTAAGTGATGCTGTACAGTCAAATAAACGGTGGTCTGTGGCATCCTCCACTATATAAGACTCAGAATCGAACTAAGTAAGTGAATCGCAAGAGAATTTTAACCATCATTCTTAGTGAATTCACCCCTTGGTCTTCTCATGATTGGAGAGCTATCTGGTCAATAAAAACACATTAAGGGACCAAATGTAACTACCCCCTTATATCACCTTAATCAATTCAAGTCAGTTTTATTTGCTGTGGCGGAATGATTCGCCCCTCCGGCTCGTCATTGTCACCACGCCTCTTAGGGCCGACCTTCAGCCAGGCTCACGACGGGAGTTGGGCAGGAGAGCGAGAAGAGGAGCATAATTAGACAGCGGTGAAAGAAGCACACCTGATGTGAATAATGCTTAATTACCGCTGTCTTTTAAACACAGTGTGCACCTCTTCTCTGGGAGCCGGCTTCAAATCTCCATGTGTGCTCATACTGGCATCCTCACAAAGCTAGGACCAGAGCTGGCAGGGTTCGGTCAAGGTCATGTGCCACCGGACCCACTCCTCGGACCCCCGGGGTGATTAGATGAGTCGCCGTGGGAGAACTGCAAACGTCGCAGCCGTCGGGATAGAGGCCGGGCCGCCTTCCCCTCTCACCTGGCGTGGGGCTGAGAAGACAGCCGTGGACCCTGGAGGAGAATGTGTGCGGCCGACGGCCCCAGCTCATGCCTTGGCCATTCCACGGACACTACCCCGCCCCTCACGTAGCCCCGTCTCACTGCGAGGATGCCAGAATCTCCCTTTGTTATGAACACTATTCCCATTGGACACTTTATTATTCCCATTTATGGACATGATATTTTGATTTATTATTTCCAATAAATGCCTCTCTGAGCCACTGTCTTGTGCTCACACCATTGCGTACTGTTTTTCACAACACATATTGTTTTAAAGCAGTTTTACTTACTTGCCTTACAAATTCCTCCAGTGAGCAAGCCAAATGCATCTAAATACTGTTTAGGTAGATGAAGGAGAAAACAAAAGTAGGTAGTAGCCTATCTCCTCTGGCAGGCAAATATTTCAATAAATGTACATAACCAAACATTATTTAAATAAATATTATTGATGGAATTATTTACATATTACGTTGAATATGTTAACTATATACATTATTTACTGTAGCACTGTCACCTCACAGCAAGAAGATCTCCGGTTTGAGTCCCGGCTCACACAGGGCCTTTCTGTGTGGAGTTTGCATGTTCTCACTGTGTTTGTGTGGGTTTCCTCCGGGTGCTCCGGTTTCCCCCACAGTCTAAAAACATGCAGGTTAAGTTAGTTGAAAGCTTTACATTGCCTGTGAGTGAGAGTGTGCATGTGTGTGTCTGCCCTGTGATGGACTGGCCACCTGTCCAGGGTGTTTCCCTGCCTTTGGCCCGAGACAGCTGGGATAGGCTCAAGCACTACCCACGACCCTATATAGGACAAGTGGCTTTAGAAGATGGATGGATGGATCGCTTATTAACTGTGCTATTGAGATAATCATTAAATTGTAAGTCTATCAGTTCTTATAAACAAACAATTTAATCTAAAATAAATGTAATCAAAACACCTGTTAAGAAATATTGAACTGCTGATACTTAAATAGCATTCTAAGTTTGAGCAAGCTTAAATTAATGTTGATAGATGTGTTTTGTCTTCATGCCTAAAAGTACTTGATTATTCAGTTTTGTCACTGATTTTAGTGTCTTTGGTATTGTGACAAGGCCTGATGCAGCAGAAGCACTGCGAGTTAGATAAAATTACAGGGTAGACATCCAATTCACAGCAAACCTGTATTTAGGCTGATTGCTGAGAAAAAAAAAGTCTATAATTTGAATCCAGCATTGAAAATTGATGTTGTATGTCTCTCTTTGCCCTTGGTTTTGTAAAGTCATCTTTTATTAAAAAGTCATTAAGTATATATATTTCATAGCCAAAATACTTTGATCATTTACCATCATATTGTTCCAAACCTATATGACTTTATTTTCTTAATGGAACACTACTGCAGACTCTATGGGCTCTGATAAAAAATGGTATAGACACGTATAGCTGGAGCATAAATATATAATACTACGGTGAAAGAGCGCAAAATTGTGTGCGTGTGTGTCTACACAGAGACTGCTGTGCACTAGCTGTTCTGCTCACTTTCTATTACGGACCCCAAATTGAAACTGCATTCTTACTTTGTCCTCAGAATGTGGTCAGATGAAGAGCCACGGTGCTGTGAATTGTGGGAAGCGTTTCTGTTGTGTGTGTTGGAATTGAGGTTTTTCTGCTTTCCTGCTTCTGTATTCTACTTTCCCAACCAAAGAGCTGCACAACATACTGCAGTTTAATAACCTTTGAAAGCATTTTTGATTACTCTGAAAATGTTTTACTGTTAAAGGAACCAAATTAAGATGTTTTTATCCAGGCTAATGATATACCACTTCAGAGCAAGGCTGTTTGTATTGTTTGAGAGGGAAAACCCAAGTACATAAGCTGTTTCTACACTGTCCCTCGTATTACAGCTGCAATTCTTTTAATGCCGTATATTTAATCTCCTTCAACATTGGATTAGTGTTCTCAGGAAACAGCAACCGTAATGAGATAAAGCCTGAAGAAATGAAAGTCAATTATACTGGGGGATTAACGAGCTAAGGGGAGTAGGTACATTTGTACTTTTTTGTTTTTCTTTCTTTTAAAAACAAAATGAGACCTACTCCTGTGCTATCAAGAAAGTTTCTAATGATGATGTTGCTTAGATAACTGGAAGATTAAGAGCTTCCATTAGTGGTGATATAATTGATTAAAGGGTTGAGCAGAGGCTTGGGGAGAGTAAAAGAAACAGTAAGCTACATTAAATGTAATTTCATATGTATTAGTTTTTATAAAAGAAATTCTCATTGGTCAATGATATTACTCTGATTCAGCAGCCAATTAGGGGTTGGTATGGCACTGCGCATCTGTGATTATACTTTCAGAGATCAGAGATCATTCAATTCAAGGTTTCACTGGACAGCTATAGATCCACAGTCTTACTGTCAGTAAAGGGAATAGAATTAACCATCAATGATATTGCTAATATCAGATAGCGAGATGATGATGAAATACACCTTAAAGAAATTGTTCACCCCAAAATGAATGAAAAATAATCATTACGTGTCTTTTTCTGTGAAGCACAAAAAGAGATCTTTGACAGAACATCAGAGCAGTTTTTCATTCAAGAAAAGTGGATTTTGATTTATACTTTCAAGCTCCAAAAATGATTAAAAAAGCACCATAAAAGTTTATCCAATGTTGTCTATATTGTGAACTACATTCCAAATATTTTTCAAGTTTGCATTTCATAAGTAGTAGGGCTACATTCAGCGGCGTAGCATCCATTATAATGGCATATACAGTAGCCTACATGACTGTGACAGGGCGGAGGGTGGGCCGGGTCGTGATTCTAGACACCCGGTCCCTTATCAGGCTAATTAAGCCTCCGAGAGGGATAAAGGCAGACTGCGGAAGGTGGTGCGATGAGAGAGAGATCGTTTACGGTCAACTGACCATCATGTGTGTTTGTGTCTTGTTTAAGTTTATCATTAAATCTATTATTTATATTGTCAAACCACTTTTCGCCTTCTTTCCTTTCCCTTATATCCCTTTACAATGACTGTGGATTTAAAGTAGATTTTTGACTCCCCAAGCTTCAGTCTGGTGAAACAGGAGTTCTTGAATGAAAGTTTTACCTGTCAACCAACCACTGCGCTCAAACAAGATTTTTACATTTTGCCGATTTAAAAGGAAAACTGTCCAATCTGAAAATTAGAGAAAAGCATACATACATGCACAAGACTTCACAGAACTTCAGTGTGCCTGATATCAATGTAAAGTGACAGATGAGAAGCAAGCACCTCTGAATTTCAGTTAAAAAACAATTTCCACTAAAATTACAGAATCTGCTGTAGGCCTACAGTTAAATGTCATGTTTGCACTTAGATTAAATCTTAGTATAATTGGCAGAAATGGTGAGGCGTTTTTTTTTTTTTTCATAAACATTTGTGTGCTGTACATACACTGACGTAATGATTAATACAGTATATGGAGTCACAAATCAGAGACACTCCCCTCAAAATCCGAACAGATGATGCAGTAAATAATGATGATTCCTGTCCTCTTGTGATTGGATTGCCCAAAACACATCTTAAAGGTATAGTTCACCTAAAATGAAAATTATTTTATCATTTGCTCACCCTCATGTCATCCCAGATGTGTATGACTTTATTGCTTTAATGGAACACAAATTAGGATTTCTAGAATTTCTCTGCTCTGCTGGTCCATACAATGTAAGTGAGTGGGTAAGTGAATGTAAGACTCCAGTGGTTCAATCCAAAATTATATTTATATAATGACATGACAGAGACATAGAAGTGATACAGATTGATGAGGTTGCTCCAGAAAATTAGCTTTTCAGTTCGCTTCTGCATTTTAAAGCACTTTTGGTTAGGTGTTGGTTAAGGGTAAGGATTTCTGTTTTGTTAAACTTTCATTTCTCTTTTAAGACGCTATTAGTTAAGTTTAGAGCAAAGTTTTAGGTTAGAGAGGTACATTTTATTAAAACCTCCATCTTAATTTCCACTTAAAAACCTTGTCTGATTACAGCCTCAATGGCATTTTTGGCGTCCACTGCTGGACATTTAACTTGAAAAGTGCAGTCAAATGTGTTATGAAGAACATAATTTCAAAAACGTTGCAATGCTCACTTAAATTTTATGAGACCAGGCTGGGGCATATAGTATGTGAGCTCCAGTACCAGGTGAAATGTCCACAAAGCGCTGCCAAAGGCAAGTTGTAAAACTAGTTTTAGTAGGGCTGTCAATCAATTCAAATCTTTTATTGAATTAAATATATGATGTGCAAATTATTTAATCATATTAATCGCATACCAATATTTTTGAGAAAGGCCTCCAAATAAAGATAACTTCGAATAATTAAAATAATCAGAAATATAATATGTAGGCCTTATAAATATTATAATTAAGATCATTAAAATGTATTACATAATTTTGTAATTAAGCAAACAAGTGAAGCATTTAGACCATACAAAAACTGGCTTTAAAAGTGAAAATATTGTTTGTTCTATTTCTATATGATTGAATATATTCCTATTATTGGCTTTCCTCCCTCTGCTGCATTTTTAATTGTTGGTCAATGTACTCACACGTCAGATGGATGCTTATGGAGCATCTAATTTTGGTTGCGTCACATCTCACTAGTTTTCAGTGCCTCTAGTCATAAGCACTGTGTTTTTAGGAGTCTATGTTAAGTTAAACATAGTTTGAAACTTTGTGAAAGCCATCTCAAGATCCCATCATTCTGTTGTTCTTAGTTTAACTGTGCACTGATTGCCCCCTACTGCATCAAGATGGTACATTAAGCTTGATTTGCTTTGATGGTAGGAATTGCGTAGAGGTCGGGGGCATGATTAACTGCATACATTTTTTAGTGCATTGTTTTTCATATAATTTTAATTAATACAAATATTATGACATGAAATAAAATGTTCATTTGTGGGTGAACTACAGTATATCTTTAATATTAAAAATACAAATAAAACCACTGACACATGCTTTCTTTTAATGTGATGTGACGTGGCAGATAGGCTGGTCATTTGGCCAATAAGCTCACACTACACTCAGTCTTCTCTTGATCCTCCAGCATTTTATATTAAATAAGCACCACCGAGTGAGAACACATTCATTCACAGTACAGAGGGTGAAAAGAGGAGAGAGGAGTGGCTCGTTATTACTGAGGAAACAGGGGGTGACTTTGGCAGGGAGGAGGGTAATTTCATACCTTTCACCCTCTGATATGAAAATACAGAGCAATACTCACTCAATTAAAAGAAGTGTGGCTAAGCAGATTGGTTAAAAGCTTGGGGAAAAAAACATCCTCGATGGTAAAACTGGTACAAAATAATGCATGGACTGCTGTTTTCACCTGTTTTAACATTACATTGGTAGCACATAATGACTAGAATCTGCCTATATGATTATGCATTTGTAGAATAATTGACAGTATTATGGGGTATATATATTTTTACACATTTCCACTGACTGACACACCCACTGCTGAGGCATGTGGGTGTATGGTTGAATGCCACTCCAGGACAATGTTCATGGCTTTGTGTGTATCTGAGATATGTTCTGGTGACTTGATTCACAATATTAGGTGTACTGTAGAGCATTTGTGACATCATTTGAAATGCTTTCTGAACAAAATAAAAGTTGCTGTTCCACATACTGTAACCCTGGTGGTGGTATAAGATAACAGAAGCATTACAGAGCTAACTGACACAATGGCTGCTTCTGAAAGCTTAGGCACCTGCCTTGCTGCCTCACTGCCTAGTCAGTCAATAACTTCACTGGCAGCGATTTGCATACGAAGGCACCTTGTAAGGATGCTGTTATTAGACAGCCTTTCAAGGCACCATAACAACATGTCTGAAGATCTAAAGCAAATTAAGTATATAGTAACTACAATGCTTGCTGTAGAAATGGAGTAATAAGTAAAAATTAAAATAATACATTTACATTTACATTTATTCTTTTGGCAGACGCTTTTATCCAAAGCGACTTACAAAAGAGGAAAAACATCAGCGAATCATCTTAGGGAGACAGTGGTACAAAAAGTGCCATATTACAAAGTTTCACTATCATCAGAATAGTATACAAAACAGATTTAAGTGCAACAAGAAATGTAAATATATATATTATTATTATTTTTTTTTTTTTTTTTATTAAGTGCTTTTGGAAAAGATGTGTTTTCAGCCGTTTTTTGAAGATAGAGAGTGAGTTAGCTTCCCAGATTGAGTTGGGAAGGTCATTCCACCACCGTGGTATGATGAAACTGAAAGTCCTGGAAAGTGTTTTGGTGCCTCTTTGTTTTGGTACGACAAGGCGGCGTTCCTTAGCCGACCGCAGGCTTCTGGTGGGAACGTAGCTCTGCATAAATGTTTTTAGGTATGCTGGAGCAGACCCAGTGACTGTTTTGTATGCCAGCATGAGAGAGCATTACAGTAGTCCAGTCTAGTTATGACAAGGGACTGAACGAGCAGTTTTGTGGCATGTACAGAGAGGAAGGGTCTTATCTTCCTGATATTGTAGAGTGTAAATCTACATGATCTTGCAGTCTTTGAAATGTGGTCTGTGAAATTTAGCTCATCATCAATGGTTACCCCTAGATTCCTGACCGTTTTGGAAGGTGAAACTTTAGTTGGACCCAGCTGCACGGTGATGTTGTGTTCAACAGCAGGGTTGGCTGGAAAGACAAGGAGTTCGGTCTATATATAGGTGAGAATCGACTTAACAATATAATTAATATTTAATTAAATAACTAGACACACATAAACACATACAGGGCAGCTGCCCATAATCCTCTCTCTTTCGATCTGTCGTCTCCGGTCGCCCTTATACCTCGCGCGCTCCTTCAGGCTGATTGAGGACAGGGCTTGCTTCATTCCAGCCTGGCCCTGCCCTCATCCGCTCTACAGATTGTTCTCCCAAAAATTAAGATTCACTCATTATTCTAGATGTGTATGACTTTCTTTCTTCTTCTGAACACAAACAAAGATTTTTAGAAGAATATCTCAGCTCCGTAGGTCCATACAATACATGTGAATTGTGATCAAAACTTTGAAGCTCCAAAAAGCACAGAAAGGCAGCGTGAATGTCATCCATAAGACTCCAGTGGTAAAATCCATGTCTTCAAAAGCAATATGATAGGTGTGGATGAGAAATAGATCTTTAAGTCTTGCTGTACTATAAACTCTCCTCCCTGCCCAGTAGGTGTTTATATGCATGAAGAATGCAAATTGCCAGAAACATAAGAAAAAGAATGTGAAAGTAGAGATTGATCATAAAAAAGAACTATTGATCTGTTTCTTACCTACATTTATTATGTCGCTTCTGAAAATGTATTTCAACCACTGGAGTCATAAGATTTTACACTGTCTTTAAATGTTTTTTGCACCTTAAAAATTTTAGTACCCATTCTTGCATTATGAGGACACACAGAGCTGAAATATTTAAAAAAATCTTCATTTGTATTCTTCAGAATAAAGAAGGTCATACACAGCCATGAGGGCGAGTAAATAATGAGATCATTTTCATTTTTGGGTGAACTATTCTTTTAACTGCTGCCAACCACTCCTTAAAATGGCATGTTTATTCTTTTAACCAACCAGCTTTTGGGTTAGTCTGTTAGTTTTGCCACTAGTCGACGCATTGGGACCGTGCCGACTACTTGTGGACCACATGATTTCAGTTGTGCTTCTTCCATATGGTGATGATAGTAGAAGGACAATTTATGTACACAAATACATTTTCAAATATTCAGTAATGTATTTGGAATTATGCTAATGTGTACTTTAATTTAACACTTAGAGCTTGGCATTTAAAAAGCATGTATGAGGGAACTGCTATTCACTTGTTGAATTCTGAGTGAACTAAAGACTGTTGTGCATGAAAATCCCAGGAGATCAGCAGTTACAGAAATACTCAAACCAGCCCGTCTGGAACCAAAAATCATGCTACGGTCGAAATCACTGAGATTATATTTCTTCCACATTCTGATGGTTGATATGAACATTCACTGAAGATCAAGACCCGTATCTTGCATAATTTTATGCATCGCACTGCAGTGTACAAGTGTACTTAATAAAGTGCTCAGTGACTGTATATTAAGCTGTGATACATAATATGTATCTTAACATATAAGCCCTCTGAATGCTTTGGCACTCGAAGAAAGTGCAATGTAACATTGCAAAAATTCTATAAATGAGCTTTTTGTGCACTGTCATTGTGTATTTTAATGATCGTTTATGACAATTTATTACAAAGGACTCTGGAATACGCTATTCTGACCGGTCAATTGCGGCAACTAGTGGTCTGATTTTTATAACAAACGCACATCTGAGAATTAAGACATATCAGACCTGTACTGTGATCTCTACAAGGAAGCTAATAAAATAAATTAAAGTCAATGTTTCATGTCCATTTATTTATTTATATGGAAAGTAGTCTTGTAATAAGCTGGATAATGAGCAGTTAGATGGTCATTATGTACAAAATTTACACCAAAAGCTCTTAGATGCAAACTGGAGGTAAAATTCATCAGTTCAGCGATTTGTTTATTCTGACATAATTACATAATTTCAACACAAATCAATATTGTATGTCCATTAATTGATTTATTTGGTTAGTAGTAAGCATGATAATGGACAGGTTGTTATTGTAAAATAAACCCCTTCAGGGTGATACAAGACCCCTTCACGACGGGGTCCTGATCACTCTGTCAGGGGTTAGTTTTGCGATAACAACCGGCTTACTTTTTGTACTGACATCATAAAGATGTTTCCGTCAATGTATAAATGACCTGGTGCGAAACAAAACCACATATGGCACAAACATTCATCTATCCTGACAGTCTAAACTATTTTTGTTCTACATTTTGATCCACTTAGATCCTGTCACATGGCTGTGGCAATCTGTCCTCTGCTGAAATATTAATATTTCACTTTCTACCAAGAAGAGAGAGTGTTTTTGGCAACTTTCATCTATATTAACACTTATCATTTTGCAACAATGCTGTAAAAATGGCAGCACTGAAAAGTCTAGCAGTACTCTCTCTCTCTCTCTCTCTCTCTCTCTCTCTCGCTCTCTATCTGTCTCTCTGTCTTTTTCTCTGTCTCTCTCTCGAATAGGCAGGGAGAATTAGGTCCTCATATCCTCATTGGAGAGAGGCAGAATGGTCATGCCACAAGTGATTATGAACTGGTTGAGGTGGCGCATTCTGGGACCTGGGAGGCCTATGGGAAAGGAGTCCTGTGCTTATTCTGCAAGTCCATAGATGGATTGGCCCCGACGTGACTAAAACAAGCTCTGTCTCCCTGTTTTAGACACTCAATTATTGTGTATGCATGTGTGTCACTCTCCCTACACAACACACACTTTTGCTAGATCCATGACGTTTGAATCATTCAGCAGTTACATTTCAAATTCACACACACACACACACACACACACACACACACACACCCTCATATCCTCTAAGGTTTTTTTCTTCGTTATCTACATTTCTCTTCATATCATATAACATTCATTAATTCAAGGAAAGCCTATGCCAAGTTATAGTCATTATTTTTGGCTAATCCTACTCTGCCTACAGGGAATTGTGTTTCTTAGAATCTGGCAGGATTTTTTTTACCAGCTTATGTTAGTTAGCCTTTGTTTGATAGAGGTTGCATGGGGTACTCATGTAATACAGTGTTGCTTTAAGAGCGTACAGGAACCCATAAATATATAATCTAATGCTGATAGAATTCGCTTCACAATATTGATATTTTTGTGGAACTTGAGTGCATTCATTTATAAATGTGTAGTACTTCTCAGATCTTTAAGGCTATGTAAACAAAATTGCGTTATATGACAAATAATCAAATATTTGCATTGTGTAGCCCTCTACAATGACAAATACATTAATTGACACTGATTCAGGTCTATAAACTGCATCTATTATTGCCAGTTATTGTTGTGGAGTTTACTGGCATAAAATATGTTGGTTTGTCACTTTAATCTTTTCTTTGGATATTCTATAAATGATCTTTAGTAAAAATGATGAAACTCTTGGCAATAACCTCTCTTTCCCAACTTTGCAAAGATGCAATGTTCAGAAAATATCGCTTAGCCAGTTACTAAAGCTGGCTGTATAACATACACAAATGTACATGGACACACACACATCTCTCAGGGATGGTTTGATCCCTTGCTTGTTTTCATGCCAAACTGAGCAGATAAGCCACAGGATGCTGAAAAGGAAGGGAACAGGAGGGAACTGTCTCAATGCCTGTCAAAACGAAGAGGGGTGGGAAGCCCTCTCTCTTTCTGAGTAGATTATATAGACAGATTTTGAGTATGTAAGAGAGAGCGAGTGTCTAATGTATATTTATGTGAACTATATAAAGTGAAGTTAGTCCTCTGTTCAATGCAATTATATTATAATATATAATAAAATATCATCGGTTTAGAGTTGTAAATACAAATTTTACACAGACATGCACCCTTTAGCCATAAAGATCGAACACACATGCCTTTCTGAAAAATGCTCTGGTCAAGACTGTGTTTTGAATTCATGAGGTTTCCATGCTTACAAGCATTGATTAAAACCAAAAAAGAAAAAGTGAGAAGCTGACAACAGTAAGCAAGATCAAGTGCATATGCAAATCTCAGGAAATAAACATTCTGAGAAAATTCATCTTACTCTAGTCAGTGGCGGGCCGTGCATTAAAAGTCTAGGCCTTCAGTGTGATTTCACACAGTTTCACAATGAATAAGACACCCTATGTCTTTGGGCATCATACATTATGTTGCAAATAACTAGTAATACCAATTGACATTTTAAAAACACGTCCATGCACGAAAGTCAGAACTTGAAACGACACTTAATGCTCAAGCAAGCCCAAAGTGGCAGAGGAGGAATCTCAGTTGTCTCCGTGTCTGAGAACGTCAATCTGCGCATCTTATCACGTGACTTGTTGAGCACGGTACTGCAGAGACATAGTGCATGTGGAAGCTTCACCCTATTCTCTGCGGCATCCACAGACAACTCGCCACGTGCCACACCGAGAGCGAAAACCACATTATAGCGACTACGAGGAGGTTACCCCATGTGACTCTACCCTCCTTATCAACCGGGCCAATTTGGTTGCTTAGGAGACCTGGCTGGAGTCACTCAGCACACCCTGGATTCAAACTTATGACACCAGGGGTGGTAATCAGCACCTTTAAGTTTTAGATTACTTGAGTTAAACATTATTAAACATCATTATTATGCAATTTGTGAGTCTCTGTGTTTGCATATGTATTGCGTTTCACCTCGTAAGTCAGAATTGTTATGATATTTGTTGGTCTAGGTAGGATATAGATATAGGAGCAGGGGGATATCCTCCTGAGACCCAAGTGTGACTGCTGTGTGCATTTTACGTTTCTGTTTTTGATTTGTAACTAGTAGCACCTAATAAACATGCAATAAAAAGATTTCTAGAGCAAATGTTTTCCTAAAAGTTGATGGCAACATATGTGGACAGTGGGACTAAGTTGTGAAATTTTGAATAACACCAAGCTATAGAAAGTCAGTTGCACCTTATTTTCATCCTAACTCCAAATAAAGCCTCTAAAAGCAACATTTTGCAAAAGCAACAAACAAGGAAATTTTGCTGATGCAGTGAAGTGTGAGAAGACACTGGCAGGCTCTAGGGTGATGGGAGAGACATTGGCCACAACTGCAGTTTGGGTAGGAATAACCAGGCTAATATTTTCTAGGCAACCAACAGAAAAGTGCGAATGCATCATCATACCGTGTGTATGAATGTGAGAAAGGAAAACATGGATGTTCCCATCTGGATTCCACTGTTGGAAATGTGTTATTGTAGGGGTGTCAAATTGGATAAGCGGAACAGGATCTGAGGGGGGCGTCACAGCTTTTTTTTTTTGTTTAAGCTGTGTGACTCTCAAGAGGGATTAATCCTGAAATACCAACACAGTTGAGAGCTAACAAGGCCACAGGCATGAAAGTTCGGCCTCTAAAATCCCTGGCCTTGCAACAGAGCAGAAGCTGCAGCTACAGCTGTGAATATCTGGACTGTAATGATGGGTTTACTCACATCTGGGCTGTTAAAAGTTTATTATAGAAGATGAAGAAACAGAGCAGGTAATTTGCAATGATTAAAAATTGCATATGGGTAGTTGACATTAAATACTTTTGGGCAGTTGAGATGTCCTGCAGTGTAACTATTTGAAACAGCTTTATACTAATTGTTTTAAAATAATTATGCATGCATTTATGACTTTATTAATTGGGGGACTACAAGGAATATTTGTATTTTTACAAATTAATTTAGTTACACCACAATATAATCTAGAGAAGACAAAAATTTGATTAGAATGGTTCAAAATAAGTAAAATGTGTGAAATAGTGGCCAGTCACAGCACCTGTGCCAAATGCATAAATGTAAATGTATGCTTAAATGTTTGAAATTCGATTTTTAGACAAAAATATAATTGAGTCATCATATACATTTATTTCATTATAAAACTCAAATTTAATTAAAAAAAATAAACGTTTTTGAAATTGATGACTTGGACCAAATAATAAAGAAAAGCAGCCTATAAATGCCCAACATAGATGGGAACTTCTTCAATACTGTTAAAAAACATCCCAGGGTGATACCTCACCAAAGGGTGACAACTTTGAAGATGCTAAAATATAACACAGTTTTGATTTATTTTGGATTTTGTTTAGTCACAACATAATTCCCATAGTTCCTTTTATGTTATTCCATAGTTTTGATGACTTTAATATTATTTCAAAATGTGAAAAAAAATATATATATATATAATAAAGAATGAGTGTTTCAAAACTTTTTACCAGTAGTATATATATATATATATATATATATATATAAATATATACAATTTTCTTTCTCAAGCAAACTTGAGTCGGTGAATATCGCTCGATTATAGTTTGAAGTGTGATGTCATGCTTGCTTTAGACTGCTGTTGCTCTTACAGTATGCCCAAACACTCCACTGTGGCCATCTTAAACTCTGTTGACACAGATCCCATATAGATGGTAAGATGCTTCCAACAAGGAGCAAAGCTGTTTTGTATGTCTCAGGGGGTCGAATCCTGAGGACAAAGCTTAATTACACTGCAAGCTTTTGCCTGCTCTCTGTTGTGACTGGAGACCCCTGTTTGCATTCACAAACAAGATGAGAGAGAGAGAGAGAGAGAGAGAGAGAGAGAGAGAGAGAGTGCATGGGGTCTCTTCAGCTAAAAATTGACTTGCATGCGTGCTGTATTTTGTGGAAACCCCTGTAGTAGCTGATACAGTTTACCTGATGCTTTTATCACATTATAAGCACAGACAGGAATACATTTGAGACTAAACTGATTATCTTCAACACACTTGAGCATAAATGCAGGGGTATCTCGCCAAGGGCACCTCAGTGTTTGTCTGAACTTATACTGCAGTTATTTCCATATTATTTTTCTGCCGTTTTTGCATAATGACATTTGGTTGTGCCACTATATACAGCTGTACTAGCCGCAATGTTCTGTTAATAGCAATGCAAGCGCAGAGAGCTTTCTCATACCAGCTCCATCAGAAAGCATCATGTTAAGTCAGATCTACATTATCCATGTTCATTTTGGCATAAAGATACGTGAATGTGGCTGGTCTTGTGCCCTGGATATGCTGAGTCATCACATGAGGGTTTCCCTGTAAAAATGAAACATTTCCACCTCCTCCTCCCTCTCCCACTGATGCTAGATTTTTTTTATAAGAGTAATGTTGTACCGTGGGAAGTCTAGTTTTGGGGTAAGTTTCTGTGTAAGTGCTTGCTGTTTTTGAGGTGCATTCATAGTTGGTGCTGCTGTTGCTGTATTGAGTTAAAGCAGGCAAACAGACAGTATGATTATATTGTGTGGTCAACGCTGGACCCTAAATAAAAACATGAAAAAGTAAAACATGAACCATTACATGAAAAACATCTTTTAAACACATAGTTCCAACTGTAAATACTGATTTGATGAGCCGCATTGGAAGCCGATGTAAAATGAATATAAACCCACACCTGCGACGGCACATTCTGTATTAATGTGGCAAGTTGATGTGTTGCTTGGCAACCACATTTTCCTACAGTTTGGATAATGAATTATATTACTTGGCATAATAATTTTTTTTTTCTGATTATTGTTAATAATAAATGTAACTGTTTATTGTGACCTTTAATTTATGACAACATACAGTAGGTGGACAGCGGGACTAATTGTTACATTTTAAATAATACCAGCCTATAATTTTTTTTTATCTAACTGTTTATTATGTTTCCTGAAGTGTTGGTTATTACTGTTTTTGAGATGTTACAGACATTACATCATAAATCAGCACAATTCTGCAGTCAAAGTATACATTTCTGATTCAATGTAATGGCCAGCATCATCCAATCACTGCCAACCTTGTTAAAATAAATGATACATTATAAACTCTGTATATTAGTACTGATTACGATTGTAAGATTTTAGGAGTGAATGAACTCCTAAAAGAAAAACTGTCTGCACTGGTCTGGGAACAGTTTGAAATGCACCCAAGCACTCCTTATAGAGTGTCTGAAAGCAAAATTGTTCAGCTTTTGGATGAACCTATGGATTTTTACAATATGATAATGCACAGTAAATATAGGATTTCTAAGTAAATAATTTGCTTAAGTACACAGTAGTGTAAATTGTGTTTAGCAGCGTGGCATTTAACGTCATATGACTCCATACGTTGAAAGTTTTACCGTTTAATGACAGCTCAAAAGTGTCCTGAGCTGAGATCAGTCAGTTTAAATTAATTTTGTTGGGTAAATCACCACTTTCTGATGGCTGATCATATGTACATTGGACATTTTTAGCTTGGGATTTACTGGTCTCTTAAGTGGATGCAGGAAAAGGGCATTTCCCCACGTACTAAATTCTGTAACTTACACCTATTGTGTTTCTCCACATATTGTGTTTCTCCACAGGCACAGAAGTCATGGATAGAAAGAGCTTTCAGCAAAAGAGAATGTGTGCACATTATTGTAAGCAGCAAAGACCCCCATAGGTAAGGACAACTGCTTCTGTTGTCTATCAATGATATGTATATTTAAACAAATGAATTGAGGATTTGAATATATGAATGGAGATTTTAATTACATGCAATGATATTTTTATTGAAAGTGAGACTAAGTGTGAGTCTTGCCTTGTTTAAAACTTAGTGTCAAAGATACAATTACATCAGGGACTTCAGGATTCATCAGGATTACAACACTTCTGATTTGTCTAAATGCTTCTTCTATAGATTTTTTTTGCATCTTGGAATACAAGTATATTTAAGTGAAACATTGTAATTAATCTGGCATTGAAATGTGCCTCTGTAGACCTATCATGACAATGAAATCTTCAAATAAGCATTTTTGCTGACTCTTGTAAATCACTAGCTGATATTGTTTCAGTTTCATACTGAAGAGACATTAACTTAATTTGCATAAGATAAATCATTGTTTCACACACTTTACTGGTTGTGTCTTCTGCAACAGGTGCTGTTGTGGCCGTCTAATTGGTCAACATATTGGCCTGCCCCCCAGCATCTCATCCAATCAGAATGAGAAGTCAGAGCGTCTACCAAAGAATGACAGCCTGTCAGAGAAATGGTCCATGAGCAAGCACACACAGCTCAGTCCCACCGATGCCTTCGGAACCATCGAGTTCCAGGGAGGTGGACACTCCAACAAAGCAATGGTAGAAACATTTAAATATCTCATTAACAAGAGTTTGATGCTCAAAGTGATAGCATTACAGAACCTTGATAAAATATTTATTAAGCTTTCATAATTTAATTCCTTTTACAAGGCATGTATTAATGTATGTTGTTCCTGCAATTAGTTACATCAAGCTTTGAACTCTTACTAATTGTTAATTACATTAATAAATGACAATCTTGCAGGGTGTGTTATCTACAAGTACAGCTTGACATAACATCCTAGATGTACTCTTGAAGACTGTCTTACAAATTTCTTTCACTTTTATGTATTGTCAGTATGTACGAGTGTCTTACGACACAAAGCCAGATTTACTGCTGCATCTAATGACGAAGGAGTGGCAACTGGAGCTTCCCAAGCTGCTCATCTCTGTTCATGGAGGACTACAGAACTTTGAGCTACAGCCCAAACTCAAGCAGGTTTTTGGAAAGGGTCTCATCAAGGCTGCCATGACCACTGGGGCCTGGATCTTCACTGGAGGAGTTAACACTGGTATGTTCACTTTAAAAGGGGAGTTTTGGGGATATAAATATTTAGCACAGTGTAGAGCTGGGTGATTGGATGTAATCGTATATTGAAAAATATTCAGATGAAGATTGCGACAGCCTTTGACAGGCATTTTCTGGAAATTACAAAACTGAAAATAAACGAAAGCTAAGCAGTCAGTGTTTGTTTAAAGATGTGCAGCACAACCACATCTTATGGAACACACGCATGTAGAGAGTTTTCACTCTTTTATTTCTGTTTCGGTCTTCTGAAAACTGTTTGAAAGAATAGTGCCGTTTGTGAGAATGCTGCAAATGAACTCAGACCATCTCAGCATGTGCTCGAAATATAGTCCGCTTTATTTCCACGGAGCAGTTCGCTCTTAACATGCATTATGAATGCAACTCTGCAGGTTCACTTTAGCCTATGCATGTGCATACAACCTAAACAAGCTCACCTTGAACCAAAAATCTATTTATATTTAAATTATTATTTTTATCATCATTATTATTATTAATATATTTGCATATATAATTGTCTTTAGATCTTTAATTTGTATTATTAATTTAGCAACCTGTTTTAGATGGATACTTGCGTGACGGCAAATGGAAGGGTAGTTCTATACGTTTTTTTGACCACTTTGATATTTTAATTGCTTTTTCATTTTGTTTGAATCAATTTAGAAATATCTTTGGTTTTAGTTTTTTGTGCTTCAATAAGTGAATTAATATTGCAAACATATTTCTTGCATGTTGCAATGCAAGAAACCAGTGTTAACTCCTTGCAATGGTTTTACTATAAATACCATGGTATTTGTATAATCGTGCATAGTTAGGAAAGCAACTTTTAAAAGAGAGAAAACCCTTTCCATATCTTTTGTTTTTGAGGTCATATGCTGTGCGTCCAGTCAAAATCTATGGTATTTTGGGACAAATTTCTGTGCAAACACCCCAGTTGTTTGAAGCCTAATCAGCCTAAATGTCAGTTTTCCCATTTCCCATGTTAATATTTGTTCATATTGTTAAGCCTATGCAGTTTTCGTAATATGAATACATTTCAATGTTTAATCTTTAGTATGTTGTTTTTGTTTGCTTTTGTACATTTTGTACCCCCTTCCTCCACCTGTTCACCCCCAGGAGTCATCAGGCATGTTGGTGATGCTCTAAAAGATCATGCATCAAAATCAAGAGGGAAGATCTGCACGATTGGTATTGCCCCCTGGGGAATTGTGGAGAATCAGGAAGACCTGGTGGGCAAAGATGTAAGTGACTTATACATAGTAGCACCATGTTTTGCTAAGTGACCAACAAAACACAAAGTCATGGCAGGTCTTATAAAATGTGCTTTTCTTATGCTAAATTGAGATATTCATTGGACTCATTATTCTTCACAGAAGGGAATTTCCAGACCACAACAGGATGATTTTCATGTATTCTCTGCATGGATTCTGTGTCATGTTGAAATCTGTGAATAATTTATTTGTAAGCCACTACACATATCTACAGAGTTTCACCTCAGCTTGAGTACGAGTATCTGGGGACAGATGCAGAACTGAGACAGAAAGAAAGAATCATTCTTTATTTATAACCACTGATTTCAATCCAGGCTCATTCTTGTGCACTTTTTTGCACATCATTTTGCTTGATTCTCTCTTTCCGTAGCTGCCCCCCCCGGTCTGATAACACATGAAATGTATGTGTTAAACACCTAGATGAAGCTGTGACATTAGGTCAAATTCAAATAAATTACACATGAAGCCAAAGCTCTCAATACATTTATTAATTTATGGCACAAATCTATGCATTGTGGTCTTAAAATGTTTTTAAGCTGTTGAAAAGTACCAAAAATAACATGGTATTGACTTGGGCTGCGTCCATACAGTCAAATATTGATATATTGTAATTTTTTTTGTTGAGACATTGTATCGATACATTAAATCCAACTATTTGTGTATTCATGTCTAGCATTTCAATAAAGAAGCAGACTCGTGCAGTGTTCCTCAGTGTAGTCAGAGATGCTTCTATGAGTGAGAGAGAATTAATCTGAGCCTGCAAGACACACTTTTCTCCCGCAGACATGTTGGGCCTCTCTCTCACGTTTAGCAACCCTCTACAATGTGTGTAAATCACTTGCATACAATGTGAGTAAATCACTCGCATATGCAACTTAAACTGTCAGTGATTAGCCAGATTTCACTCACCAGTGTAGATTAGTGAAGTTGATCAGCACCGAGATCTTTTCACTGCATGTTGAGATTAAAGGTTTGGTTTGACTCGTTTCAAGTGTGTCCAAAAAAGAAATCTACACAATCCATTTGTCACTGAATCATTTCTCTTTTAATATCCTTTCTGTTCTTTACAGTCAGTTGTAGATCACAACAACCAAAAATAAACGTTTAATTCTAATCACACATAGCACGGATGTTGTAAAGAAGCCATTCAATGCTACTCTTGCTGTCCTCCAAGAAACTATGTTCTAGATATCAATGTAAATACTTCACACATGTAAACAATAAATATGTAACCATTTACACTGATGAGCCAAAACATTATGACCACTCACAGGTGACGCTTGGTACTTCCATAGTACTGTTTTGTGTGGGATTTTTCCCTATATGACATGTCTTACCTTGTTTACACCCTACTGTCAAGGTGTATCTTCTGTCCACTGATGAAGCTTGTGCATTCCGCTCTGTCTTTTGCAATGTCACTTTATTCTGTGTGTCATTGTTATATTCTGAACATCCCTGGACAGCTAACCCTTTCCCTGCTTTATGTGGTGTGTATTACAGGTAGTCCGGCCGTACCAGACAATGTCTAACCCTCTGAGTAAGTTAACGGTACTCAACAGCCTACACTCCCACTTCATCCTGGCTGACAACGGCACCACTGGAAAGTATGGGGCTGAGGTGAAACTGCGCAGACAGTTGGAGAAACACATCTCCCTGCAAAAGATCAACACAAGTGAGTCAATTTTGGGGTAATTAGGGATGCAAGGAAAGTTCACCCAAAAATTAAAATTCTGTTATCATTTACTCATCATTATGCTGTTCTAAATCTGTACGACTTTCTGTCATCTGTGGAACACAGAAAGAGACGTTATGAAAATTTTGACACTGCTTTCCAATCAATAAAAGTGGATGGAGATGTCAAGCTTCAAAAAGGACAAATAAAGCATCACAAATGTATCATAAAAGTATAGTCCATATGATTATTTTCCACTATATTGTTATGGAGATAAATGATAGCTTTGGGTGGGGACTGAAATTTAAGGAGTTATACACTTAAAATCATGCTTAACAGCCGTAGACACCATTCACTTTAATGAAATGGAAAAGAGCAGGCGTTCTGCTATAAATAACTCATTTTGTGTTGTGCTGAAGTAAGAAAAGGATGTGGGTTTTTGAAAGATATGAGGGTGAGTAAATGATGACAGAATTCTCTTTTTGGGGTGAATTATCCATTTAATGTGATTACAACAATCAGTTTTGCAAGACACGTACTATTACAAGCCTTATCTAAATTCTGTTATGCTGACGTTCAAATGACCAGAGTAGATTTTCACTATAGATTTCTGTCAGTGCCTAGATCAGCAGATCAAAAAAACTACACAAGCTTCAATATTCAGAGATGACTGCTGACTGCTTTGAGAGCACAAATGCCTTTGTAACTGCACTCTGTCTGTTAATATCCATACAGTCTCTTCATTCACACAAAGATATCATATGATGATGTCACACAGCTGAAGACTTTCAGATTACAGCCAGTGAATGAGTACATTGGAAAAAGATGCTTTAACTTAGTCAAAGTGACACTGAGAAGTGCATTTGATATACACAGAATATTTTCCTCAGTGGTGGGGTCATGAACATGTTGACGTTGCTTGCTTTTTGAGTTTTGTTTCTTTTTGGTGTAAACAAGATCCAATCTGCCGAAATATAATTTTCTATAATAAAGTTCAGTACATGGTACATTACTGTATATCACCATCACCTTTGTGCATCTTTATAATATTGGAGCAATTTAATCAGTTCATAATGATCAGACATAAGGAACAACTAGTAACACTTTTCCCACAACATCAAATAAGCCATTTCATATACCTGCCATACAGCACAAGGTCAACAGGACATTAGCCAGTGATTGACCTCCCTCCCCTGTCATGTGACCTGTGGACTTCCCTTTGTCATCCTATGCCTGGGGTAATAGAGGGGGCTGGGAAGTCAAAGGGACGCTCAGGCGTCATCATTTGCATCAAAAAACAACACCTTTAAAACCAAGCCTCACCCACACTGATTCATTCATCGGAATCAGCATGCACCAAATCACTGATCATCTGATGCATACTGCAAAGAAAACTAAAAAGCACTTTCTTGATCTGGCAAGCTCTAATCTGTTTGGCTGGCATTACACAATTTCCACATGTAAAGGCACACAGGTTTCTTTATCTTTCCACCAGGAAACTAAGTTGCATTTACTATGGACCAAGTTGACCAATGAGCATTTCTAAATAATAACTAATCAGTAGATTTGCCCAAATTTGCTTTGATTGTGACATAATCGTTTTAAAAGAGATTCACTTTTGTCTCAAGCGCTCAGTAGACTTAGTAAACTAGATATTCACAAGCCATATATTACATTACCCTTTATCTTCTGAGTTACTGTATGTCTGTGAAATAATCGGTTCTTATTTTTATTGGACTGACAAATTCTAAACAAAGTCTGTAGTCAGGGCTGTAGATAATGTGGTGAAGGTGGTGACAATTCTAGGAGCCCACAGGTCCAGGTTGGTCTACAACAAATGTATAACGGTATTTTTTTATTTGAAACAGGCCCAGATCAATATACAGATCAAGGGGGCCAGAATTCCTTGCTATGGCACTGTCTACAGTATATACATTTTCTGCAATTCTTCTGTCGTTTTCTGTACAGCAGTTCACAGAGTCTGCTGTGCGATTATTACATTTTTTCACATCTGTCTATTAGTGTGGTATAACCAATGTCAGAAAAACCTGGATCTATATGGCCCATAAAAACAAAATAAACTCTGATATAGTTAATAATACATTGTGATCTTCATTCGAATTTTCACTGAACATTATTTGATAGCACAATCTGTTGTACAGATGTTGCTGAGTGGCAGATCATCGCACAATCGACACGCACAGACAGGCACTCTGCTTCTATTAGTTCGGTGTCATGCTCCCGTGCTAAATTGCATGACCGTTTGCTCTACTTATTCAAAAGAAACTGTTCCAGTGAGTAACACTATTGCTATGTCCATAGGCCCATCTCACTTACTCTATCCTGCTATCCATCTGTCTGAAATGCCTCCTGACCTACTAGAGGCCAAAACTGCAGGAGCCTGGAGGATAGATGTTTTATATTTAGTAAGTTAATCAGGTATGATAATTCACAAAATATAATATAACTAGTGCTGTCAGTCAATAATTTTCTTTTAGCGAAATTAATCATAATTTTGGTAGTTAACTGCGATTAATTGCAGATAAGTACTGAAATTTGACACAATATATATACTTCTTTTTCTATCAAAATAATTTTTTTTCCATCTTAGGAACAAAAAACAATGTGTAACAATATAATGCTTTTATTAACATTTTCCAAATGAAGCCTTCCACAATATAAAGATAGAAATCATTAAAATAGCACTAAGTAAGTGGAAGTTTGACAAATTGAAAGAACTAGTCTCCCAATAAGTTGCATTTTCATTGCAATGGTCATTACATTTCTTAAACTCTCATTCTCCACAATATCAATCATCTGGGGGACTGTGGTTATGTGCTACAGTCAGATATTGATTTGCGTCAACGTCAGGCACCGCTTTGAACTTCACACGAAAAGCGTCTGCAGACAAAAACATCTCATTCTGCGTTATGGTGATAGTTAAGACTTGACGTGCTTCTGTGGTAATTAAAATGTGCCTTTCATAGGCTGAAAAATACTTTAATTCAATCGCAAGTCCCATCTGGGCTTGTTTTGTACATTAAGAGCTCCTTTCCCCATCATTTTATTGCTGACACTAAATCATTGCTGTGTGTTTTTGTGTTGTGTGCATCAGTGTAATGACTCCAGGTGGGCACATTGCAAAAGAGTTCATGCTGGTTTATACTTTATTAACGGTAAATCTATTTATCGCGTAAAGGAAAATTAATCAGTTTTTAAATTAATCGTTATTAACGCGTTCATTCTGACAGCCCTAAATGTATCAAAATGTCACAATTTACTTAATAATATTAATATGCTAATTAATTTGGATATGTCAAATAAACCTGGAGTTATATAAAACTTATAAATAATACAATAATACATGCCTGTTGATATTGTAACTGAAATATTCCCTAATTAATTGCTATTGAATCGTATTGAATTTGAATCAAATGAAATTGCTAAATAAATTAAATACCAATACCTAGCCCTACAAATATTAGTTTATGCTGATTCAATTTTATTGCTAGCCTAACAGCCTACAGTATCTCATTATTCAAATCGAATTAATAGATTAAATTGAAGTATTTGATTCAAAAGAAAAACACAGTCATTTTATAAGGTTAGAAAAGAAAATGCCCCAGGAAATCAATTCCAGGGGGAAAATAACGCCCTATAATGAAAATTGTCTGACCATGCTTCTTTATGGGAAATTCTTGGCTAGAATAAGCAGCATTTTGGACTTTTTGCCATTTAGTCAAAGGTTTGACAATGCAAAACTACCAGCATCCAAATAAAGTCTTACTTCAGTGCCTTCACATTTGAACAGACCAAACCTATTATTTATACATCCAACCCTCTAGCATGTGGAAAATCCAGCCTTCAAACATGTTTGAGCCATATGAGCAGAAAAGATAAAACATGTTTAAAGCTAAACTCATGAAATCATCCTGTGACACATTCACAACACATTTACATACTGCAGATTTACTCTATGATTGGTGTTAAACCCACTTTATCCCAACATCACACTCATGACAGAAGTCTCATAGTATATCTGAACGATATCAGCCCGCAGCCACCTCTTTCTCACTTTCCTTTGCATCAGCTGTGATGGTGATGTTTACTCTGGCTTTGGGCATAGCTCATTTATTTATTTTATTACCTGTCCTTTCCAACACTAAAAGAACATCAGTTATACTCGGAGCCATCACCATGAGGCTCACAGAGCTACAGAGAGCCTATAACATGGAATCAAATCTCTTTGTTTTGGAAGAATTGCAGCAGGCTGCCGCCCCGGCTTACATATTCAGGGTCTGACAAGCGCTGCAGTGGTACTGGATTAAAATGAATAACAGAGCTGCTGCTACTGTCGTTCATTAGGCTTATGAGGAAGGCTTTTCGAGTATTTCACAGATGAGCAAAAGATTAGCAAGCACAGGATACACTGAAGATTTTCCAGCAGGATAAGATGGGATGTGAGGGTTAATTGAATTGTTCACAATTTGGAAGAATTTAATTGGAATTAGAGTGTAAATCCCTCAGTTTACATGGAGAATGTCAATTATGTGGTTCAATGTGCTAATTAGGATGCATGTTACGAAAAAGTACTAAACATAGTACTAAAGATTCTTGGGAGAATTCACTAAGAATTAATTGCGCCCGCTGAAAATGCTGTTTATTTGTTTGCACTGTACCAACTTTTAATTAGATAGTGTAGACATAGATGCTTAGGGTTTTTTTTACTTATACATACGGATTGGGCTTTTTGCCTCTTTATATTCAAATACAAAGTTGAGAGAGAACTAGAAACCAAAGGGAGAGACTGTAGAGCAGGGGACAGGATGGGAACATGGCCTGGGCCAGACTCAAACCCACATATTCCCACATATGCACCACAGCTCAATATCGTAGCATCCACACTGACCACAAGGCCACAGCTCCAACATTAACTGATTAACTATTCCTTAAAGTCGGAACCCATTTTACTTAGTTCTGAATAAAACAGGATATTTAACAAAAAGTAATGTAGGTTTCTTGGGGTTTGATTTTATCCATATGGAATTGATTGGATCATGAAAAGTTGGCGTTCCATACCAGAGTGGAGCCAGATTTAAATGCAAGTTTGCAAAAATAAATAGCTATTTGTGAAGTCAGCAGAAAAGGACAGTTGTTTCAGAGGAAGAACAAGTTATTTCGTTTTGATTAACGATTATGAAGACAATACATGGTTTTATTTGGAATAACATTCACCGATGAATCATTCACAATGAGGCCAGGAACATGCATTTTATATTTCATATTGATTTTAACTGTCCTCATTTTTGCTTAACATTAGTATGCTGTTTTATAGTTAGAAGTTTCTGCCTCTTTCCAACACTCTAGCCGGTCATGTTCACTCCCCGACTGAGAGCTTGATGTGTGGCCGACGGTTTTTCTAACCTAGAAACCTGTTTTAGCCTTCCTTGCACTAACTGGGTCTCTGAGTGATGAGATGATATGTTGGTCTTTTACTTTGGTGGTTTATTTCTGGAATCTGTTCCATGCTGGTCTTCCATGCAGGCCCCATCACATTAGCATAATAGAGCAGTAGATGCTGTATTGACGAGACAAGCTGGGTGCTTTTGGAGCTACACTTTCCTTCAGCCTCTTAAAGGTTTATTTGACTGGGGTTTTTTTTTAATTCTTCTTAAAGGAATATTCCATCATAAATGACATAACTATCCGCAAAGCACTGTTTACATCGAGCAAACTCCACCCACGGGAA
The DNA here is from genome assembly GCF_025860055.1 of Xyrauchen texanus. Lineage (NCBI taxonomy): Eukaryota > Metazoa > Chordata > Actinopteri > Cypriniformes > Catostomidae > Xyrauchen > Xyrauchen texanus. Next base: position 42,883,431 of record NC_068278.1, on the reverse strand, counting down.
TTACACTGATAATGGATAACCAAAAGTTTGTTCACTTAAAGTAGTCCAACCTCAAAGGGACAATTTAGACAACTGTACAGATAAAAAAAAAAATTCTAAATAATTCAAGTGTTTTAACAAAAATACGAGCTTCACATTTCTGCTTTTAAATACTCTGATACACTTGCCCCTTATTCCTCTACTGTAAGTGCTTTACTGCACACATATGTTTCCTTTGCTTTTAAAAAATGAGAAATTATATATGAAAATATAAACTATAAAATATAACTTTTGATAGCGATCACAAAGAGCTCCGGTTTCACTTTAATTTAACGATCGTGTAATGGCAATTGTTCCTGATTGTAGCAGGTTCATATACACAGTGTTAATTCCACAGAGTGACACATAGGATGAGATTTATGCTTCCTCCATTTTTGTGGAGTGATAAAATAATGAAACAAAATCTCAAAGATTCATGAGAAATAAGTGCTAGTGGGTTTAATCAAGATGACATTTGAAAGTGAAGAAATTAGGACAGAAATATTTAACTATTGCATAAAATAATATGATATTATTGTCAAGTTCCTGTGTTGTCTGCCCTATGTTCTCTGTTTCACCCATCACGTTTATGTCATGTTTCCGTGTTGTCTGCTCCGTGTTTTCCGTCTCACCCATCACCGATCCCGTTCCATGTCACATTTTCCCTGTTGTCCGCCCTGAGTCTCACTGTCCGTGTGTAAAACTACAATTCCCACAATTCCTGGCCTCTCTCACTGCCTGTACTCTTCATTGTCTCGTTTAGTCTTCATTGTGTATTTAACCCTGTTTGTTTCTCCTTTCCCCTGTCGGTCTTTGTTGTATGTGATGTTCCATGTTTCCAATGTTTTATGCCTGCTCTTGTTCCCTTGTTTGATTGTTCGTGGATGTTTCGTGTTCCTGTTTGTGTTCGTGTTCGTGTGTTTATTTCATTTTCCCATCGTGGACCTTTAATTTGTTCCAGTGTTAGTGTTCTTTTCACCCGTGTGTTAGTTTGTGTTTGAGTTACTTTTCCCATCGTGGACCGTTTATTTTTGCTCCAGTGTTTTGTGTTCCTCTTATTATTTAATAAAACCGCGTTTGGATCCGCACCTCTCGTCTGTCTTGTCCTGCTTCCACACCATTCATGACAGAAGACCGACCACAATGGATCCAGCGGTTCAGCAAGCCAACTATCGCCTGCTCTGCCTGCGGCAAGAGGACCGACCGGTGGAGGATCATGTCGGTGACTTCCTCGAGCTGGCGAGTGTCTCTGACTTCCCGGACTCAGCCCTGGTGTCCTTCTTCCGGGGCAAGGGCCACCGGCAACGTGCGAATGGACTCTTTGCGGCTACATAGAGGTGACTTTGCGGGTCTGCGGCTCACCGTTAACGGTGGGCGTTGCTGAGGAGGACCCTACCTCTCCCCCCTCAGGGATGACTCTCCAGTCGCCCATGGCGCTTCCTGTCACGCCAGCCCCATCTGTCAGCCATCTTCTAGGGCTCCGCCCCTCAAGCTTCTCGAGCCTTCCAGGGATCCGCCTCTCAAGCCTCTCGAGCCTTTCAGGGCTCCGCCTCCCGAGCGTCCTACGGCTCTTCTCCCCGAGCCTCCTACGGCTCCGCCTCCCGAGCCTCCTACGGCTCTGCCCCCAGAGACTCCCGAGCCTCCTACGGCTCCGTCTCCCGAGCCTCCTACGGCTCTTCTCCCACAAACTCCCGAACCTCCTACGGCTCTGCCTCCCAAGCCTTTCACGGCTCTTCACCCAGAGAATCCAGAGCCTCATACGGCTCCGCCTCCCGAGCCTCCTACGGCTCTACTCCCAGAGACTCTAAAGCCTCCTATGGCGCCGCCTTCCTCGGCTCCGCCTCCTGAGCCTTCCAGGGCTCTGCCTCCCGAGCCTCCTATGGCTCCGCCTCCCGAGCCTCCTTCGGCTCCGTGTCCTGAGCCTTCTAGGTCTCTGCCTCCTGAGCCTTCCAGGGCTCCGCCTCCCGAGCCTCCTTCGGCTCCACCTCCAGAGCCTTCTAGGGCTCCGCCTCCAGAGCCTTCCAGGCCTCCGCCTCTAGAGCCTCCTACGGCGCCACCTCCATCGGCTCCGCCTCCAGAGCCTTCCTCGGCTCCACCTCTAAAGAATCCTACGGCGCCACCTCCCTCGGCTCCGCCTCCAGAGCCTTCCAGGGCTTCGCCTCTAGAGCCTCCTACGACACCACCTTCCTCGGCTCCGCCTCCTAAGCCTTCCTCGGCTTCGCCTCCTGAGCCTCCCTCTGCTCTGCCTCTTGAGCCTCCCACGGCTCCGCCCCCTGAGCCTCCAGAGTTTTCCATGGTTCCACCTCCCTTGGCTCCGCCTCCAGAGCCTTCCAGGTCTCCGCCCCTAAAGCCTCTTACGGCGCCACCTTCCTCTGCTCCGCCTCCTGAGCCTTCCTCGGCTCCACCTCCTGAACCTTCCTCGGCTCCGCCTCCTGGGCCTGCCTCGGCCCGGCCTCTGGGGCCTCCCTCGGCTTCGTCTCCCGAGCCTCCCTCGGCTCCACCTCCTGAGCCTCCCTCGACTCCGCCTCCTGAGCCCCCAGAGCTTTCCTTGGTTCCGCCTCCCTTGGCTCCGCCCCCTGGATCTCTCTCGGCTCCGCCTCCTGGGCCTCCCTCAGCTCCGCCTCCTGGGCCTCCAGAGCCTCTCTCAGCTTCGTCTCCAGAGCCCCTCTCAGCTCCGCCTCCGGGACCTGTCCCTGTCCGATGGCCTCCTCCCAGGCTCCCTGAACCGGCCCCTGCTCTACGGCCATCTCCCAGACCACCTAAACTTGTCCCTGCTCGGTCGATACCTCCCTGGCCTCCTAAGCCTATCCCTACCCTGTGGACGCCCCCCAGGCCACCTGACCCGGTTCCTTTCACACATCCCCAGAGACTGCTTGCTTGCCCTCTCGGCCTCCCTGGTCTGCCTGTCTGCTCTTTGTGCCCCCGAGGACTGCCTGATTGCCCCTTGTGCCATGTTCCTGTGTTGTCTGCCCTATGTTCTCTGTTTCACCCATCAAGTTTATGTCATGTTTCCGTGTTGTCTGCTCCGTGTTTTCCGTTTCACCCGTCACCGATCTTGTTCCATGTCACGTTTTCCCTGTTGTCCGCTCTGAGTCTCACTCTCCGTGTGTAAAACTACAATTCCCACAATTCCTGGCCTCTCTCACTGCCTGTACTCTTCATTGTTCTCACCTGTGTCTCGTTTAGTCTTCATTGTGTTTGTGTATTTAACCCTGTTTGTTTCTTCTTTCCCCTGTCGGTCTTTGTTGTATGTGATGTTCCATGTTTCCAATGTTTTATGCCTGCTCTTGTTCCCTTGTTTGATCGTTTGTGTGTTTATTTCATTTTCCCATCGTGGACCGTTTATTTTTGCTCTAGTGTTTTGTGTTCCTCTTATTATTTAATAAAACCGCGTTTGGATCCGCACCTCTCGTCTATCTTGTCCTGCTTCCACACCATTCGTGACAATTATAGAAACTGAATACAAATATACACTATATTTTAGATAATTTTTTTATTAAAAAATTAATTGATTTGATTAAAAAATATATTTATAATTTTTTAATAAGTTCCAAAAACAAAAGTGTAAATGTTGACAAGTTGACCAAAAAGAGAGAAATATAAAAAAAGTATTTTAATATAAATAAATATATACAATTTTTATGTAATTCATATAGTTTTAATCAGTTCAATATTTTATTATTTTATTTATATATTTGAAGTTAAATATGTAAAAAATTACTTAAGGTTTATTACACACACATCCACCTTAAGAAATATGACAATTTATATGACAATTAACCATGAAATCCCTAAAAGAGACAATTAATCATCATATCCCTCAAACAGACAATTAATTGTCATAATCCCAATAATTTTTTGGCAATTCATCGTGAGATGAATTTCATAATTGCGATCTTTCAAGTCACATGTTACGATTCACTGTTGTCTGCCCTGTGTTTTACCTCTGTCATCTGTTCCCCTGGACTACATTTCCTTTGATTCCCTGCCCTGATCGCTACCAGCGGTTCCCTATTGTTTTCACTTGTGTTTCATTTACCTAATTATCCCTAGTGTATATATTGCCCTGATGTCTGTTCCCCTTTGTAGGTTGTTAATGTTTCTATCCAGTTCATGCTCCGGTTCTATTCCTGTTTGTTTACCTTTTGTTTCACTTCCTGGTTCCCTGTATTGCCTGAGTCCTTTTCCTGTCCTGAGTGCACAGTGAGCAAACGAAGTAGCACATTTTCTGAACTTAAAGATGACACCTATATAAACCTATTAATTTAACATGAAAATGTTATACTGTGTCTCTGCAAGCAAGCGACATTATAAAACAAAAACATCTGTTTGTAAAGTGCAAGTGCGCAGTGTTGGCAATCTAGTTTTGTCTCGTCACATCGTGACCCTCCATTATAAAACAGCACCTTTGACACGAAAGGCAGAAACAGCAAAAAATGCCTTGTGTGTAACACTAACAGAACTACTCAGACTGAAGAGAAACACTTAAAACAAAATTCATCACCCTGCTACCCTGCCTCATCTCCATCATCTGACATGGGCTATACAGGTATTTTCTCAGTCTTTGTGAATTTGTCAAGTTTAATAATAAAATTACTGGTAATAGAATACAGAATAATAATATAAATACTAAAATATTAATACTTGTAAGATGCATAATATTCATAATATTATTTTATTATCTATCATTAATATATTGTACGTGTTATTATCTTTCAATAAACATCATAACTGATTTCGCAACAATGTCCCCTCTTTTAGGATTTCATCTGTTACCATGTTCAGTACATTTGACTTGTGAGCCTTGACTGTTAAAGGGATAGTTCACCCAAAATGAAAAGGAGATGTTAGGCTGAGAATTCACTTTCACATTATGGTAAAGTAAATGTTGACTTAGACTGACCTTCTGCCTGACATTTTTTTGTGCTACACAGAAGAGAGAAATGTATGTGAGGAACAACATGAGGTGGAGTCATGATGACAGAAATAGAATTTTTGGATGAATTTCTTTTTAGTTACCTGGTTAAGTTTTAGTTAAAGGTATCTGCCAAGAACAACGATATAAATGTCACATGACTTAATTAAGTCTTGCTGGGAAACAAGTGAATTAAGAAGGGCCAGAATGTAGGCGGTATTCCATCTGAAAAAATAAATAAAATTTAGAGGTATGAATTTAGAAAAGTAGCCACCAGTGAGATGTATGTGATATTGTTTCTTATGCAGAAAAACAGTTTCTGGATAATTCAGAGCACAGAGCTCAAACAGAGCACTGGATGAAGTTGATATTAATCTACAATCAAATGAGGTAACTTTGAGAAACTTCAACTAGTGCTGTGTCATGTGAAGTCTTTTAGAAATGCATTTTAGCAAATAGTTACATAAATGTCAAAACACATACTGAAGAAGATATAAAAATGCATCTCTCAAAGTCACCAGAATTGAACGCTTTGGTGTTGTTTTTGCAAACATTTCTCCCAGATGTGTATGCCCCCAGATCCCCCTACACAGTAAGGGTACAGTTCTTTTCTTGGTAAGGTTCCTTTGTGTACCCCGAGATGAAATCCTGCAGGCACCCCTGATAACATGTATATGCAAAGTAAGATATTTAAGTCACAGACAGTAAATTACTAAAAACATATTTATATAAGTATGCACTGATAATATGCTTGTACAGTAAATTAACACAACATTGAAAAAACATGCTTTTATATCCCAGTTATTTTAGCATTATACACCTTGCCATGAAAATTTGGCAATACTACTTTGACACTTGTGATGGCACCCCTGAATATCACACTTTGGAATCTTCTGATTTCAAACAAATTCAAAACAACTATTACTTTTAAAATGGGTCCTAGTGCTTATACTGTAGGTTCTCCACTCTAACCATTTTACATTGATCTCATCAACCCATCAAAATGGCTGTGCATTTTTGCTTCTATTTTCATGTTAGCTAGTTTTTGTTCTTGACTATGAGAATGATGATGATAACAGACATAACAGGCTTAATGTGAGTATTTGCGGTTATTTGATCTGCATTTGGAGGTCCCAGGAAACAAGTTATGCACTGAATCAGAGGATAGAACCAAATGAGTAATGCATGTTTTCTTCACTACTTTGGGTTTTAAATCACCCTTTATCTTAATTTGTTTGCCAAGCATGTTCATAAGAACACATTATACTATTTTGGACTGCATCTTGTATATATACCTGTTGTGTTTAATCTCTTGAATAAATAAATAAACAACATTTGTAACTGCCAGACAGGGAATAGGAATATTCACACAAGGAGTAAATTAAATACATTTTGAGTGACACAGAATGAACTGAGCAGTTTTTTCCTTCCTTCTAAAAACTGAGATTTATTTTCCCTCTGCATGCTTGGCAGGTGGCATACAAATCAACCTGTCCCTGTCTCCTCAACACACATCACCCCTCATGTCCTCATCCTCCTCTTCCATAGCACAGGGACTTGTGTTTTATTAATGCTGATCTGCCATCCACTTGTGAAGTACAATATGTCATTAGCAGAATGTAAAGGGGCAATGGAGTTAGCTGGAGTCACAGGACCCATCGCTGTGGGTGTTAAAAAAAGGTGCCATCAAGGCAATTTTAACCATATTTTCAACCCATAGTTTCAAAAACCTTTTTTTTATTATTATTTGTATAGTGTTTTTCCACAACACACATCATTTCAAATTAGCTTTACAGAAAATAATGCTGTAACAGAAAATGATCCTGCAAGGTCCTCACTGAGCAGTTTAAATGAAAAACGTGATTGACATCCTACAGGCGATGCAGGCGGCTGCCAAGGTCCCCAACGTACTGGGGGATAGTTATGTGGGTAGTTGAAATGGAATTACGATCATAATCAGTGTCCTATACCATTAAAAATATCTAAAACTATTTTAAACAGCATTTTCTTATTTTGATGGGTATTGTATTTTTATAAATTGACTTTATCCGAGATTTTTAAATGCTGGAAAATTTTATACATTGTTTATGATACCTAATGTAAACCTTATTGTAAAATGTTACCCAGTAATGATCATACTTGCTGTTTCCATGACCTCATATTTATTGAGACACTGGCCTATTTGTACTTCTAGAAAAAAGTTGAAAGGTTATAAAAATAAGGCCATAAAATGGAGACTTGTCACAGCACCTAATAACACATATTTACAAATGCCTGCATGTACATTTTAACCTAAAATCGTCATGCTGGTAAAAATGTAAAAACTATTGGACACTTTATTTGTTATCTAGTGAGCTATACAGTATAGTGCTTCTTTTTTAGTGTGTTTTATTTTATTTTTTAAAATATGCTCATCACATCTGCAGTGGTTCTATGGATGTTTTAAAGTTATTACTATTTTCACAATGTGGGACCCATTTTCATGATTTTGCCTAGGGCCCCACAAACCCTAGAGCCGGCCCTGTTTAGGATATTAAATAGGACAAAAAAAATCACCATTGAAGAACCAGTAGTTCATACAACATCAAACATGTGCTCTAGTCAAGTCCTCTAAAGCCATTCAATAGCTTTGTGTAAGAAACAGTCCTAAATTTTGTTATTTTCTCCTCTGCCAAAACTCTAAAACTTGCCACATATTGTCATTTTTAACTGGAAAAGTTGCGTATATTGAGACAACATCACATATACTACATATCAGGGAAAATTAGACTAATATGACAGGTAAAAATTGCTGGTTTAAATCCCACTCTGTGCGGGGTGGGTCAAATAGGACTTGTAACACTGGAATGCATATTTTATTAACTCTACCCCCAAAACCAAAACCTAAACATTAGCAGAGATTTAGCGAAAAGTGAATTTACGAATTGAGCTCACCATTGTTTATGTGAATGTGAATACTCATGTTTTTGTGTAGTGCTAAAGAGGGAGGTGACCATGGTTAAAATGTCTGACGGGGGATGCCACGTCACTAAATTGGCTATATGGGGTTGACTTGATGCAAATTTCCAGTGTAATCATGATAGATTTTATTGGTGTCTTCTATCAGATTGAAGAAATTATGCTGGTTTGATGGCAATGATGGCAAATGCTAGTGGTTCTTGCATGTTTGGTAGCCAAAAGCAGGCATGGCAGTTCAAATAAGCAGAATAGAGAATGAGATTTGAGTGCATAGTGGAGGGGAAGATTTTCAGGAAATAATGAAGCTAGCATACACTGTAAAAAAAATCTTAGTATTTGTTCACAGTCACATTGCTTTGTTTAGTCAATGTGTCAATTTGTTTGTTAACTAACTGTAAAAATTCTTGTTGAGAGAACTACTATTTCATGTTCAATCAACTATCAATTCACAATACAAGAACTTTTATTTTGTCATCACTTCAATTAATTTCACATGAAGTTAACTGTACAATTATTTGGCATACACAGACAATAGACCTCAACCCTTAACACACAAACCTCAATAACCGTGACAAAAAAAACCTAATTAAGTTCAAAGATGAGCTCCTACATCACCACACAACAGTTTACTAACAGTGGCAACATAGAACAACAATAACAGCATAAATAATGTCAGCAAAGAGCAAAAAATAAGCCTATAATGCTAACTCGCATAATTTATTAATGTTGCAATGCATGCTGGGAACTCGCAAATCAGCAACAATTTTTGTTATGAAATTGTTAGTTCAAACATATTGTTGGTCTAACATGCATTTTTTTATGTATAAGCAAAGTAATTCACATTTCGTAGTATTTGTGATTTTAAAAAAACATAAGCTGGTTAAAATGCAATAAAATGTTTTACAGTGTATGAATTCAGAAGACTTGGAATATACTGTAGCACACAAGTCGTATTTTTTTGAGCTAGACTGACATGGTCTTCATGAACTTTTATTGTATGAAGAAGAGCCGTGTATATACTGAAAACTCACACTATGGTCCTAATAAAGTGCCTAACATGGTCATCTGCTGTTGTAGCCCATCCACCTCAAGGTACAACATGCTGTGCATTCTAAAATGCTATTCTGCTCACTACAATTGTACAGAGTGGTTATCTGAGCTACTGTAGCTTGAGCCAGTCTGGCCATTCTCTGTTGACCTCTCCCATCAACAAGGACAGAACTGCCACTCACTAGATGTTTTTTGCTTTTGGCACTATTCTGAGTAAACTCTCAAGACTGTTGTGTGTGAAAATCCCAGGAGATCAGCAGTTACAGAAATACTGGTCGAAATAAATGAGATCACAATTTTTCCCCATTCTGATGGTTGATGTGAACATTAACTAAAGCTCCTGACATGTATCTGCATGATTTTATGCATTGCAATTCTGCCACACAATTGGCTGATAAGATATTCACATGAGTATGTAGGTGTACAGGTGTTCCTAATAAACTGCTCAGTGAATGTATTCTTAAAAAAAATAACCGCATACAGGTTTGGAACAAAATTATGGGTGAATAAATGAATATATGTCTAATCCTTTAATATAACTATTTTCGGGAGTCTCATAACCATAAACTCCAACATCATCTTTCTGAATTAATCTGATATTAATGAGCAATAACAGACTTTATTTGTATTTCTTCCTTTTTAATAGATGAATTGCTGAAGAAAATTTGAGAATTATGAGGTTTTTATTGATAATACTGGAAAATATGAGATGTTATACTTCCTGCTAGGTGTACTGTATGTCTGACATTCTCTGATTAATTGGTAAATGACTGTACAGAGATTATTTTTAAAATTACATTGAGTTTGCTTTGTCTGGCCACTGATATAGTTAGCAAAAAAAATTAGATATTGGTTGTTAGAACAAAGCCTCCAGTGTCCATGGAACCTGCTGAGGTTGTTGGAAGGAAAAGTTGTTTTGTTTGAATGAGACTCTAATACAATAACATACACAAACACAAATCTGCTTTTTATTTTTTTATTTAAATTTTCTTTGACATCTGCTTTCCACATGCTTCTCTGTCAGAGGCTTGTGATAGCATGTTTTATTGGTCTTCTATAAATTCTGTTTACACCCAAAATCTGGAAAACTTTGACCCACATTTTCTTTCCCTACAAAGAACTACTCTTAGCATTTGCCAGCTATGATTGCAGTATATTTAGTCACAGGCTATATCACTATTTCTATATTATTTTGAAACGGATTCACACGATGGGTGAGAAGGAAGTTGGGACTGGCTTGACAAACACGTAGACATTTATTTCTTAAACACATACACACACAGCTTCATATGTGTCTCTCTCTTCCTGTCTGCCGCTGTCTCCTCTCCTTAAATACTCCCACTCACCAGATACCCCCATCACCAAACTCAGGCCGGGGAATTCTCCAGGCTTTGACTTAGTAATTGCATTTGCACAATCAGTGATGAGCGTTATTGAAAGTTTGCATTTCCCCCCTAACATTAAATTTTTACTCAACTTATATTTAAGTTAATGTTTGGGGTTTGGGTTGGGGGTACAGTTTATAAAATCCACATTCCTCTTCACTGAATTACATGATGTACAGCTGAAAACAACTCTCTTTACAACTCACTTTTGGCGCAGAAAGCTTACACGTGTCCATATGCTCAACAACACTTACCCCATTGGCCACTGGGGGCAGTTTTCGAATTTCTGTGAGCACAAACCGATTTAACCTCAAGAATATTCAACCTACTCTTTCTGATTTCACTGTGAAATCAGTCTGTCGAGACAGCGTAACTGTACCACATGTGCCAGCCATGCTTAACTGGAGTGAACTGCAGAGTGTGTGTGTGGGGGGGGGTCATTGTTTTAGATAACAATCTAAAACAATGAAATAATCATAACCTAATCTTAGGGTACAGTATAAAAATTATTATGTCTATGGAGAGTTCTCATAAGGATAGCCAAACCAACGTGTGTGTGTGCGTGTGTGTGTGTGTGTGTGTGTGAGTGTGTGTGTGTGTGTGTGTGTGTGTCCAGGTATTCCCTACATTGTGGGGACCAAATGTCCCCACAAGGATAGTACAACCTGACATTTTTGACATTGCGGGGACAATCAGTTGGGCTCCATGAGGAAAACAGCTTATAAATCATACTAAATTATGTTTTTGGAAAATTTAAAAATGCTGAAAGTTTTCTGTGAGGGTTAGGTTTAGGGGTAGGGTTAGGGTTAAGGGATAGAATATAAAGTTTTTACAGTATAAATGCCATTATGTCTATGGAGAGTCCTCATAAAACATGAAAACCCAACATATCACAGATTAATAAATATCACTTAAGAGAGAAAATTTTGTAGAGAGTAAAAAAGAATGAAAGAGAAATGGTGAGATAATGGTAGTAAGATAAAAATGGTGAAACAAAAAAGTTAATCTGGCTCTGATCCCTTTACCAGCTAAGCAGCAGTTGCTTTTGGAGTCAGTGTGCTGCTATAAATAGAGACACTTTATGTAACCGTACCCATTTTATGCACAATGATGGCAGCACATGTAGATCCGATGTACCTCTCTCTCTCTTTGTCTGTCTCGCTCTTTCCCTTCCTTCCTCCCTCTGTCTTTATGTCACTCTGCATAATTTAAGCAGTGGTAGGAAAATCTGATTGCAACATGGTTTTGAATTACAGTCACAACATCATAACTTGTACTCATCAAATTGTATGAAAGAGTAAGAGTCTAGGTGGATTGAGCATCCCCAAAGTCCCTTTCAAGGCAAGTCAGTCCATTCAGCAGACATCTTTGAAACACTCCTGAAAAGCTATTTTCTATGGAAAACAAGAAGCATTAAAGTACTTCTCCATCTACTTGAATGGGAAGAGACCAAATCTCTCTGAAACTGTTAATCAAGATAATGATCGAAGAACATATTTAACAATGATCTCATATATTGTGCTTCTTTTGCTCAGATCAAGCTTAAAAATTTTATTTTTTTTTCTGGCTGGTTTAGCTAATGCGCGTGCACATTCTCGAGTTGACTGACAGGCAATGTATGTTTTTAAAAGGTGATTTGATCTTTTACCTGTAAGCCAGGACTTCCTTTTATACATCTGCCATATAGGGTATTCCCAATTCTCCCGTTAATTTTAATACAAGTGTCACATCTCAGACTAAATAGTCTCTGGCATCCCTGCTGCAGAGCTGATCTGCCTTTGCACTCCTTTGCTGCTCTCCCATAAGTCCTCACCCACTGCAAGCACACCTGTTTATTAATCCTAGAACACTGTTAATTGCAGCTGATTAATGAATGCAGGAATGATTTGATTGTGCAGTTAGTGATCGTATATCCTCCAAATAAAGTAGTTAGTAAATAATTTAATTTCTGTAGACAGTCTGATGAGGAATATCTTCAATTCACTGAGGCTAAGTGGATGTTGGGTATCGTGTTGACAGAGACAATGGGTTATGATGATGGTGTCTGAAGGGTTCGTCACAACAGCCATTCACCGTAATAGTCATCCAACAGGACGTCTGTCTCGGTGTGCCAGGATGGCTCAAGCCTCTACATACTTTTTCTTTTCATATGCTTTTTCTTGTTGAGAATTTCCCCCCACATTCCTCTTTCATGTTAATAGACCCCAAAGAATGACTTGAAGAGCACAGTTTTTTTTTATTTGCTTTTGTGTATTTCCTATTAATAGAACATTTTGAAGGACTTGTCCTTTTTATTTATTTTTAAATAGCCAGTAGCTTGTAGTTTATGCTAGTGGTTCTCAACCATTTTGACATAAAGGCCCCCCATTGTCCAAGATAATATACAAAAGCCCCAAAATGTACAGTTGGAGTTTGTGACGAGGAGGAGGGCATGTCCGGGCCGTGATGGAGCATGACCAGCACTGAATCAGATGATCAGCGGGAGAGCGTGTTAAGGGGCAGCCGGAAACACCAGCAAGCAAGTTTTTCCTCTCGGTCTCCTCTCTCTCTCTCTGTGTCTCTGTTCGCCCTTTCCCTCTTCCCACGTCTTTCACCCAGGTTCGCAGGATTCGGGGTGGACCACCGGCTGACAGAATGGCCGGAAGGGCAGTGTCTCCCTTGGCCAGCTCTGAATTAGCTGATTGGCAAGAGCAAGATAAAGGGTAGCCGGAGACTCCGGTTCGAGAGAGAGACACGCGGCCGTGTTGCATATGTGTCTGTGTTTGTTTATGTTTGTTTTAAGTTGAGTTTCTCATTAAAACTTTATGTTTACTGTTCAGCCAGTTCCTGCCTCCTTCTTGCCCATCCTGAATTGCTACAGTGTTGTTGAAATAATATAGAAAATTATGTCAGTTTATGTTGTACTACTTACGTGTTTTGGCAATATTTTGCATTTTTTTATATATTATAGCAAGTTAAATTATTATCATATAGCTTATTAACTTCCACTTGCAAGTTTTCTGAGGCCCCTTAGTGGGCTGCAGCCCCTGATTGAGAACCACTAGTATACATCAGAGCCGTGAACTATTGCTGCCCTCACATGCAATCGGAATTACCCTAATTCGCACTTCTGAAGTCGTAATTGTGATTATGCCATGTTTAAGGGCTTTGTTGTTGGAAATACACTGCCTGGTCACAAAAAAAAATGCATACTCTTATATTTAGTTGGACTGCCTTTAGCTTTGATTTCAGCATGCTTTCGTTGTGGCATTGTTTTGACCACTGTATGCAACGTAACAACATTTATTTCCATCTAGAGTTGCATACATTTTTTATTTTGTATTGATGTCGGGAGAGTCGAACCAATCCGTAAAGTCTTTCAAAGAGGTTAAGGTTAGGACTCTGTGGTGGCCAATTCATGTGTGAAAATTATTCCTGATGCTCCCTGAACCACTCTTTCACAATTTGAGCCCCCTGAATCTTGGCATTGTCATACTGGAATATGCCCATGCTGCCAGGGAAGAAAAAATCCATTGATGGGATAACCTGATCATTCAGTACATTCAGGTATTCAGTTGACTTCATTTTATTGCTGCATAACAGTTGCTGAGCCTAGAACTGGCCATTTGAAGCAACCCCAGATAATAACACTGCCTCCAGAGACTTGTACTTTGGGCACTATGCATGACGGGTGAATCGCTTCATGCGCTTTCCTTCTTACACTGACACGCCCATCGCTTTGGTATAGGCTAAATCTGGACTCATCAGACCACATGACCTTTTTCCATTACTCCACAGTCCAATCTTTATGCTCCCTAGCAAATTGAAGTAGTTTTTTTCCAATTAGCCTCACTAACAAGTGGCTTTCTTTTGGCCACACAGCTATTTTGTCCCAATCCTGTAAGTTCTCATTGCATTGTGCATGTGGAAATGCTCTTACTTTCACTATTAAACATAGCACTTTTTTTTTTAATGTGACCTACCGTTTTAGTGATCTCTAATCACTATCATTCAAGATTTGTTTCTGACCACATTTCTTCCATGAAGCTGATGATTCACCACTATCCTTCCAGGTTTTAATAATGTGTTTGACAGTTCTTAACCCAATTCCAGTGATCTCAGCAATAACTTATAATCATTTGTGCCCATTAAAGCTACACTATGTAACTTTTGGCCCTCTAGCGGTTGAAGCATAAAACTGGAAGTTACTTATGGTGGAACATTGTTTTGGTAATTACGTGAGTTGGGCTTTCGACTCTGCTCTTCTGTGCGGATGTATCTGATGGTTTGAGGAGTACCAGTGTAACCATAGATAAAGGTGATCATCTTATCAGAGCGAATGTCACTAATGACATCAAAACTCGCCCCCTCCCCTCAAAAAATAAATAAATAACAAAAATAAGAAAAGACGCATATCCGAAAAAATATCTGATCAGAAGTTAAGTTGCATATCTTCTCCTGTTGTTTTGACTTATTGAAAACAGTTGTTTTAAAATAAAGAGCATTACCAAAGTTGCAACAATGACATTAGACATAACAATGACATTAGACATTTGCCCTAGCAGGCAAATAGACCAAGGCAGTAACTGGTTTAGAGATTGCCATTGTTATCAGCATAAACTTTTTTCCATTGTCCTTCCTTCCTCAAAGCACTGCAGTACCACAATTCATAATAAAATGCCTCATCAGAGTGGCTAACACTATCTAATGGACTACTGCGCTATGAGAGCTACCTGGCTAACTATCAGTCCAATAAAACATCTTAACTATCCAACAAGAAAAACTCTCTGGGTTGGTCTTAAATCCTTTAAGATCTCGGAGTTGTCGCAACTCTGAAAAGCTAATCTGATGTTGTTTTGTGTTTTATTAAGGGCTCTGTCGCTTTCCATTTTTGCTTGCAGACTTTTCTTGGTTCTCAGTTTCTTTATTTTGAAAACGGGTGATTCCCAGAGGGTTGACGTTTTGAATGATCCAAGGTCAATGTCGCTCATTTGTTGTGACTACAAGCTTTCAGCTTTAAACTACTACAACATCTACTGTATCACTGCACATATACATGTGCTGTTGTAGCAGGACCTTATCTTCTTTATTTACCGACATGATGTAAACGTGCATTGACGAACGATGGAATTATGCAATTTCCTGCCAAATCCATCCAGACAGCTCTAAGATATAAATAATTATTATAAGCTTACCATAGTGAATAGCAATATGGCAATAGGGATAAGGCAAAAACATGATTTGGAAGACGGAATACTTGCTCATTGATAAAATTTTGTTCATTTTTAACAAACAAATCACACATAGTGTAGCTTTAAACTAGGAGATGAAAAAAACACCCTTTAAATTTTATCATTTCGATTGGCTTTCCTTATAACAACAACCCCCTACAACCACACACATACTAATTTTTTCCTCACATTTCTGTATACGTATCTCCCTCTCTGTCTCCACAGGGATTGGGCAGGGTGTTCCAGTGGTGGCTCTGATAGTGGAAGGGGGTCCTAATGTGATCTCTATTGTACTGGAGTACCTGAGAGACACTCCTCCTGTCCCCGTGGTGGTGTGTGATGGGAGCGGTCGTGCCTCTGACATCCTTGCCTTCGGGCATAAGTACTCAGAGGAGGGCGGGTATGTGAAGTTTTACTGTCTCCACTGTAATAGTGTATACGATGATACACTACATGGCCAAAAGTTTGTGGACATCACCTTCTAATTATTGGGTTTGGTTATTTCAGATACACCCATTACTAACAGGTTCATACAATCAAGCATACAGCCATTTGTGTATGAAAAATGTGTTCACTTTTTATTTGTATTGATGGAGATGGAACTGTAGCACGCAACTGGAATATTTTTTTATGCTTTTACATTATTTGCTCTGATATTCTAGTCTCCTCTATTTCTCTGACTGCATTTTAGACTCATAAACGAATCTTTGAGAGACCAGTTGTTAGTCACCATTCAGAAGACGTTTACTTACAGCCGGACACAGGCCCAGCATCTCTTCATCATTCTGATGGAGTGCATGAAGAAAAAAGAACTGGTGAGTGTGTGCAATGCTGAAAAAATAGACTGAAAACATCATTCCTAAACATTAATCCCCATGTGAAGACCTTGATCTGACAGATTTAAAGAGATTCCTCTGAAGCCTTTTGGGTGTACTTCAAATTCTTTGTATGAGAGTGAAAAAGCCATGAGATCATCTGGCATGCATTCCTCACCATGTCAGCATGCTGATATTCTATTGGACAGTCAGAAATGCCATGTAAAGTGGCCCCTTTAACTCTAGGCTGATAAATGTCATTACCTCTGCAACCCACATGAAGTACATCTCCTCAGGCCCAGACACCATCTCTTCATATTACTGCCTCACACATATACACACATTTTTTTATCTCTCTCACACACAGCACATTTTGGGAACTAACTCACTGATGCTATCACTAAAAATCCCTCATCCCCCTCAGAATCCACTGCTTTTCTGTTCAGTTATTCAACAGTTTGACTACATCATAATCCATTTCACTCAATTAGAATGCTCTTTCTAGTTAGCTCATAATGAGCAGTCTATTATGCATTCACATCCGCAGTAAAAGCTCTCAGACAGTTGTACTCACATTTATTCTTCCCCTATTGGTCATTTACTTTCTGAATGTCCTGAAATATCTCAATAAATGTCTTCCACAAATTCTGTCACCAGGAAAATAATTTTCTACTTTTATGCCAACATGCTTTCATATTTTTAGATTGATCAAGTATATAATTAAACCATGCCTTTCTGGTTGTCTTTGTATTCTATTTGAAATTAAATTTGCAAATTGGCTTCATTCTCAGTGTTGTGTTTGCATATTGTGATTGTGGTCATCGTTTTCAGTCATTAAATCATACATCCTCAAAGTGATTTTTGTGTTAGTTATTTTATTGTGAATGTGTTCTTTTAGTCGTTGTAGTACTTTCACTCATTGTTTGTGCATGTGTTTGTGTAACGTTTTATATGTGCACAACATGTTGTGTCTGAATAAATTAATTGTATTTTTTTTTTTTTATGATGTTGTTTGTGCATGCATTTCCACTGTTAAATATTATACTGTATCTAGCTCTAGATGTGTTAATCATCATTATGAAGATGGAACCTTCTCAAACATAGTCATATGGTGTGTGGGAATGAAAATTCATATCTATTTACTTAAGACTGTGTATTTATACACTGGCTTATACAACTGTGTATTCAGATGCAAACTGTTTTGAAGGTGAGAGCTAGTTCTGAGTACTGCACATTGGTTTTATATGCCACCCACTTGAATATGTTGTATTTATGACTCAAAAGTGAGATCACAAAGCCTTTGAGATTATCATGGGCAACCAAATTAAAATTGTTAATTTAAAGAGGTATGCATGCCACAGCAAATATACCAAATGCATACACATTCAGTTATACATAAACACATAGTCTGGAAAGTCATATTCTGTGTCACTGACTCACATACACATGCATACACATGAGGTGTGTGAATGCATTGAAGCTTATGCTCAGTGGGGTGTCTGCAGTGTAACTGATGTGTTGGCAGATGTGAGCTCAGCACGAGTGTATGGGACCCATTGTGACTCAGAGAGATCTTTAGACCACCATGGTTATCTCACACTCAACACACACACACACACACACACACACACACACACACACATGTTGGTGCAGCTATCATTATGAGGACTCTCTATATACATCATTATTTTTATACTGTAAGAACTATAGATTCTATCCCCTAACCCTACCCCTAAACCTCACAAAAAAACGTTCTCTATTTTTACATTTACAATAAAACATCGTTTAGTTTGTTTTTTAAGCGATTTGAATTATGGGAACACTAGAAATGTCCTCATAAACCACATTCATAGCATAATACCCTTGTAATTACCAGTTTGCAACCTAAAAAGAATTCCTTGTAAACCACTTAAACCTGCCCTCACACACACACCTACACATACACTCGCACACAATTCAGCTTTATTCACTATATCACCTTGTTTGCTCTCTCATTGCTATATTTCCAACTGAAGGCAAGCAAATGGGATTGTTTAATGATTGAAACAAACAAGTTTCAGTTCTGATCAGAAAGCTAAAGTGAAATGAGTGTAAATGGTGCCCTTTAATTTTTACATTAAAGAATATAATCAAGAATGTAATGTCCCCGATCTACAGACAAATAAAGTAGTCGCTCACAAACCGTAAGCTCTGACAGCTATAGTGTGTGGTAAATGTGCCTGTAGACTACAACAACTTTCTTTTGAGGTGCATATCATCCAAAAGTACATTTGAGAAGGGACACATTTTTCATTATCAGACATTCAAACTTTTCTTTGAAGTCTATCAAGTCGACATTAATGTAGGACATGAGCATAGAATTGGACCAGGTACTGATACCAGTATCTGTAATAGTGTATCACTAATATATGCCAATTACAAAAAATGACTTAACTAATGTAGAGAAAAATAAATAAGAATAATAATAGATTTTTAATCTTCCACTTTGTCTTTTCCCTTTAAACTCCCATTTAATGAGACAAATGAAGTAGGCCTTCGGAGTGAGTAGGGCATAGGGATAATCGCATTTGATTGGAATTCACCCCTGTGACACCTCCACCTAATTTTATTTCATGCTTTCGCTGGCACCACTGCTGCCCCTCTTTTGTGCATGCCACTGATCATACTTTTATATTCCATTAATCTATTGCATTGATAAATATTTATATTTGTGTCCTTTGTAACTTTTACTCCATAACTCTATAAGATGTCTGATTCCTTTGTCAATCTTATGTTTGGCTATTTGGTAATGCAAGACTTGGTTGTGTCCACTGAAAGCTTATTAACTTTGTCTGCACAGCTATTAATTGTTGCTTACTAACAACTGAGCTATATATCAAAGCTGGATATCATATCTGATATCTGCGTTCCACTGAATAAAGTAAATACCAGAATTCCATTTAAAACATTTAAACAGTATCCATTAAACTTGGGATTGTGCATGCCTGAACACATTGTCACAGCAAAGACTTTTGAACATTTTACTTTCACACCACAATATTTCATATAACATATTTTAGCAGTGGTGGCTCAGTGGTTGAGGCTCAGGGTTACTGACCAGAAGGTCGGGGGTTCAAATCCCAGCACCACTAAGATGCCACTGTTGGGTCCTTGAGCAAGGCACTTAACTCCAGGTTGCTCCGGGGGGATTGTCCCTGTAATAAGTGCACTGTAAGTCGCTTTGGATAAAAGCGTCTGCCAAATGCATAAATGTAAATGTAAATTTTAGGGAATATTTTTACTATAAATTATATATTTAATTTAGTATCTAATGCACTTTTTAAACATAATGACAAGGGCTAAAACGTGAGTTGCGGAATCCTCATTACCAAAATAAACATGTGAGGTAACCCTAAACATGCTTAATACAGTATGAACAAATACTGAAATGTGGGACAAAGCTAATACTACTTCCATTCGTGTGAGCTTCTGCTCTGATGTGAAGTGGCAAAATGTGTTTAGAACCAATAAATGTGTTCTGAATCATTTGTTTGCTCATAAAATTGGACACCACTGCATATGAGTGAGTGTGAGGATGCCCATATGTATGCGTGGGCATTTTTAGCTGATCAAAAAAGCTCTGTACAGTGTATACGGAGTGGGATAATGAGATCTGTAGGGATGTTTAAATTCAACTCTATTCTTTGAAGCACCTGAGCAGATGTTTAATCTGATCTCAGTGTTAATCTGAACTCGACAGGACAGGCTTCCATAACCTCCTGCCTCTCAGTACATGACCTGAATATATCTCTCCAGATTTGGAAGGGGGCAGCAGCAAACTACAATTAATTACTGCTGTATTAGTCTAGATTAGGTTCTTTTAGGGATTCAATATTTGTGTTTTGTGTGAGATTAATTGACACTTGACACATGAAAGAATCATGAAGTCAGGGTTTTGCTAGTCTCTGGAGTGGGCTTTCCCCTCCCATATTGAGGATTGAATTCCATTCTTAATCTCTTTCACACTGTGGAGGTCTTTGTCATATTAATATTAATCAGACTGACAGACTTTTGTCTACTTATTGCACTCATTCTCTCATTTTCCTTAAGCATCTTCCATATTTTGTTTCAATGTTTCTTCTCTATTGGCCCACAAAGGAAGTAGTACTGCAAAGTTTCTTCACTCCAAAGCATTTTAATGTTCTCTTCTAGGAAACATCATTGTTGTTTGCTCCTTGCAGACCGGAACATGAGCCTTGAGAATTCCTCCACTATAGCCACACTGTTGGCCAACATACTCATTTTGATCTTATGAAACTACATTTCACACTTCAAAATATTCTTGTGCTGGACCATGCCTCATGTAGAATCAAACAATATGATAAAACATTATTGACACTGACGCTGAGATACATGGGGTAACCTCCTCTTGGTCACTATAATGTGTGGTTCTTGCTCTCTGTAGGGCACACGAGTTGTGCGTGGATGCCGCGGAGAATAGCGTGAAGTCTCCACATGCGCCAAGTCTCCGCAGTAACGCGCTCAACGAGCCACGTGATAAGATGCACGGATTGACGGTCTCAGACGTGGAGGCAACTGAAATTTGTGCTCTGCCACCCGGATTACGCCACCACGAGGATTTAGAGCGCATTGGGAATTGGGCATTCCAAATTGGGGAGAAAAGGGGAAAAAAATATAAAACGTATCAAATTATCGTCCTCGCGCTGGAAAATCTGAATCATTTCAGTGAAACGGTTCTTTCAAACAGTTCCTGTAAATGAACCGGTTGTACTACTAAAGGATTCACTATATAAGCATTGGGAACTCAAATTCATTTAAGTGAATCGGTTCGTTTGGACAGACTAGTTCACATAAATCACTTGAGCCCATGCACAGCCTTAAGAGGACATTGCTTTATTTTTATGCTTAAAAAGTAGTTAATTGCGTCTGTTTATTACTATATTTCGAATCATTTATCTAAAATCGGGTGTTTTCTAGTTTTGTTAGTTTTATATATTTGTACAATTGAATATTTCCACCCTTATGTGTTTAATTTCATCCAGAATTAAATATACCAATATCAGGTGATATTGTTTCATTTTGCAATCAGAATTCTATTTTATATTTTAAATGATAAAAAAAAATCTTCTTTAAAAAGATGAATTGTAACTTGACAGTAGTTGAAGTTATGAGTAGCTTGAAGCTTGGGAAGCTACTTTGAAATATAAATAAGCCATTTGTACACACACTTCCCTGGAAGGTGTAAATGGTGTGTCTCTGTGGTGCGTTTAGAACATTGCTTTGTTTGTCCGACCAATGCAAGATGGAGAGAGTGTTTGGGAAACCTACTTGCAAACAGTCATTACTTTTGCACTTCAGTTTGGTGCCACTAGCAGCACCGAAATTGCACTCTTCACCTTTAAGAAACACAAAGCAACACCTTGTGAATTCTCTGGTGAGGGAATGGATGAACAGAATAAAAACAGACTGATGCTCCAGAAGATGACATATTGATCAGCTCACATTGATGGATGGTAAGATGAGAAGATGTGAGTCACATCCAGCGACATGTCAAATGGGTCAGTGACTAAATGGATGAACAAGGAGATGAATAGATGATGGTTGAAAGACAGATGAGGATTAGGAGGTGGCATGAACCCCTGGCAGATATGAGAAGCAGTGAGTAGAGTGCAGCAGTAGGATCTTAGATGCTGGGTTGATGAAATGGGGGGAGGCGTTTGGAAAGGAATTTCACCTCTGATAAATGAAGATAAGTGTTTCCTCATGGGCCTGGGTCACTGGAGCATGAAGCATCCACCGTACAGCAAAAAAAGTGAGAGCAGCATGAACCAGCTCTCTCCTATGAGTTTAGACATACAGACTTACTTTACATCACCTCTTGGCACACATCGCTTTGTCTGTAGACATATTCTGATGGCTTCGCCCTGATGGACCATGTTTTCTGATTTTAAATCTTTAAAATTGTTGCATAAATGTTGAAACAGACTTCAAATAAGTGTTATAAATTGCTAATAAGAAACAAATAAGTGATAAGTGGGCAATGGAGATTAATAAACAACTCACTAGCAAAAACTGTTTCTGAGCACCTGACAATATCTCTTTTTCAAATCTTTTTAAGGCATCATAGGTGTGCTCCAGATGTATAGGATTTTTTCAAAATAAACACACTTAATTATGCTGCCTCCCATTTTGGCCAAATTAAGCATGTCATGTATCATGGATAAGGCAATCAAATCTAATATCTCTTTAATTTATTAAAGTTTAAATACAGTGGTGCGAAAAAATGGATGCTGCTTAGCTCTCTTCTAGATGCTGCTGCTGGCCATAATTTCACACCTCTCCATGTAGATAAACTTTTCAGCAGGAAGACAAGCCCCTGTGATGAATCATTTAGTGACCCGGGACCTCATTCCACACCCTGTACCTAATCCATTTTTTTTAGAGTTGTGCCCTCACCTCTTTAGTATTCCTCAATCTTTCTCTTATAAATAATGAGAACACAAAATACAAAATAAAGAACATAAGCAATTCATATTACAAAAGACAACAATATCCACAGTATCGCACTGCTCAGTTCTAATCGTAGCTGGAGTAGTACAGAAGTTAGAACAGAAGAAAGAGGTACATTCCAGGTTAAGTACAACAAGCTCTATCGAGCTCTGTCAAAGTCTCTCAGATTTTAAAAACAAAGAATTTTGTTAATGCATATGAATGAAAAATAAGATTTTTCATATTTTTGCGATTAAACCCTCTGGTCAACATGCCCCATAGACTCTCATTGTAAGTGCATAACTGTAAAAATGTTTCCTTTGTTTTTACAAACTGTTACATTTTTTGTAATGTGAAATGCTGTTGATAGAGCATACAGTATTGTAAGGGAACATTTTTAAAATGTATGTTAATATTCACTGAAAATCTTGACTTTCACCATAGCTCTCAAATCAAATTTGGCATCAATATAAAAGGAGGGGTGATGCAAAATAACAACATGAGTAAAATTGCAATTGCAATGGAGTGATTTGGGGCATTTTCAGACCTGTGGCTTGCTTGATTGTTCTGAAACAGTGCATGACACTGCAGAGACTCCACATGTGGAGGATCATGCTACTCTCCGCGATCCACGCACAACTTTCCACGCACCCCATTGAGAGCGAGAACCACTAATCGTGACCACGAGGAGGTTACCCCATGTGACTCTACCCTCCCTAGAAACTGGGCATATTTGTTTGCTTAGAAGACCTGGCTGGAGTCACTCACCATACCCTGGATTCGAACTTGCGACTCCAGGGGTGGTAGTCAGCATCAATGCTAGCTGAGCTAACCATGTCTGCACCACCTGTTCTTAAGGCAAGACTTAACTAGTAGGTTGTAAGCTCTCATAAAGTAATGCGTAGTTTCATAAAATGACATTTTATTGTATTGATCCAATAAGCAGTCTTCAAATATATACACATAAGTGTTAAAAAGCTGTGAATTTCAGTTTCTTGTTACGGTTAATGTTCAAACCTTGTCTGCTCGTGTAACTGTCAGCTGCAATAAATTATATCCCCATTCAAATACGATACATAATAAAACAATATTTCATTAATGGTTGCCTATATTTAGCCTATGTAAATAACAATATGCAATAACTGTATCTAAAAAGAATAAAGGACAATAAATAAATTATTACTTGTCAACAGGCTGGGAAAAAAATGTAATTTATTCATTTAAATATATCTTATATATATCGTATATGTTGAAACTTGACACCATACACAGGAAACTGCACCGTTAGATCGGTTTAATTTTTATATATATATATATATATATATATATATATATATATATATATATATATATATATATATATATATATATAATATTTACTCTCGTAAACGTAAACGACTGTAAATGTCAACATCATACTTTATGTCGAAATTATTGATGCCTGTCATGCAAAACATGAGCTCATTGATGTATAAATATCAGTCTGCTTTTTTATTCAAGCATTAATCCAGGTTGGAGGCTTCCGTAAATATTTAGTTAATAAGTAGGGTCCTACCTAAGTTTAAAGGTGTGATGCTCAAATATTTAGTAGTGTGTAAATTATGACTTAGTGCCCATTTACACCACAACTAGGCTAAGTTGTAATGTACATATAGCTGCAACCAGCCTCAGGTGTAAATGTGATGTGTAAATGTTGTGTTGGCCTTAATGTTTGTCATGATTAGTCTCTCAAAGCACTGTAATCACTCAACTGGAGTGAGTCCCATATTAGGGACTTACTTGGCAATGGGATACTGGAGGTTCATTAGATGTATGGGGGACATGATAACCTAGCCAGGGACTATCACTCCACTTGTCTGTGTTTGTGGCATATCAGACAGATAGGGCTTGATCGTTGTGTCTAAAATGTAAGTAATTCAAATTGAAATTCTGTATACTAGCAGTATCACTTTTGCAATCGCGCCAACGTGCCTAATATTCAAAGCAGGTTTCCTTGTGTGATACTGCAATATCACAATATTTTTTCTCGCTCTGGATAGAGGATAAGAATTAAACTGACATATACCTAGCACTACTGTAAAATCAATATTACAATCCTCTCATGGCTCCAACACACACAGAAGCAGTTGGGTCACCTCCACATTCACAGGGCCATCAATAACAGTCACTTCAGTAATTGCCCAGCACCAAAATCTTTGTAGAGGAGATGAAGAGCTCCTTTGATATGACCGCATTCCATTTACTCGTCCAATTTTAATAGCAACAGGGTTCATAGAGCACACAGAACCGGCTCACCACACAAAGATGTAAGCATATATCTCATCCATTACATTATGCATTAATACTGAGACATTTTGAAGGATTATGTGTTCATTTATTTATAAACATCGAAGTGCACTTCATTCCGTTTCCTGTTATCACCACCTTTAAAACTCACACACACACACACTAGATGTGCCATCATTTCATGGTTGCTTTAGGAGATGAAAATGGAAAAACCATTGACATTAGGCTGAACCAATCCTCCTGCTGCTACAGATTAGTTCATTAGTCCACACCAGGCAGAGATGGAAAACGGCTACTGAAAGAAAGGTGGATCGTTCAATTGACAGGCATTAGATTAATGGTCTGTCCACTTTATTTTTTTTTAAATGCTCTGGAATTCAGAACACGCACATTGTATATGTGGAGCTGCAAGATGCTCTTCATATGTGGGGGTGCAGTGATTACAGAACTGCAGTTACCGTTTTCGCAGTGCATACAATGTATCACTGTAGATCCCACTCAGCTCTTGATTCTAGTCACTTCTCTTTGCTGCTGTCAAGAATTATAGCATAATCCCCTGGATTTATCCCATTAACACTATCATACTCCTTCATACAGTGCATTCGGAAAGTATTTGCAGCGCTTCACTTTTTCCACATTTTGTTATGTTACAGCCTTATTCCAAAATTTATTAAATTCATTATTTTCCTCAAAATTCTACAAATAATACCCCATAATGACAACGTTAAAGTTTGTTTGAAACAATCACATGTACATAAGTATTCACAGCCTTTGCTCAATACTTTGTTGAAGCACCTTTGGCACCAATTACAGCCTCAAGTCTTATTGTGTATGATGGTACAAGCTTGGCACACTTATTTTTGGGCAGTTTCTCCCATTCTTCTTTGCAGGACCTCTCAAACTCCATCAGGTTGGATGGGAGCATTGGTGCACAGCCATTTTCAGATCTCTCCAGAGATGTTAAATCGGGTTCAAGTCTGGGCTCTGGCTGGGCCACTCAAGGATATTCACAGAGTTGTCCCGTAGCCACTCCTTTGTTATCTTGGCTGTGTGCTTAGGGTCATTGTCCTGTTGGAAGAGGAACAGGTTTTCATCAAGGATGTCTCTGTACATTGCTGCATTCATCTTTCCCTTGATCCTGACTAGTCTCCCAGTTCCTGCCACTGAAAAACATCCCCACAGCATGATGCTGCCACCACCATGCTTCACTGTAGGAATGGTATTGGCTGTGCCTGGTTTCCTCCAGACATGATGCTTGCCATTCAGGTCAAATAGTTCAATCTTTGTTTCATCAGACAAGAGAATTGTGTTTCTCATGGTCTGAGAGTCCTTCAGGTGCCTTTTGGTATACTCCAGGTGGGCTGTCCTGTGCCTTTTACTGAGGAGTGGCTTCCGTCTGGCCACTCTACCATACATGCCTGATTGGTGGAGTGCTGCAGAGATGGTTGTTCTTCTGTAAGGTTCTCCTCTCTCCACAGAGAAACTCTGGAGCTCTGTCAGAGTGACCATCATGTTCTTGGTCACCTCCCTGACTAAGGCCCTTCTCCCCTGATTGCTCAGTTGGCCGGGCGGCCAGCTCTAGGAAGAGTCCTGGTGGTTCCAAACTTCCTCCATTTACGGATGATGGAGGCCATTATGCTCATTGGGACTTTCAATGCTGCAGAAATTTTTCTGTACCCTTCCCCAGATCTGTGCCTCGATACAATCCTGTCTCAGAGGTCTACAGACAATTCCTTGGACTTCATGGCTTGGTTTGTGCTCTGACAGGCACTGTTAACTGTGAGACCTTATATAGACAGGTGTGTGCCTTTCCAAATCATGTCCGATCAACTGAATTTAACACAGGTGGACTCCAATCAAGTTGTAGAAACATCTCAAGGATGATCAGTGGAAACAGGAGGCACCTGAGCTCAATTTTGAGTGTCATGGCAAAGGCTGTGAATAATTATGTAGATGTGATTTGTTCGTTTTTTATTTGTAATAAATGTTTAAAGATTTCAAACAAACTTCTCTCACGTTTTCATTATGGGGTATTGTTTGTAGAATTTTGAGGAAAAAAATGAATTTAATCCATTTTGGAATAAGGCTGTGTAACACAGTTAAAGGATGGGCAAGGAGGAGGCGAGAACCGGCTTGTCAACATAAATGATAATTTAATTCAACTCAAAACACAAACATCAATACACACACACATGACGGACATGCCTGTAATTATCTCTCACTCGAACCATCGTCACCGGCCGCCTTTATCCCTCGCGCGCCTCATCAGGCCGATTGGGGACTGGGCGCGCAATATTCCGACTCCGCTCCACACTCCTCCCGGCGTTATCTCAGGCCGGGGTGCCACCGGCATGACGTACACACCCCCCCCCCCCCCCCCATCCCTGGGGCGGGGTGTATCTTGCGTCCCGTGTGGTCATCCCCGCCTTCCTCGCCCTGGGAGGAGACAGGAGGGGGAAAAAACAACAACAACAAAATAGGCGATGAAAAGGCCAACACGGTGCGAAAGGGAGAGAGAGAGGAGAGAGAGAAAAAGCTCACTCACCGGTTCTCTGATGTACCGTCGCGTGGTCCTCGAACACTCCTCCACACCCAGGCGGATGACAGCCGCTCCAACCCCGGCCGACCCGGCCCCACCCCCCTCTTCTCCACAGGCTGTAACTTAACAAAATGTGGAAAAAGTGAAGCGCTGTGAATACTTTCCGGATGCACTGTATGTGATGTTCATATAGCTCTTGCTTCATATAATGTGACACCAGCAATAATGTGATGTCTTTCTTCCTCAGATAACAGTGTTTCGGATGGGATCAGAGGGACACCAAGACATTGATTTGGCCATTCTAACAGCTCTTCTGAAAGGTACATTAATATGTGTACATTTTTGGATAATCAGATGTAGAGGTTGACTGGATTTTGCCAAAGGTGGTGAAAAAAAGGCAGATGCCTGATAAATCTGTGATAGTTTTTCAAAATATATTCTTAGTCCTTCCTAACTGTGATGGGTACAGACATAGAGGCTACAAAGGTCCAAAATAAATACAATCCCAGATACAGTTTATTAATCAACCAAAATCCCAATAATAACCAGAATGTTTTTTTAGATTTGGATAAACAAGACCAAAAACACCAGGGTCTCTTAATTTGCAATGATGGAGACTTCACTCACTTACATTGCTCTTTATTTAAAGGTGTCATGAGATGAGGAATTACGTTTTCCTTTTTGTACATTTCCTACATTTAAGAGGTTATTGTACCATAAATACATATTGTAAGTTTCAGAACTCAAAACTTCCTCCTCACTGCAAGAAGAGCATTTTTTTAAACCAAGCTGCCAAAATGACTCGTTCTCTACTTCCTCCAAATTATGATGTTACATTATGGTAGGAATTTGCATTTGACCGCCTCCACAACAACATATCAACAATGCCTACTTTACCTTATCACTTCCGTAGCCCGCCCTGCAGCCATGAGCAGTGAGACAGCAAGTAGAGAACCAAGGGTCAGAATGAGAGTGGAAAATGATCATGTTTTACAAATATCTAGTTAATTTACTTATATATTACTAATATTATAAGTGTAAAAAAGGCATGTCATGACCACTTTTAAGTATTTACCAAATTAAGCCATTTATTGACTATATATTCATTAGATGAGGTTTAATGAGGAATGAGGTTTATTATTATTTACAGAATATGTAGTTGAAAACACAATGTATGTACTGACGGGGGACATCTCCATACACTCACAATTTCCTTTGTATGCCCTAGCTTAAATTTAGAACACCAAAAATAACAAAATATGCATTAAAGTGACGATAAAAATGTTGTCAATGATGAACGATTTAGATTCAGCTAATCCCCACATAATTGTTTTTTATTTCACCTATAAAGGCTGCTGTTATACTGAAGAACAACTGTTCTACCTGAAAAATCTTCCAACACCATTCTGTAACTATGGGCATAGATTTTTGACAATAATTGATCATTCCAAAAACAACTATCAGCACTGATTAATCTGTAAAAACTATATACCATTATTACCTCTAATCAGATGCATCTTTTGACTTCCAAAACTTGTTGATTTAAATAATTGTCAGTTGTGAAAGAATGATGAAGGTGCTTCGTAACATCTTAAAGGTGCTTTAAGCAATTTTACCACACATAAAATTAATTACCTGGTAGGAATCCCTGAAATAGGTGATGTTAGAATCCTCACCTGTCTTTGTGATAGTCGTAGGCTCTGTTAACAAAGAAGTGTCAGGGAAGTGGCTTGCTCTTTTGTAACCCATAAAAAATGTTTTCTGCTTGGCAATCAATTTTAGTGTTTGGGTTTGCTGACATGTCTTTGGATGGTGGTGTTTTTTTTTTTTATGGTCTAAGTCATTCAGTGACTAAGTCTAAGGGAAGTTAGCAAAGCAACGGATGACTTTTCCAAGTCATCCACAGAAATGTCATTCAAGTTCTATTAGTCAGCTCTTACAACACTCAATAAAAATAATTA
This sequence comes from Xyrauchen texanus, assembly GCF_025860055.1. Taxonomy (NCBI): domain Eukaryota; kingdom Metazoa; phylum Chordata; class Actinopteri; order Cypriniformes; family Catostomidae; genus Xyrauchen; species Xyrauchen texanus. Next base: position 42,853,805 of record NC_068278.1, on the reverse strand, counting down.
TTGTTCTCCATTCCCCTGAAATACATTATATATCTTACAGGTAGACGCCATCCCATATCAGAGGTCTGAACACACTAACTTCCACTTTGCCACCAACCCCATAGCTACTTTAGGTCATCAGTGCACACAATCAATAGGTTAACAGGACGTTTGATGCTGAGAGTGAAGTGCAAGCTCAACTGGTTGAGCTTCTTAAGACCCACTTTAAATCCATATCAAAAGACTGGATTTCAGAGAAGCCTTTCCTCCAAAAGCTCCATGTTTTGCCAAGAAAGCCAGCAGCATGTCTCTTGCATAATTCATAGTACTATGCAGTGCATCTAAAGAATGATTTAGTCCTGCAGTCCTTTGCTTTCTCATATTCCCTTGATGATTTTATAATGCATGCATATCAGTCTGGATAAAGTCAAAGAACAGATTGTCTCATATGTTTGAGTTACCACAGGCAGACCCAGCGCCATAGAAGTCACAAAATGATAATAGAGTGGCACAACTAACTGTGAGCCCCATGGAATTAGACATATGATGTGCTAATAAAGTCATCTAGGGGTCAAATGTGGTAATATTGGCAATTGATTTATAAATGTTTATCACATACATTTTAAATCACATTAATAGGAAGCTAATCGAATGTAATGTCACTAATGTAAGAAAGCATGAAGTATAATTTTGTGTTTTGAGTTTTCTCTCAGCAATGCAATACAGGGTTATTTGGGGTCTCTTTTGATGAGAACCTTCCTGCTTTCAAATCTGGTAAACATATGACATGTTCAGTGCCATTGCAGCAAGATATGTCAAGATTTATTACAATGTAGTGTGAAACTAATTGGATAATTTTCCAGTTGGTTCCAATTTTCTGTGTTAAAAGCAGCAGAAAATAGTGAATAAAACTTACCCCAGAGACTTAATTGTACATAATTATGTGACCAGTACAGTATCTGCTGACACAGCACCTTTATGTTGTTGAGAATCATTTATGTATGAGGAGTAAGTTGTAGTGTTGAAAACACTGTGAACATCTTAATTAAAATAAAGCATGCATCCCACAGACTCCAAGTCAGCAGCAGTGTTCAATTTGTCTTTTCTTCAGGTCTAAGATCAATGTTACATTAAAGAGAATTTCACAAATATATTCAATCTTGCTATGTTAAACTGCTTATGGCCCATCAATGCCTTGCACATTATTACATCTTTATTTTGGCCTTTTATACATTAGGAACTCATTATTTATATGTTTAACTAATATGGTATGACTTTCCAATGATATCAGTATACAATGCTGCTCTATTGCAAGAAGATCTCACTTCTGTCTAACAGTTTAAGAGTCTTTGAGATGAACAAGGATGAACAAGCAGGCCACTTCCATATTTTGGATGAACAGCCTATAAATTGAGTCAAGCAGTTTATTTTCTAGTACTTAACAGAGATTATGCAAATCCTGAATATGTTTTTATACATGGCAGCACCTCGACAAGCCACGGAGATGTCTATTTAATGGACTGTGTCTGAAAAGATTACCCTCATAAAAGTAAATGTAGAAGCATCAGGCCATGGTAAGAAAGACAAATGTCCCGTTGCTCAGGGATATGGTTTATTAGCTGAGTAGGGGCAGAGCAAAGTATCAGAGACCCTGGAGAGTGCTTTCCTCTCTGATTTATCTCTAGAATCAGCCCATTAAACAGGCATAACGGTATGAATTTTAATGATATGAGAGCCAGCAGAAGTTGGGTATTTCCTTGGATTCTCCACTATGTGAGAGGTACTTATAGTCAAGGGGAGATGAGATGATTTTCAAGATATCAGCATTAAGATTAAGTCATGTTTTGCACTCATTTGCACACTGTATCATTGTATATTTATTCATTGCCTTTTTAAACTGGTTTTGTTTAAACTTTAATACATAGATCTATGGAATTGTTTTTTTTATTGGTCAATCAATCATGGCCTATGTGGTCAAATATTTTTGTATTATTATGCAGAACAATGTACAGTCAGTCATTGTCACACAAAAAAAGAAAACATCTTCAGACTGAAGTTCTGATTATTATGTAGAGTTTTGACTAATAATAATGACTAATGTGCTCTTTTTGCCCATTTGTCCAGGTGCCAATGCCTCAGCTCCAGATCAACTAAGTCTGGCCTTGGCCTGGAACAGAGTGGACATCGCCCGGAGCCAGATCTTCATTTATGGACAGCAGTGGCCTGTAGGCAATATGCACTCACACAAACACACTACCTCAGAGCACTTGTAATTACTCATAGATATAAATACAAAGACACATTATTGATCACGGATAAGACATTTTGATAAAAGAAGTACTTTTGTGTACTTCTGACTCTAATTACTTGATACTAATGATACTAACTTGCAGGCTGCATTTTTATTCAACCAGAATAAAATTAATGAATCAATTTAATATCTAGGGGAGGGTAAAAATATTGATTTCCTGATGCATTGCAAGCTTTATTTGTACAATACCGATTCTTATCCCAAGATCAATCTTTTACACCATGCGCAACCCTCTTCTATAATGGGAAGAAATCGCTCGCATTTGCAAACAAATTTTGCGCAATGTGACTAGAATGTATATAGTTGGCAGATGGCTTGTAAATGTTTCCATTTCACTTACCAGTAATTAGGCTATGTTGTATATTGGTGAAGAATTCAGCATCGAGATCCTTTCACTGCATGTTGAGAGTAAAAGTTGTTCTGTGTAATGGTTGTTTGTCCAAAGATGAGCTCCAAACAACTCATTTGTCAATGAATAATGTCAGTCAGTCAGTTGTTGATCAAAAACAAAAAAATTATATTTAATTCTAATCATGCATGGCACAGATTAGATAAAGTAATTTGAGTCTCTCTCGTTAACATGCGCTCATTTACAGCATCTTTTTACAGCAATGCCGGTTTTCTTAGAGAGCATTTAGCACGTGTTGAACAAATCAGAGGAAATACTTGTAAATAATACAAGCTATACAATAAATAAACATATATGAAATATAACTTCTTATTTATTGATTGAATACATGGATTTGTGTGTGACCCAAATTATGAAACATTTTAAATATATATTTTCATAATGTACCCAGTTAGACGGTCCCCTGTATAATTAACAGCATTAACTGGGAAATTATTTATTTCATATGCAAGCAAAAGGGACATGAAATATATCCATATAAATCTGAATCATATATATCCATATAAATACAACTGAAATATATCCATATAAATCGATATTGAATCGAATCGAAATCGGAATTGAATCGAGAGCTTGTGAATCATAATCGAAATTTGTAAATCTGTATCAAAAGACCGGACCCATTGTTTACAAAAATGTCAGCGCATGTGCATTACGTGGTGGCAGAAAGCCGATAGACTGTTGTGTTAGATTTGACACATTAGACGATAAAACAAAAGTATAATACAAAATCATCATAAATACACAAATATTCTTAGCTATACATTAGAATGATATGAGGTAATAACATACCCGTCATAATGTTCACTTTATATGTTTGCTGAAATGCAGTGAGCTGAAATGATATCCTCAGTCCAGTCAGCTGTGTTGATGGCTTAAAGCCACAGCTGACTACGAGAACCCTCAAAACAATTTTTCAACAATGGAATCCGATAGACGTTTACTCTTTGCAGAATGTTTCTGCCACCACTTCCATGTGTAAGCAGTGATGTTGCCAAATTATTAGTCTTTACCAAGCTATTTTAATGGCTGTAAATTTTGGGTACCTATGCATCTATTTTCAAAATTTGTAGGTTTATTGGGCACTGTGTCCTAGACCTGTAAGCTTCATTTGTTTCTGCTCAGGTGGGTTCTCTAGAGCAGTCTATGCTGGATGCGCTGGTGCTGGACAGAGTGGACTTTGTGAAGTTGCTGATAGAGAATGGAGTGAGCATGCACCGTTTCCTGACGCTGTCCAGACTCGAAGAGCTATATAATACGGTAATGCAGCTACTTCCATCTCTGAAGCAAAAACAGGTTTACTTTCTCTATACAAACACACACACACACACACACACACACACACGATAATCTGTAGTGAAAATGATCATTTAAGCTTATGCACTGCCAAACATGTTTCGTTGGTTAACCTAAAAATATGCTTGCTTTGGTAAATTTTAAAGGAATAGGATTAGAAAATTAAAGGAATAGTTCAGCCAAAATTGAAAATTCTCTCATCAGTTACTCAACCCCTCAGGCCATCATATATGTGTATGACTTTATTTCTTCTGCAGAACACCAACAAAGTTTTTTGGATGAAAATATCCGATCTGTAGGTCCATACAATGCAAATGAAAGGTTGCCAGACATTTGAAACTCCAAAAAACACACATAGGCAGCATAAAGGTAATCCATATGACTCAAGTGGTTTAATATACAGTATGTCTTGGTGATGCAAACTGTTTTGTGTGAGAACAGACCAAAATATAACTCCATTTTCACTATAAATCTTTACTTTTTACTTTCAGAATATAAAATAAAGTGAAAGTGGAGATTTATAGTAAAAAAAAAAGGATTTCAATATTGATGTGTTTCTCATCCAATGCTATCATATCACTTTAGAAGACATTCATTTAAAGGTGCAATATGTAATATATTTACTGTATTAAAGCATAAAATTATCATATGTTATCAGAGATTTAGGAAACATGCTAAGTTAAAATATAAAAAAATGGTTTATAATTTGCAAACAAGAAAACATTGCAAACGTATAATCAACTTACAGTGTAAGACTCATCGCTTGCCATTGTCAGTTTACTCGTTCCTGTTGCGTGTACTCAACCCGCCAACCTGCGTGAGCTTTGAGTCTGGGGAGGAGGGGGCGGGGGAGACAACTCTCTCAAAAATTTTGACTGCAGTAATATGAAGGTAAATTTGGTGCAAATCAAATGAGCACCTGTGACAGTGTTATTTGTAGTTGTAGAGATTAGCCGCACATGTGTATCAGTACATTTTAAGTCACAGAGAAATGTATTTTAAGATTTGCAAGCTTGTCGATTTTTTTCTGTCCCACAAACACAACACAACAGTTACACCTTCTCAAATTCTTCTTTGCATGTGCACAAATCATTTTCTACGAATCACAAATTAAGAAACTCATATGCTCACATTTTTGCGACAGTTGTTCCAGTAAATATGGTGCAAAACACATTCACACACCCGCATCAACAAATGTGAAGTCACGGACAAATTTTGCTCATCCGCAAATCAGTATGTGAATTCATCCAAAGAGAGTTGCACACTTGTAGAATATTTACTCACAAAACTTTTTATTTGTCTTTGATATTTTTCTCGCACAAACACAAGTACAAAACTACAACTGCTTCAATCTGCTGCTACGAGTCTCAAACACTGTTTTTCGCGTGCTCTCCCTTCTGCACCACATGTCTGTGTAAAATATGGAGCAAAAGTGATTTGTGCATCTGTAGAGGCAGCAGGCGGGCACTGTTCAGAGATCAGAGAATTTTGGCCAATCAGAAGAGCTAGTTTGGGCGCCTCTCCATTGGTGGAACATGACGCCCGAACAGGAAAAAAAAAAAAAAACTTCCATGAACATCTTCCCGAGCTTGCAATGGCAAATACCAATAAAGGTATTTTTTTTTCTTTCTTTTTGAAAGAAACTGCCAAAGTTGCAGTTACTTTGAAGTTATGTTGTTGTTGTGATTATTTCAGTATGAATAGTTGAAAATGGTCATGTTCATGTTTTGATGCAAAATATATATATATATATATATATATATATATATATATATATATATATATATATATATATATATACCTGTAACTTGTAACAGGTATATATATAAGCTTGGAACCAGTGATGGTCCTCATGCTTCTGCAGAACTCCCAGGTGTCATTCTGCCGCAGCCTCTGCTCCAGCTTACTCCTATAATAATTTTTTTTAATAACGTTTCAAGACACTCAAGAACACCTTAAGCACACTATTGATTGATAATGAGAATACTGCTATACAACCTAATGCAATTTAAACAAGAGATTTATAAACAGTCAATTACAGAAAGATGGTGTGATAAGTATTATGTAACCTGTGTTATGACATGTCACAGTAGATACAAATGCATATATGTAATTTTTAACTAATAAGACAAAAAGCTAATATGAGAAGCTAATTTTATTAGGTGTGTGTGTATCATTGTGCAGCAGGTGCTGAAGCCACAGTAGACACTGTTGTGCATTCTGATGGATTGTGCATGAGTACAAAAGTGTGGTTGTACTTTAAGATGCACATAGCTGTTATCTGAAATAAGAAAAGCAAAGAATTTATAAAAGTGTGATCATTTGAAAACAAGGACATGACATCGTTTTGATATTTCTTTGTGTTACCAAATCTCTTTCGCTTATCTCTCTGATCTGTTGTATCTGGGTTTTCATTTAGATAGATAATTTTAAAGTTTAAGTTAATCTCAACGCCATATAAAACTAAAAATGTAAGAAGACATTCTGTGTATGATGTCAAGAGAGTATTTCCCTGTAATTTTGTCCAATACTACATTAAATGAGTTTAAATTTCATATGTTCATAAGCACAGGATAAGCGGTTGACGATGGATGGATGGATGGATGGATGGATGGATGGATGTTCATAAGCATGGTAGGTTTGAACAAGATATCCTTCAAGCATGAAAACTTTTTACGAGTGTTTGAATATGAGGATCTGATCCACGCGCCTTGACAAAATTAGATTTTTGGGGTGATTTTGCCTTTAAATATATTAATAACAAACCTATAAAGGAAAGCTTTTTATTATGTGTTTGAAGATGAGGAAGTGATGCAAGTGCTAGGATGAATTTCTGAGTTGATTTTGCCTTTAATTTTTTCAAAAACTGTACAGTTAAATTACTTGAAAATGGATACAGTAACAGTCAGGGTCACTTTTAATTGACCTACAGGATTTACAATTCAAAGTTTATTACAAGGTACAAATGAATGACAATGAGAGATCCTTGGCAGAAAAGTCAAAATTTATTATATGTAATATGTCAATTTAATGTCATTTAATTCATTAAACTTTGGTTATAAAATATTTACCTGCCCAATCCATGAGTCTTAACCAGTCAGATTTCACATAGGCTAAATCAAACATATTAATAAACACCAGCACGTCACAGACACTTAATAAACGTGTTTTCGTCAATATAGTAAGACTGACTGTCTTCTGCACTCAACAGAAGTCAGAAAGCACGTCTTTCTGTTATATGGATTTTAATCGCGGCTGGCTTGACCGCAGTGACCAACGTGCATATATAAACTATAAACAAATGTATAACGGTGAGTGATTTCAGAAAAAGAAAGAAAAAAAATACCTTTATTGGTATTTGCCATTGCCAGCTCGGGAAGATCGGGCATCATGTTCCACCAATGGAGAGGCGCCCAAACTAGCTCTTCTGATTGGCCAAAATTCTCTGAACAGTGCCCGCCTGCTGCCTCTACAGATGCACAAATCACTTTTGCTCCATATTTTACACAGACTTGTGGTGCAGAAGGGAGAGCACGAGAAAAACAGTGTTTGATACTTGTAGCAGCAGATTGAAGCAGTTGTAGTTTTGTACTTGTGTTTGTGCGAGAAAAATATCAAAGACAAATAAAAAGTTTTGTGAGTAAATATTCAACAAGTGTGCAACTCTCTTTGGATGAATTCACATACTGATTTGCGGATGAGCAAAATTTGTCCGTGACTTCACATTTGTTGATGCGGGTGTGTGAATGTGTTTTGCACCATATTTACTGGAACAACTGTCGCAAAAATGTGAGCATATGAGTTTCTTAATTTGTGATTGGTAGAAAATGATTTGTGCACATGCAATGAAGAATTTGAGAAGGTGTAACTGTTGTGTTGTGTTTGTGGGACAGAAAAAAATCTACAAGCTTGCAACTCTTAAAATACATTTCTCTGTGACTTCAAATTTACTGATACACATGTGCGGCTAATCTCTACAACTACAAATAACACTGTCACAGGTGCTCATTTGATTTGCACCAAATTCACCTTCATATTTATGCTGCCTTTTGCATTGTATGGAACTACAGAGCTGAGCATTTCTTGTAAAAATCTTCGTTTGTGAAAAAGTCATTCTCATCTGGGATGGCATGAGAGAGAGTAAATTATGAGAGTTTACATTTTTGGATAAACTATCCCTTAAAATTAACTGGTTTTATTCAAGAATATTAGTTTATATGACTTTCTATCAACTTTATGGGTCAAGTCTATCAATTTGCAGTGGATTACAGCAAGAAATATATATTTGAAGGAGTCATAGGAATCATATTTTCCTTTATCTTTTGAAATAATAGTTCATTATACAATGAAAATCTTCTCGCCAGGCCAACAAAAGTGTCCAAAAATGAGTCGAATTTTGGCAACTTTATGTCACATTTACATTTTAAATTCATATCTCTTACGTTTCACATTGATCCTGCAACAATGCAGTTCAGGCTTTGCAAAGATGGCCATTGAAGGGTGGGGGCTTTTAAAACTATATTTCACAGAACAGCAATCCCACAAGCAGGAGAAAGCGCTAAGCGCTGTTGCTTATTTCATATGCGAATGGGGAGATTTTTTTAAAAGCAAATCTGCAAAAAAATAACAAAAAAACTACTTTGATTCTAAAGCTCAGAAAAAGTGTGGAAAGTGTTTATGAAAAATTCTGAGTAGAAAAAACAAACTAAAAATGTATGACATATGACCCCTTTAATGGTCAGATCATGAATGTATAGCTGCTTAAGGTAACAACTGCAATTTTCTGCTGTGTGTTTCTAAATAATATGTTGAGATGGATTTGTATCTTGGCGGAGATTGTGAAAGGTTAAATGTGTTTCTGTTTGGCTGTAATAGAGGCATGGGCCGTCCAACACCTTGTACCACCTCGTCAGAGATGTGAAAAAGGTAAGAATTCACTAGGCATGCAGCTGAGTGTGTGTTTTGGTATGCATGTGTGTGAATATCTGTGTATGCATGTGTGTGAGTGGATGTGTAGGTCAGAGTGTGTGTGTAGTTGGTAGATTTGTCTTAGATGTGTTGCATATTTAGCAAAGGTGTCTTTTATGCTTCTCTTAGCTTGTCAGACAGATTTGGCCAATTAGTTGCTTACTTTGTTTCTGTCTATGTCCTCTCTGCTTTTTTCAGTGATTTTCAGACTATAATACAGTCAGAACATTGGGTTTGCTGCTTCTTAAGTCTCTAGTGTATAGTTAGTTTTTCTTAATTACTGTTCCTTAATGCATTTTTCGAGACATAATAGGGCGCTTGGTTGCCTTCTTAGTGCAATGTGTTGATTTCTGTAGACTTACAGTGACATTTGTACATATCTAAATACTGCAATCTCTTTTTTATATATAGAAATGACTCATTGCAGGTACATTGTGTTTTTTTTTTTTATGTAGTCTGCTCTTTAAAATGAGAAGTGACTCATCTCATGTACACTTATCTAACATTTCTATCTGGACATTTGAGGGAACAAAACTTGTGTGTCCATGGAGGCTAACATTACATTTAAGTGTCTTGGGATATTATATCAACTAACTCTTTTACAAATGCACTATTTTTAGTTAATTTTCCATGACATAACGAGGTGCTTGATTGCACAGTGTTGATTTCTGTAGTCTTATAGTGACATTTGTATACATCCAAATACTGGAATCTCTTCTGAAACAAAATAGAAATGACTCATTGCAGGTACTTCGTGGGGTTTGTGTCTAGTCTGTTCTTTGTCAAAAACTAATTTTCTCTAACTTTTCTATCTGGACATTTAAGGGAACATATCTTGCGTATCCATGAGGAGTAACATTACATTCAAATGTCTGCATAAATGCAGCTCCACCGCTGATTCAGATCAGCCCGTTTAAGCACACTGTGGTACTTGCTGATGTTGACGTAATTAGCTTAGCTTAGAGGATCTATCGTGGGTTCTGCATTGATAATTGCAGAGCCTGAGCACAGTCTAGCTATCATGGTCTGGACACTGAATGTGTGCTGATGAGATGGATTTGGCCTGTAGATCTAATGAAAGGAGGAATCTAAAGACTTGTTCTCTACATGTCGTTCATTTACAATCTAAATTTCAACAACCTGATAAGGAGTCTGTAATTGTAAAAGCTCACTAATGTTGTCAGTATGTGAAAAAATTATTAAACTAGCCAACGAGGCATTGTTTGCCTTCATTTTAGAGGCATTTTCTTGTGGTCTATTCAATATGGCACCAAACCCTGATTCTAGACTTGATCTCAGTGGGCTGTCTGTTCCTTTAAAATGATTCTGTCTCACTGACCTTGTGTGTTCTTTCCAAGCAAGAATATCCAGGGTTCAGTTGGATCTACCTCAAGGTGAATCAGCCAATCTTCTTTAATTAAATTGATTCCTTCTAGCAATATGGTAGAGTGTATGGTTGTGTTAGTGTGAAAGTGGTGTGTATGTAGTTGAGTCCATGAGTCATGTCTGACCATTTGTCAGTTTCTTAGCCACAACTGTTGGTGGGTGTGCAGTGTCACCATAAGTAACCTCTCTGCTTTCAGGGTAACCTGCCCCCTGACTACCGCATTAGCCTGATCGACATTGGATTGGTGATTGAATACCTCATGGGCGGAGCCTATCGCTGCAATTATACCAGGAAGAGATTTCGGACCCTCTATCACAATCTTTTTGGACCCAAGAGAGTATGTTAATTAACTTATAAAAACACCTCTTTTAAACATTGTTTTGTGATGACCTATTGAAATATACTTCTGCTGTGTAAATGTACCTTCCCTAAAATGTTTAGAAAACTATTTCCTTTTCAACTATGGGATTATTCTCTCCGGTTCCCATGAATGAAAACGTACTTTCAGAGAAAATTTGTAATTTGTTTGGCTTAGTTTGCTTTATCAGCATGACCCACCTGGGGAAATATGGCAAAGAACATATTTCCCATCAGAGACGCAACAGAGCGATGGCATATGGAATTAACACAACCTAGATATTCAGTGCAGAGAGAATTTTACATACAGAGCTACTGCAGCTGTGCTATATGCCAAAGCAAATTTTCAAGCCACTGACACCTGGATGATATCTAAATTCCTCACACACTTAAGCACCTCAGAAGGCTCAGGGATCTAAAACACAAATCTCTACCCTCTGACTCAGAACCGAGTCACAGAGAGGTGAAAAAACATCACGGCTCCATCATGTAAATGTTACAAGAACTGTTTATCTGAAATAGTGGATTGCCTGAATGTGTTGATGTTTGTCTGTGAGCATATGCCCTTCAAAATTGTGAGAACATATTATCTTATTTGCATATACGCACAGACCGTTCTACATATACTCCAGTGAAGGCTTAAATTAGATCAGACATCTACAGTGCTACTAGAAAGATACTTTAAATGTATCATTGCCTGGCATGAAGAATCATATCTACTCATTAAACATGCCATGCTCATAGAAACAAGAGGATTCAGTATTTTCATTTTTATGAAGGATGGTAAAATTATATATAAAAAAAATCCCAACATTTCTTACTATTTTTGTTTTGTATGTGTGCTTATGTTTGTGTGTGTTTTCTAGCCAAAAGCCCTAAAGCTGCTTGGAATGGAGGTGAGACTTATTTCTTCATTTCATCCTGCTGCTTTCCAATAAAATCCCCACTGAGTTTTATTGAAACTGTTTTGTTTAAGCTCCCTATTTTATTTAGAGGTTTGAAGTAATGAAGGTTCACAATGAAATTGCTTCTTGTATTGCATGTTCAGATGTTTTACAAACACAATACAAAACATTTCAACTACCTACAATTATCTTTAATGTTTGTTTACAGGTTCTAGCACTTGTACTGGTCCTATTACTTTTAGTGGCATCTTTGGATATATAAAATTGAGGCACTTTATTGGTTGTTTGTATTTAATTACACAGATTTGTGCTTTAGTCATTTTCTGACATGAGAAAATATCATTAAAATACTAAATGAATAATGAAAATATATTTAATCCATAATAGGATGACATGCCCATTAGAAGAGGTCGTCAGAAGACCACACGGAAGCGTGAGGAGGAGGTCGACATCGACCTGGATGACCCAGAAATCAATCATTTCCCCTTCCCATTCCATGAGCTGATGGTCTGGGCTGTGCTGATGAAACGGCAGAAGATGGCCTTGTTCTTCTGGCAGCATGGAGAAGAGGCTATGGCAAAAGCGCTGGTGGCCTGTAAGCTATGCAAGGCAATGGCTCACGAAGCATCCGAGAATGACATGGTAGATGACATCTCACAGGAACTCAATCAGAACTCAAGGTGTGAAATGCACTCATCCAGATCATGCCATTAATAACAGATGTTTTAAGGTCAATTTAACTTGTGAAATTAAAGCCCATATGAGGATTTAGATGAGGATTTATCTTCAGTCTGATTCATAATTTTATTGCCAGCATAACAACCCAAATTTCAAGCATGGCCAGTCGTTCCTGTTCCTGTTACTCTCTGGGGTGGGGAAGTTTGACCATCTGTTATATGCGTAACTGGCCTGGCATCAGAGGCACATTGACTTACCACAAAGACTCCTCTAAAATTCATAAATGTGCTAATTGCAGCCTTTGTGAATTTGTATTGGTATTTGAGACCATGTAATCCTGCTTGCACACAAAAAACAAACTCTTCTTTTGTAGAGATGTTGATATGTAAAACTACATATTGTCATAATCGAATAGTTTATGAGCTGGCCAGTTGCTAGGGAGGGTAGAGTCACTTTTAGTGGTTCTCGCTCTCAATGGGGCACGTGGTAAGTTGTGCGTGGATCTTGGAGAGTAGCATGAGCCTCCACATGCAGAGTCTCCGTGGCGTCATGCACGACGAGCCAAGTGTTAAGATGCATTGGATTGGCAGTCTCAGAAGCGGAGGCAACTGAGACTTGTCCTCCGCCACCCGGACTGAGGTGCGTAAACTTGCCACAACTAAGTAGTGGGAATTCCAAATTGGGAGAAAAGGGGATAAAAAATGTTTTTTTTTTAAAAGATGCTTTCAAGAAGTTACATTTTTTTCAAGTTTTCATGCCATCTTAAAAATGCAACACTTGTGTTGGGACATTCAAAAAACAGCATGAGATGTGACGGAATGGCCAAAGACATCTTTCTAAAAGGGTGTTTCTTGGTAGTGCGGCTTTAAAGGGGATAATTTAAAGATGCAACTTTTCTGAGAGGGTTTTAGCATGCAAACTTTCTAAAAGCTAAGGCACTGTATGCTGTCAACACACTAATTAAAGCACCGGCGCTAAACAAATATAGTGAAGGTGGATAATCTTGATAATCTGGTCCACCTCAGTATCTACTAGTTGAGTGTTGGATGAGAAGTCGGACATTGTGACCGATATATACATTTTACGATTAATCTGTGCTTTTTAGAACTGTCGGTTATTGGCAAAAAAAGTATGCAATAGTTGGTCATACTTTTTTACTCCGTGTTCCTCTGTGGCCAGCGCTGGAGGAGCCTACAGTTAGAATGGCTTGGTTGTACAGTATAACAGCAGCCTCTAGAAGTAAAATAAAAACAATCACTGAGACATTGTGGGGATTTGCTGTATCTAAATCTTTCATCATTTACAATATTTATCCATATTTGTATCCTCACTTCAACACATATTCTGTTAATTTGATAAGATAATCAAGTGTTCTAAATTGAAGTGATGCGATGCAAAGACAAAATGAGACCATATGTAAACTTGCCTTGTCAACAAGGGGCAAATACATTGTATCTCCAACTTCATGGCTTGTAAATAATAATAAACCTTATTTCTCATTAAAACATGTATTGTTTTCATGTAAAAAAAAAATCGAAATATCCATAAAACAAGATCAGTTTGATTCATCTTGTTTTAGAAACAACACTGCATAAGATATTTAGGTTTTTCAGAGGATGCATTTTTAACATGTGTATTTTGTCTTACTGTACTGGCAGAGTTTTTATAGTCAAAACAAGTGAAAAAATCTACCAGTGCTGAAGAAGTAATCCAAAGTATTTAGAATACTTTACTAACCTTGAGTAATCTAACGGAATATTACAGCATGTATTCTGTAATCTGTAGTGGAATACATTACAAAAGTAACCCTCCCAACCCTATATATATATATATATATATATATATATATATATATATATATATATATATATATATATATTTGCAAAACCCTGAATATGATGAATATATCGGCTATAAAATCTTAATTTAGTTAATCCTTAATACAGAGCATTGTAACGGGCCAAGTCTCGCCATTTCAGAATAAGAGTTCACGGTGTGTTACGTGCTTGTTTACAGTTAAAAGTCCCATATTATGAACCAAATCTTAATATTTTAAGTTATTATTGGGTTATTATTTGTATTTTGGTTAAACAATAAACTGCATTTAGGATTTTATTTATTTTGGATTCTTGAGGCCACCTCTGTGTCTGGGCCCATTATAATAAGGACAGAATAAACCATTTTGTTTACATTCTATAAAATTATTTAAAAACTAGATATTATATATCTTAGATATTGGCAAAATCCAGTACCTGTCAACCTCTAATTGTGACCCATCCCTAGTATTATCTTGCATGCTTATGTGCATACTTTATGTGTGCTATGGAAATATATATATTTTTTTGGGTTGTTTGTTTTATTATTTGTTTGTTTGTTTGTTTGTTTTTAATCCCCCAGGGAGTTTGCTCAGTTGGCTGTTGAGCTGCTGGATCAGTCCTATAAGCAAGATGAACAGATGGCCATGAAGCTGTTGACCTACGAGCTGAAGAACTGGAGTAATGCCACCTGTCTGCAGCTAGCTGTGGCTGCCAAGCACAGGGACTTCATTGCACACACCTGCAGCCAGATGCTCCTCACTGACATGTGGATGGGACGTCTGCGTATGCGCAAGAACTCTGGCCTGAAGGTCAGACCTGGGAGGATACTTGGCTCTCAGTGATAGACATTTTACATACAGTACATACTGTAATATCAGTTATTACACAGGACGACTCTCTGTTGATATTTTGTAAATATACATATATTCCCCAGATTACACTATTATGTGGAATAGGGTGCCTGAGTGACTTATCACAGTTTATTAGGGTCACATTTAGTGACATTTAATTGATCTTTTGATAGGTGAATCTGTCATCGTTTTTGCATTTACCCCTATCAACCATGAGGCCAGCAACTTATGCAGCATCTTAAGTGCTCTGTTTCAGTACTTTAAAATTTGTGAAATTGACCCAAAGATCATTGAAATGATATTTCTTACTTCAAGAGACACCAGAACGAAAGAAAAAGTTGTTGTGTCACACAAATTAAATTGGCTGCTCATATTATTCACAAAGTGCTTAAAATTTGCTTTAAAGGGATAGTTCATCCAGAAATTAAATAATTGTCATAATTTTCATAATTTTCTTACCCTAATGTTGTTCCAAACCCTTATGACTCTCTTTCTTCCAAGGAACACAAAAGAAAATGACAGCCTGTATGTTAGTCTCAGTCACCATTCACTTTCATTGTTTCTTTTTACATTCAATAAAAATTACAAAAAGTGACAGAATCCATTCTGCCTAACTCTTTTTGTGTTCTACTGAAGAAAGTCATATGACTTTGGAACAACAAGAGGGTGAGTAAATGATGAAAGAATTGTAATTTTTGGGTGAACTATCCCTTTAAAGTTGCTCTGAAGTGCCTTGATGCACGCAGTTCAGTTTGGTGATTTCACGTATACCCCTTTTACACCATGCTGCTCATGCCAGAGCTGCTTACCGGAGAAACCTCATCTGCACAAATAATATAATAAACTTTCCTCGCATCCAGCTCCCCATTGGCGCTTCCCATTCAAAAGTGATCATCCCTATGCCCTATTCAAAAAGACAATTACCCTCCACTGTGAGAGCTTTAGATAGCTGAAAGGTTATAACGGTCAGTCAGAACTCACTTTTTAAGCGATTCTTATTGGAATTTCTGTTTGAAACAACCCAATAGCATAAATTGTGCTCACTTCTAAGTGCCTGATCAGCACCAGTTAGAACACAGCCAGACACATAGAACAGTTGTAGGGGGAGGGTGTGTTCTCATTCTAGAAAATATTTGATTGTACAAGGTTTCTCAACCTATATGTGATGTCGTGGATGTTCCTGAGTCTTTTTAGCTAAAAGAGAAAGACTGCAGATTTGAAATGCTTATACCTTCTGAAATGTTAGGTTTTTTTTGTCAGCATTTAGAAGTAAACTAGCATATATATGACCACAAAGCTAACAGATTTGGACTAAAAGCAGCAAAACTATTATAATTATTTCACTTTAATGGTGCTAGAGGAGAAAAACGAAGGAATGTCAAGGAATCAAATCTGCGCTGTATCTGACTTAGGTTGGAAAGGTTGTTGAAAAATAGATTAAAGAGGTAAGGCAAAGAGTATTTCATTTTGGGAATTTTAGGGCAAACAGACTTTCTTTCAGATCTGTTTGTAGTGATTCATGTAACGTTGAGGAGAAATATTGCCAAGTCTTAAGGGAAGGTCTATGAGGGCACTTTTATTAGTATCATGAAATAGGCCCTTTGTCAGAAGAATAAATTCAGCATATTTATCTGATATATCTATCAGAAATCAATTATTGTACCCATGTAAACAGTCAAAGCTTCAACCTTTAGTTTAAATACATTCTTAGATAGATATTTGCCAGCCCCTGAAAAATAAACTGTACAGGGTTTTTCAGCCATCTCTATCTTCTGTCTTTGGTTTAGTGGTTTGATTGGTGTTTTCTCACAGTAGCTATTGTTGCACTACAGAGAGAAATTGGTGTCTAACAGTGCCTTTTTTCCAGAAACAACTGGTCAAGAGCAACTGGTTGTAGACTGTCGAATAAAAAGCAGTAATGGATTTTTCTCTCATGCTCTGTGTTATATTTTTGTCTGTTGTGTCCAACAGGTTATCCTGGGCCTGCTTCTTCCCCCTTCCATATTAAGCCTTGAGTTTAAAAATAAGGACGAAATGTCATATATGCCTCAGGATCAAGACACATACCTGCAAGAGAAGGATGTGGATGAACCTGAGAAACAAGCTAAAGAGAAAGAGGAGGAGGACATGGAGTTCACAGTAAGATCTTACTGTGAGACGCAGTACAACTCCGTGGTGAGAGCACCCACCTTAGACTCGTTTCTTAGCTTATAGTCTAGCACACTCGCGCGCGCTCACACACACACGTTCACAAATACTTAGGCACATCTGCTCTGCTGTGCTCTGTGGAAATCCTGCCCCTGATTTGGCCTCCTGACAATGCTTCCAATTTGTTGTTTTTTGAGTCCGTGGCTCCTTTTCATAGAGAACCTTACCAACCCTGCCCCTTTTCTGATTTTGCCACATCGCCCTTTCTCTTCGTTCCTCGTCGTCAAAGCAAAAACGCGTGGTTGTGGAGTTGTATCGTGTCTCCGTCTGCCTCTGTCCTTGTCTCCTCTCTGTTTCTTTTCTTTAAGCAAGGGTCTCGTCTAAAGTACGGTACTGTGACTGAATGCTGCCTGTGTCTTTTTCATTCATGCAGCTACGGCACCATTGTGCATGTTAAAGGCACGTCTTTCCATTCCATTATGTTAGCTGACTTTATCTGCCATCTCCATGAATACAACTTTCACTTATAAGTTAAATAAGAGTTTCCCTCACTACTTTCTCACAAAACTGCACAGAGATCATCGCTCAATCTTCCAATGTGAACTATCAAGGGTTGCTCTCAAGAAACAGATCATCCCAAAACATTTAATTGAGATGTAGTCCAAAAGTTACTTGGCATAAACATCTGAAAAGGACTACATTTCCCAAGAATCTGGACATGTGACTGGGTTGATCTGATCTTGTACAACATAGTTCCAAAAACTGGAAGCTTTACCCCTCACTTCACTATGAATATATTGCAGATATATGAGGTTTCTACACAAGATGAAAATTGTATTGCAATTTATTGGAATGTTCTCCCAGACTGTACAGACTGTTATAGCAATATTTTTCTCTGATAATATTAAAATGCCAGTGCCAAAATTAGGGCTGTCTGTGGACATTAACTGTGAAATAAACAAACTGTATTTCATTGCATTTAGAAGGTGTGTAGATTTTACTGGGGCTCAGCAGCTCAGATTTACCTAACAGCTTGAACAGCAGAAAAGTTGTTGCAATACAATTCTGCCATGATGTCCAAGAGTGTGCCATATTTTTCCATACAAAGTTTTTCCATGGGATAAGCTCCCCACTCTTGGATTAAGGATATGTCCAAATAACCCATAGCACTGGGCATTTTCATTCTCCTTCTCTCTCTCTCTCTCTCTCTCTCTCTCTCTCTCTCTCTATCTATCTCTCTATCTATCTATCTATCTATCTATCACTCTCTCTCTCTCTCTCTCTCTCTCTCTCTTCTCTCTCTTCTTACCCATGACCATTCCCAGGCAGAATCATCAATGCCCAGCTCATACTGAATATGTCACCGGCCTGAGCACTCAATATTGCTTTGCAGTGTTTGAAACAGCTGCATGCAATTCTGGGTGAGAAGTCATAATATGTAAATAGTATGCAGAAGCAATGTTTTCTCTCTCTCTCTCTCTCTCTCTCTCTCTCTATTTTTCTATCCTCTACTTTACTCAGGCCATGCTGGGAAATGTGAGTACAGAAGCATCCCGCAAGAAACAGGTGGAAGAGGTGCAGAACCGCCATCGACTGATTCCACTGGGACGCAAAATTTACGAGTTTTACAACGCTCCTATTGTCAAGTTCTGGTTTCACACGGTATAAGCCCAGCTATGCCCTCATTCAGAAAAACAAACCAACACACAGTATTGCGTCATGTACTTTTCATATCCGATCTATATAATCATTGAGTACCTGCCTTACTTTACGTGTCCACTGAAAAGCAAAATGAAAGCGGAGTGGAGCAAGCATTAAAAAGCTGAAAACATTTATTAGGAACACTATGGTCCTAATAAAGTGCCAGACGTGGTCTTCTGCTGTTGTAGCCCATCCGCCTCAAGGTTCGAGGTGTTGTGCATTCTGAGATGTTATTCTGCTCACTTCAATTATACAGAGTGGTTATCTGAGTTACCGTAGCCTTTCTGTCAGCTCGAACCAGTCTGGCCATTCTCTGTTGACCCCTTTCATCAACAAAGCATTTTGATCTGCAAAACGTTTTTAGTTTTTTGTTTTTGGCACCATTCTGAGTAAACTGTTGTTCATGGAAATCCCAGAAGATCAGCAATTACAGAAATACTCAAACCAGCCCATCTGGTACCAACAATCATTACCCGGTCAAAATCACAGAGATAACATTTTTCCCCATTCTGATGGTTGATGTGAACATTAACCGAAGCCCCCGACAATTATTTTATTCATTGCACTGCTGCCACATGATAGGCTGATTAGATAATAAAGTAGATCAGGTGTTCCTAATTAAGTGCTCAGTGAGTTTAGGTGATTTATTTGATAGTTTATTGAAAGCAAAGCAATCATATATTATATTAAAAGACTAAACACTTACTGTACATTTTACAGACACACCATCAAATGGCAGATGTCTGACATTTTCTGCGATATTAAGCATGGGTTTTTTTTCTGTGCCAGTGGACACATAGGGTTAGACAAAATACAGTATCATGTGAGTACATTTCTTTAGGAAAATGTCTTGTGAAATCTTTCAGTTGAAAATAAAGTGGAGAAATCCATATCAGGTCTAGGGAGAGGGGAATGTTCAAATGCTGGCAGGGTTTTTTTGTTTTTGTTTTTTATTTAGTCTCATCAATGTTTTAAGTATAGGCCATGAATCTGACAAATCTCTAGGCTCCTAAAGATGAAAAATTCTGCTCTGTGTGCTGTGTCCCATTATTATTCACTCTCTCTTTTCAACTCATTTTTCTCTTTGTTTGTACATTCTCTATTTCCAGTCCAATCACACAATCATGTTGTAATGTTTATACTGAGCCACATTTCTGTGCTGCACTGGTGAGAGTGTATATCACTCTTTCTACTGTTCTCTAAAACACAATATGTTGCAGAAGAAAAAAAGAACATTACCCTGAGATGGCAGGGAGAACTCAATGGTGTATGTTGATGCAGCAGAAAAACACTTATTTTTCCGCAGTATCATCTGCAGCCCTTCTTTTTGTTTTTTCTTCTTAGTAAAACAAAGAGCCATACAAATAAAAAAAAATGTCCCTCCTGTTCCTAAAATCAAAAGTGTAACCCTACAAATATCAGCCTTACAGTGTTCTCAGAGCTAAGTGATTTATGAAAGATTTCACACAACATGCTTGTGTGAGAAGAAGAGCTACTATAACATTATCATGGGCAGAATGCATTCATTGTGAATGAATCAGATACTGTTCATTGTTTGAGCTAAAACAGGACAAAATAAAAATAAAAATAAACAATTATTTGACTTTATTATGATGTTCTCTGTTTTCTCACAGTTGGCCTATGTAGGGTACTTGATGCTCTTCAACTATATTGTGTTGGTGAAGATGGACCTGTGGCCCTCTCCCCAGGAGTGGATTGTCATTGCCTACGTCTTCACCAATGGCATTGAGAAGATGAGAGAGGTGAGAAAGAAAAGATTATTTATCTGTATTGTTTCCTAAGCATCTCTATTTTTTAACTGTAAAACATTGAATCCTGAGGTGTAGGGTGAAAGTAATGTCTATTAACTAAATTCGTATATAATCAAATGGCTGCTTTTCAAATAATTAAAAAGAAATCCACTCACTTGTTTAGAGCTAATTGTGACAGCATTTCAGCAACCTTCACAATTTTATTTACTGTTCAGGAGAAAAATGTTGCTCCCTCAGTGAAAGTATTCTACTGCCCTCTTCTGGATTTCAGTCAACACAACATTTTGCCTCAGAGTTAGTGTCTGTCCTTTTCAGAGCTCTTTGCTGTATCATTGTTCCTGTCTCTTAGATCCTCATGTCAGAGCCAGGGAAGCTCCTACAGAAGGTCAAAGTGTGGTTACAAGAATACTGGAACATCACTGACCTCATGGCCATCCTCATCTTCTCCATTGGGATGGTGCTCCGACTACAAGACCCGCCCCTGATGAGCTACGGGAGGGTCATCTACTGTGTCAATATAATTTATTGGTACATACGCCTACTTGACATCTTCGGAGTGAACAAATATCTGGGTCCATATGTCATGATGATCGGCAAGATGGTGAGGGGGACTGATCATTTAGTTCAAATAAAAACTCTGAAAACAAAGAACAGGTTTTTAAATGAAAAAGAATGTGACATTCTCAGAATACATAAACATCCTAACATGGACTCTAACACTGTTGATCTTTCTCTTTCCCTTCCTTTTCACCTTCATAATCATTTCGGGTGAATGTAGATGATAGACATGATGTATTTTGTGATCATCATGTTGGTGGTGCTGATGAGTTTCGGGGTGGCACGGCAGGCCATCCTCAATCCCAATGAAGATCCTTCCTGGATGCTGGCACGCAACATATTCTTCATGCCATACTGGATGATTTATGGAGAGGTGTTTGCTGACCAAATCGACCGTAAGGCGGGCTCTTCACTAATATTTACCATTGCTGGGTCTGGGTATTTTGTTGTATATTTTTGGTATATTCAATTAAGGTTCCTCTTTACTATCATCAGAGAATGCCTCGTATGCATTGATTTTGGTGGGTATGGTGCTTCAGACATCCTGGTCTCATAGAATAACATTACTATACCTACATTTTTGGCTAAATTAATTTTATGTGGCTCATAATGTATTGCAACAGTTTGACAGTAAAAAAAAAATACTATAGCCACTTAAATAACTACTTTTATACCCTTTCACACAAATCACATGTAAAATGATCAGTTTACAAGCATTTACTTTTGCCCTGTTCCTCACACAATGATATCTTATGTCATCAAAACACTTTTACTATATGACTTGTAAGGTGACACATATTAATGTTTGCATTACATTACCAATTAAATTTACAAGCTTGTTAGACTGTGATAAAATTGCACTATATGATGAAGTGCATCACTAAAACAAGCATGTAAAGCAAAGGACCGGAGTCCTGAAGTGCACAGGAGTTTACACGTGAGTCAAAAGCATCACAAAATGATGTGGTTTCAATTGCTTATTTCACCTCACATTTGCTGTTATGACACTATCAGCTAGTTCAAGGATTAGGGAAGGGGGGTCTCTTTTGTTTATTTCAATATTTCACACTCTTTTAGCACCAATCAGTGGACATTTCACCTCAGTTGTGCTTTCGGAAATCCGATTAGCTCTATTCCCGCTTAATTTCAAACTGACATAGTTCTTTCCACTCCCTCAAAGCATACACATTCCTATCTGTCAAACCTCCATCCGAGCTTTCTCCAGTGTAGGTACCCTTACACTCACACTCAATCATAGAACTTCAATCTATATACTACATTATTGGACAGATGGTATGAAAGAATGTAAAGACTTGTCACAAATGACATCTGTTCTGATAGCGTAAACATTCCGAGAAGTATGAAGAAAGATTTGCATTTCACAGTGGATGAAACATTTTGTTTGAATCTGTAGGAGACTTTTTCAGTTTATTGTTTTCTTTACACACTTAAAATGGTGTCATATTCTCTAAATGGCTGCATGTATATTGTTATTACAGGATGATATGGACCCATTCAAAATGGCTTTAGATGCAAGTGTTTATAGTAAGACTGCAGATGGAAAATCATCAGCAACAGTCTGAATCAGAAAATCACAGACATATTTTAATATAAACATTGTTATTAGCTGTATATTTTTATGGGTTGTTTGCTCACATTTACTCACCCTCAGCATAAAGAATTTGATCTTGGGTATGATTTGACGTTTACTTGGATTTTTCATGCCTAGAGGTGGGAATGGAAAAAACATGAGCTAAAGTAGAGCCTATAGCAAGTGGAAGTGAATAGAAAGTTGGTAAAGCATTCGTCTGTTACCTGTAAAACATTTAACAGATTTAATGATGGTGGAAGCTATTCTTAAAGTGCCAGTGAAGTGCCTTGACCAGCACAGTTCGATCAGAGATTATTTTATTTATTTAGATAACAACCTCCACGGCTGTATCATAAGAAAGAGCGTAATGGTAAATTAGCGTGTTATGACAGTTAGTCACTGATTGCGGATACCATACAAATGAATGGGAAGAGATGAATTTGAATAAAAGTGAGTAAAGATTTATCCTTGTTTTGAATCACAATACATTGTATTGAGCTGTACATCCCAAGAAACCTCTGACTGCACCAAAAATATAAATACACTCCTTGCATCCCACTCCTGCATTGGTGCATCTCATTCAGAAGTGATAATTCCCTTCGAAGACAATTACCCTCCACTGTGAGAGATTCAGATGGCTGAAAGGTGATAGTTAAGTCAAGTCAACCTTTATTTATAGAGCACATTTAAAAACAACAGAAGTTGACCCAAAGTGCTTTACAGATTAAATAAACAAAATGACAGAGTGATATAAAAACATAATAAAATAAATAAAAACATTTAAATACAACATCATGTATCCGTTTCAAACGATTCAGTGATCTATTCAAAAGCTACAGAATAAAAATATATGTTTTTAAAGAAGATTTAAAAATGGCTAATGATGAAGCTGACCTCACATGGAAAGGGAGACTGTTCCAGAGATTAGGACCATTACAGAAAAGGCACAGTCACACTTAGATCTATAGCAGCAACAAGGGACCCTCAATAAAGGTTGATCAGAAGACCTGAGTGCTCGGGGGAGTAAGTGTCACTGATATATTGAGGCGCGAGACCAGATAGTGCCTTCTGAATTTCTGAAAATCTGAATTTTTAAATCGACCCTGAATTTCACAGGAAGCCAGTGTAGAGACACTAAAACTGGGGAAATGTGATCCCTCTTTCTTGACCCTGTTAAAAGCCTAGCTGCTGCGTTTTGAACTAGCTGTAGGTGGGATAACACAGTTTGGGGCAGACCAATGTACAATGAGTTACAAAAGTCTAATCTTGATGTGATAAGTGAGTGGATTTCAAGTCTTTATTGGAAAGAAAATGTTTTATTTTAGTGACAGATCTCAGGTGGAAAAAGCTACCCTTGACAACAGCACTGATCTGCTTATTGAAAAGTAACGAGGAGTCTAAAATCACTCCGAGACACCTTACATGATCTTGTACATTCAACAACAGAGGACCTAACTGGGCAACCAGGCCAGGTAAGGAGGACATGGAGAAACGTAAAATAAGAACATCGGTTTTGCTTTCATTTAATTGTAAGAAATTGTTTACCAACCAATGTTTAAAAGATTTTAGAAATGTAAAAGGTAGTTAGTTAAACGATCATTTGAAATGTCATAAGAGACCTGAAGCTTGTCTCTTTTCCAATTACGCTCAGCTTTTCTGCACTCTTGTCTGAGAGCGTGGTGATGTCATTTAGCCAAGGCTGTGAAACACCCTTAAATCTCCTGCGACAATATCAAGTGTAAAAGTACAAGATTTATTAAAATCTTCAAACAACGATTTGGTATCGAGTCCAGCGAAGACATCATCTATGAAAAAATTCTTAAAACAGTTTGGCAGTAGACGAGTGAATGGACAGAAGTGACGTAAGGGCTGCGAAAAAGTAGGCAGAGGACAGTAGAGACAGACTCAATCATTATTGAATAATGGACAGAAATGCCAATATCTAATACCTCTAAGTTGGATACAGAAAGACCATAAGATAACACAAGATCTAATGTATGACTCATATTGTGAGTAGGACCAGTGACATGTCGTACAAAATTTAAAGACTCAGTGCGGGGGAATTTACCAGAGGTTTTGATGGACAGTGTACATGAACATTAAAATCCCCAAGAATCAGGAGTCTGTCAACATGAGACACCAGTCCAGAGAGAAATTCCAAAAATTGTTGGATGTAGTCCTTATTAAATCTGGGAGTTCTGTACACAAGTGCACAGAAAGCAAGACCCAAGATGTCAATCTTTAATAGTTGGACCTCAAAACTGGAATACATGTCCATAGGCAGTGTACTGCATTTAAAAATGTTTCTAAAAACAGTGGCAATGCCACCTCCTCATGGTCAGCAACAATACTCAAATAGGCGATGGCATTCAAGTGATGATTGATTGGTAATAACTTGTAATAATTGATAATATCAAAGTGTACCATTACAGTATACCACCACCACCAGCATGGACTGTTGACACAAGGCAGGTTGGGTCCATGGATTAATTCTGTTGGCACCAAAAATAATTGATAATATCAAAGTGTACCATTACAGTATACCACCACCACCAGCATGGACTGTTGACACAAGGCAGGTTGGGTCCATGGATTAATTCTGTTGGCACCAAATTCTGACCCATGAAAGTGGAGTGGAGCAAGCATTAAAAAGTTGAAAACATTTATTAGGAACACTATGGTCCTAATAAAGTGCCAGATATGGTCTTCTGCTGTTGTAGCCCATCCACCTCAAGGTTCAATGTGTTGTGCATTCTGAGATTCTTTTCTACTCACCACAATTGAACAGATTGATTATCTGAGTTATCATAGCCTTCTGTCAGATCAAACCAAACTAGCCATTCTCCGTTGTCTTCTCATCAACATGGTGTTTCTGTCTGCAGAACAGCTGCTCACTGGATGTTATTTTGTTTTTTTTTGGCACCATTCTGATTAAACTCTAGAGACTGTTGTGTATAAAAATCCCAGGAAATCAGCGATTACAGAAATACTCAAACTAGCCCATCTGGCACCAACAATCATGCCATGGTCTAAATCACAGAGATCAAATTTTCCTCATTCTGATGGTTGATGTAAAAATTAATTGAAGGTCCTAAAATCTGCACGATTTAATGCATTGCACTACTGCCACAAGATTGGCTGATTAGATAATAGCATAAATAAGTATATGTACAGATGTTCCTAATAAAATGTTCAATGAGTGTAGATGACCTTAAAGCTAAAAGATATGGACTAAAAGCAGCAAAACTTTAATTTTGATTTTATTGAGTCTATAAGAACAAAATGAACAAACAATAACTAGAGCAGTGTGAAGCTCCCTGCTGCTTCAAATGCTCCACCATCATCCCTGTCCCCAAAAAAAAAAAAAAAATCACAGGACTACAGACCCGTCGTTCTGATGACTGTTACCATGAAGTCATTTGAGAGACTGCTGTTGGCCCACCTGAAGGACATCACTGGACCCTTTCTGGATCCCCTTCAGGTCTGTGTATGATACAGTCAACATGGATTGCATCATATACTGCAACATCTGGACAGACCAGGGACATACTGTATATGCAATTATACTCTATGTGGACTTTAGTTCGGCTTTCAACAACATTATCCTAGCTATACTCCAGATTAAATTAAACCAACTCTCTGTTCACACCTCTATCTGTTTGTGGATCACCAGCTTTCTGACAGATAGGCAGCATTTAGTGAGACTGGAGAAATTAACTTCCATTATCTGTACGATCAACACTTGTTTTCCCAGGGACGTGTACTCTCCCCACTACTCTTCTCCCTGTACACAAATGACTGCACAACCAAGATCCAAGATCCTGAAGTTTGCAGACGACACTACTGTCATCGCCCTCATCCAGGATGATGATGAGTCTGCATACAAAAGGTCTGGTGTAGTTAAAACTGCCTGGAGCTGAACACGCTCCAAACAGTGGAGATGATAGTGGACTTTAGGAGGAAAACTCCAACATTGACCCCACTCACCATTCTGAACAGCACTGTGGCAGCAGTGGAGTCATTCAGGTTCCTGGGCTCTACCATATCACAGGACATGAAGTGGAAGACCCACATTGACTCCATTGTGAAAAAAGCCCAGCAGAATTTGAACTTCCTTCAACAGTTGAGGAAGTTCAACCTGCCACAGGTGCTGATGATACAGTTCTACTCAGCAGTCATTGAGTCTGTCCTCTGCACTTCAGTAACTGTCTGGTTTGGTTCAGCTATGAAATTGGACATCAGAAGACTACAAAGGACAGTTCGGACTGCTGAGTGGATTATTTGTTGCCCCCTGCCCTCCCTTCAAGAACTGTACAATTCCAGAGTGAGGAAAAGGGCTGAAAAAATCACTCTGGACCCCAGTCATCTAGCCTACTACCTTTTTGAACTGTTGCCTTCTGGCCGGTGCTATAGAGCACTGAGCACCAGAACTGTCAGGCACAAGAATTTTTTTTTCCCTCAGGTTACCCATCTCATGAACAGTTAAAACTGCCCCAATGCGCAATACACATATACACTTAGTCTATTTATATGTATCCAACATATCCTTGTATCCCCTCTGTATATATCATATGTATATTTGTACATACACACACACACACACACACACACACATATATATATATATATATATATATATATATATATATATATATATATATATATATATATATATATATATATATATATATATATATTTGTCTTATTGTGTATTTCTACATATACTTATATTTTCTATTAGCTTTTTATTTTTATTAAATTTTTTAATGATCTCTGTCTTGTTCTTGTATTGTTTGTGCACTGGAAGCTTCTGTCACCAAGACAAATTCCTTGTATGTGTAAGCATACTTGGCAATAAAACTAATTCTCATTCTGAACAGCATGTACAGGATGATGCACCAATGTATTATGGGGAAAATTTTTAACATTAACTAATTTAGTCCATCTAAAGGGGCATTTTATATCACTTTTGGGATGTCCCCTATGGTAAACCTGTCCCAGCTTTCATCTGATTAACTGACACTAAATCACTCAAAATTAGGCAGTGCCTCATATACAGTAGCTGCAGTTATGAGGACTTGTATGTGAAGTGAATGTGTGTGTTTACTCGTTCAGCAGTGTGCAAGTTTGGTGTGTAAATACTGTTGTTTGTTTATGTGCGTGCGTTTGCTGAGTGGTGGATGGCCCAAAGACAAGAGAGCTGAAATAACGCTTTCGTTCTTTGTTTCAGATGTGAATAGTAGGAAGCTACAGCACAAAGTGAATGAAAAACTCTGGCTGGTCGACAATTACGCTCGCTCTCAAGGAACTGGGCGTAGCAGTGGTCCATCCCACATAGGCAATTTCTATAAATATATAAATTATGTTAGATTTACCTCCGTCACCAGAACCATTCTAATTTCACCGTCATGTCATCGCCTCATGTTTCCCTCTGATGGTCATAAATTGTATGACACTCCTGCACGGCACTGCGAGGCTTAAGGCCAGGTTTCCGTGGTGGGGGGACAATGTTCAAGGTGCTATGGCAAATAAAATATTTAGATTCCATCACAGTTTTTAAAACCCTATCATGGAAACTTGAATCTTGGATAATGCTAAAGTCACCTTCATTAATCTCCCAATGCCTGCTAGGTTCTTATTACTGTGATGGTACTGTACAGTCACTCTAATTCCCACTCATTTCACCTCAGAATGTCAAATTAAAACTTACTAGTGGAAAATTTGCAGGGTTAAAAATAAAGGAGTTGTCCACCCAAAAATAATTTGCCTTTATTTCTGAATTACTTCCTTGCTTTTGTGGAACGCATAAGAAAATGTGAAGAATGTACTGGTCTTTTTTTACACAAAATTAAAAATAATTACAACTAACTACAATTACGACTACAAGATAACATCCTGTGCATTATATATATGTCTTCTGATTACGACTTGTATGTTATTTACAAGTCTTCTGAAACCATTAGATGGCTTTGTGTGAGGAATTATAAAAACATTTTATAAAACTTTCATGGTGCTTTTGCAACCTTTTTTGAAGCTTGAAAGCTCCAGTACCCATGCATTGGAATTGTATAGAAGAAAAAAAACGACCAGTACATTCTTCAAAGTTTCTCCTTTTGTATGCAACAGAGAGAAAAATATAAAATCATACTGGTTTAGAAACAAAACAAAATGTGGGTAAGCAAATTACAAAACAAATAAAAAAAATAAAAAATAATTTCGATTTTTGGGTGAATTTATCCTTTAAGTGTAATGCATATGTAGCAGAGCATGCATACCAGTGCCCATTTATGTCTCCTCAAATATGCTCAAAACATTTAATGTTATTGGAAAGACCATCTCACATCAGTTATACATCCTTTAAGCAAAAAGATGCATTTGCCTCCTCTCATCAATATGAGTTTTTTCACGTGGTTCAGTTGTCAGAGTTTTTGAAAGAATACATTTGAAATTTGTAAAGGCAAGAGAATTGTGATTTTAACACTAAACTCATGTTACTTCAGTTCTCTCACTTTGGGCTTCTGAATGTGATTCTCAATATTGAAACAAGTAAATGAAGTTCACACTAATATGTAAATAAATATGACTTTCCTCTCCTTAAAAGCTACAGCAACTGAACCATCCCATTTGGAAAAACGTATGATGTATTCTCAATACATTCTAACCTGCACTACAAGCAACCATCTGAAAGACTGCTGTACATGTAGTATCAATATATTTTAAACATTGCATATGTTTAAATATATTGGGGATGCAATTTGTACATATGGAATATATATCTAATTTATTTGTAATCCACATATCGGTGCATACAGCCTTTCCATTCAAATTTTCTCCACAACCCACTTTTGACTGCTTTCATTTTTGATGTTTTTGAGCATGTCAGAAAGGGTGTGATAGATTTTTATTCTCTTGCCATTTATATATATATATATATACATGTATGTGGGTTTTTGTCTTAAAAGCTTGTCCAAATTTGATTTGACAGCACCTTCCCTCGCAGTGCTCAGTTCTGTGTTTTCTTTACTAGCTCCATGTGGACAGAACATCACCACTGAGGGAGGAGTCATTATATCACTCCCACCCTGCAAGACTGGAGCATGGATAGTCCCTGCCATCATGGCCTGCTACCTGCTGGTGGCAAACATCCTGCTGGTTAATTTGCTAATTGCTGTCTTCAAGTAAGTTAAATTAATATTTATATTTAGTTTGTTTTTCTTTTTCTTTTTTCTCCCCTTTTCTCCCCACATCGGAATACCCAATTCCCCATGTGCTCTTAAGTCCTTGTGGTGGTGTAGTGACATGCCTCAATCTGGGTGGCGGAGGACAAATATCAGTTGCCTGCACGTCTGAGACCGTCAATCCGCACATCTTATCACGTTGCTTGTTGAGCGTGTTACCGCGGAGACATAGCGCATGTGGAGGCTTCACACTATTCTCTGTGGCATCCACGCACAACTCACCACGCACCCCACCAAGAGCGAGAACTACATTATAGCTACCAAAAGGAGGTTACCCCATGTGACTCTACCCTCCTTAGCAACTGGGCCAATTTGGTTGCTTAGGAGACCTGTCTGGAGTCACTCAGCACACTCTGGATTCAAACTCGCAACTCCAGGGGTGGTAGTCAGCGTCTTTACTCGCTGAGCTACCCAGGCCTCATATGTGTGGTTTTCTAAACAATGGCCACACTAGGTGACCAAAAACCTGTCAATGATATATCATGAAATATCACTTACAAAAAAGTACCAAAAAGTACCATGTTTTTTGGACTTTACCATTTTTTGGAAAATCCACCATGGTCTTACCATAGTATTCTTTGAAAAGTGACTTGGATTACCATGTAAATACCTTGGTATAAGAATATTGCAACCATGTATTCGGTAAACATGGTATATATAAAAGTACCATGGTATTACTACCAGACGCTATCACTTTATCAGGGTACCACAACAGTACTTTTTTGTTATTATTATACATAAGCATATTATACAGTACTATACTGCTCACAAATATCGAATTTGCTTGCTACTATTTGCCTTGGACTGAACTTTTGAATATCTTTTTAAAGATTTGATGCCATTAATCTGGCAAATGTTGTTGAAACAACGTTGTGTGCTAATATTGTCTTTGGTTGTAACAGCAACACATTCTTTGAAGTGAAGTCCATCTCCAACCAGGTGTGGAAGTTCCAGAGGTACCAACTGATCATGACTTTCCATGAACGTCCTGTCCTTCCTCCTCCACTCATAATCTTCAGCCACATAACAATGGTTCTCAAACACCTCTGCTGTCGCTGGAGGAAGCACGATGAGGATGAGCGTGACTACGGGCTGAGTGAGTCATAGAATTCTGTGGCAACACACTGAAAGCTTAAAACTGACAGCCGGAGTCATTTTGTGTTCTATGATCTGCAGCAGATGACAATGAACAAAAACTCATGCCAACTTAAATATTGTCTTTGATACTTTCCTTTTGCCAAACTTGGTTACATTGGTACATTATTATAGTGAGATATTTCTTTCAAATTTGGAATTATTATCATCAACATAGCCAAATTTGAATATAAAATTAAAAGATAAAATAAAAATAGAAAAGACATGGACTTGAATTTTATGATGGGGAAATCTTACCGACTTGAAGGGATAGTTCTATCAGGAAGACTCGCAGACTTGAGTGAAATTGAAGATGACATTTATTTGATGAATATAAAACAGAAAAGTAATGTCTCTCTTTAGCGTAGGCCCCGTCTGGCGGTCCGAAGTTGTAGTACTCGGAACCGTCATATCCTGCCGGAGATAGGAGGCAGGGGCGAGGAGCCAGCCCCTTTGCAGGACTCAACTGGTGGTGGTGGGGTGGTGGAGGTTGCCACGTTAGCACACTGAAACAGCAATGTGATAGATTGTGAGCAGACTTATAAAGCAATGGCTTACATGTGATTGGCTGGGAATTACCCAGCTAATGGTGCGATGATGTACAGCTCCTAGTCTTCCCGCTAGAACTACGCTGCGCTTACATTTCCCTACATTTCCCAAAAGTGGAAATTCTGTTATAGTTTTCTCACCCTCATGTCATTCTAAACACATATGATGTTCTTTCTTCTGGACAACACAGGAGAACATAACAGAATGTTAGCCTCAGTCACCATTCACTTTCATTGTATGGTAAAAAGATGCAAAAAAAGTGAATGCTGACTGAGGCTAATATTTTGGCTAACATCTCCTTTTGTTTTCCATGGAAGATAGAAAGTCATATGGGTTTGAAAAAACATGTAGGTGAGTGAATGATGACATCATTTTCATTTTGGATCAACTATCTTTTTTGGATGAACTAACATTTTCTAAAAAAAATTCTCCTGTCAGAGCTCTTCATCACTGAAGATGAACTGAAAAAGGTACATGACTTTGAAGAGCAGTGCATGGAGGAATATTTCAGAGAGAAAGATGACCGCTTCAATTCTTCCAATGATGAGAGGATACGTGTGACATCTGAAAGGTTAAAACCATCACATTTAATCAAAAATGAACACACTGTGGTAGGGCCACACAATTACTATCCATGGTGCCATTTACAAATAATTAATCAAGACAATGTTAACACTTTAAATTGTATTACCTTAGCAATATATTATGTTTAGAAGTACTGTATAAATACTGTATATATATACTAGACATGGTCTTCTGCTGTAGTAGCCCATCCGCCTCAAGGTTTGATTTGTTGTGCATTCTGAGATGCTTTTCTGCTCACTTCAATTGTACAGATTGGTTATCTGAGGTACCGTAGACTTTCTGTCAACTCAAACCAGTCTGGCCATTCTCTGTTGACCCCTCTTTTATCTATATTAGATCAGCAGTTACAGAAATACTCAAACCAGCCCATCTGGCACCAACAATCATGCCACGGTTGAAATCACTGAGATCCTATTTTTCCCTAAACTGATGGTTCATGTGAAAATTATGTATCTGCATGATTATGATAAGCTGATTAGATAATCACATGTATAAGTAGGTTTATTGTTCCTAATAAAGTGCTCAGTGAGTACATGTAAACACAAATATGTAAACAACAATTACAAATACAATAGTTGTTGTTCATTCGTGTCATTCTGACTTGCTAATGTATCAGTGTAACATAAACATTGTAATGTAAAGTGTAACCAACACATTATTAGATGTATATTTAAAAAATTAATTGCAGTATATTTAATAGACTTATCTGATGTCATCAGGGTGGAGAACATGGCAATGCGTCTTGAGGAGGTGAATGAGAGGGAACATTTCATGAAAGCATCTTTGCAAACTGTGGACATCAGGCTTGCCCAGATGGAGGAGATGATTGGCCGGATTGCTGTGGCATTGGAACGGGTAACAGGTGTGGATCGAGGTGAAGTCAACAAAGGGCGGTCCAGGACATCATCCGACTGCACTGATACAAATTACATCCTTCGCCAGAGCAGTTTCAACAGCCAAGAAGGCAATGCCTACAGGCTACAGGAGTCTATGGAGCAGGGTGGAGAAGAGTCCATTTCCCCTACTTCTCCAACCGCTCTGGCTCCACGCATCCGCAGTCACTCCTTCTATGTGAGCCCCTCCTCCAAGGACAGGTACAGTGCAGATCGGTCAGAAGGTTTCTTCAAAGAGAAATTGTTCAGTCTCCACCGGGCCAACAGCTCTCAGTCTGTATCCTCAGGAGCAGGCCCCAAAGATTCCAAGCCTGCGCCTTTGAATACGTTGTCCGTGCAGCAGCAACTTCGTCCCTCTTCCTGTATAGACATCTATGTTTCTGCCTCAGAGGATGTCCCAACCACAGATTGCTTCTTGGAGCCAGTCAGAACAGTACCAACTCTTGCTCGAGATGCATCTCTCCATTCTGAGATCATGGAGGCGGTGAGCTCAGGGGGGCGGGACTGCAGCGGAAGGGCCGGGGGCAGTGAAAGGCAGTCGGATGGTACAGTCCTATTTGAGGACAGTGCTGCTGCTGACCTATCACTTGGCTCTGCCCACCTGCTGCCAGAAACCCTGCCTTCCTGGGACCTGGACCCCTCTCCGCCGCCATCAGCCGGTGTTCTAGAACGGTCCAAGAGCAGCCGGTACCTGTCTGCAGCAGGGCCTCTGTTTCTGGATGAGCCAACGTTGGTTAAGTCGCACAGCCTGATGTTTACATCACGTGGTTACTATGGTGGCATGGGAGTGCAGGTCAAAGCAGCCGAGTATACCAGCATTACAGATTGCATTGACACTCGTTGTGTCTCTACACCTTACCCTGTCCCAGAGCGATCAGACTCACCTGGAGGCTCTTTCACGTTCGATAAGCCCCAGGATTTGGGTGTCTCACACCCTGAACGAGATGCTGAGCTCAGTCATGCAGAGTCTGATCCAGAGGAGCCTGCGGAGGGGTCAGCAGACACATGTAAGGTGGGTCAAAGTAGCAGTAGTGGGGGAACAGGTGCAGACCTAGGCCTTGACCTGGCACTGGGCCCGTTCTGCTCACCCATCTCTAGACTAGAGCGAGCAAACAGCTGCTCCTCCTCAGAGGAGTCGCACTCCAACATCTACTCCCGAAAGAGTTTCTCCATAAGTGAGAGAATGGACAAGGGTCGTGGAAGCTCAAGAAATCCTTTCCAGAAGGCCAGGGCTGGGGCAAGGCTAGAGGGTAAGACAGACTCTCTGTCTATGAGGAAGCTGGCGAAACCCTCAGCGTTCCAAAGTTTTGACAGCAGACATAATTACACGTGATGATAGCGTACAAATAGTAATGGCATTATAGATGTAGTTTTTGTAGGATGGCTCTACCTCATTTAAAATCCAAGGGCCAATTAATTAATTAGTACTGTTTGAGTGAGTAATTAGCTGTACACTGGAATATTTTATCACGGTTATCAACTACCTATTAATTTTCTAATATAGCACTGCAATGCAAATTATTTTTTGCTAATTTTTATTTTTTAGAAATCATAAACACAGAACATGACCATCAATGCCATTTGGCCAACGCTAGTTTCCAGTTCTTTCACATTTGTAATGTACTGCTGTTACTTAATCAGGAAAATGGTGTTTGTGAAATGGCTATAGCATATAGGTATTCATGATGAAGGGAATCTTATATTGACAAAATCTTGGAATGCATTTTCTAGATAAAAGCTTGTGCCTGTTTTATGAGGCGTTTGAATGCAGTTCCCAAAGTTTTTGTAGAATT
The DNA here is from genome assembly GCF_025860055.1 of Xyrauchen texanus. Lineage (NCBI taxonomy): Eukaryota > Metazoa > Chordata > Actinopteri > Cypriniformes > Catostomidae > Xyrauchen > Xyrauchen texanus. Next base: position 42,818,885 of record NC_068278.1, on the reverse strand, counting down.
TCACCCTCACATCAATTTTAAAAGCCTAAATGATCATGGTTTTCTTTTGTTGTCTGTATTTTTCCAAAATCATCACGAATGAACGCTCCTTAAACCCAATTTTAACTCTAACTCTAACACTTAGTGAATGTTCAGAATGGAATACTAACTTACTGCATACAATGCAGTATATGCTGTATAATATGTCTTTTTAAATAGTGTGTGGAAAAAGTCTAGAGTATGTGACAAAAAAATTCAAACATTGACCTGACTATATTATATGTTTGAGAAATATGGTTATTTTGCATTTTTAATCTAATATATTGTAAAAATGTAGTTGGTCATTTGGATGCACAGTTGGATGCACAGTGCATCCAAAAAATATACGTACAGCAAGAAAAATATTTTAAAATAGTATTGCTATTCTGATCATACCTTCAGACTCACGGTACTGCAAATGTATTATATAGAGTACATATCCAAAATTTATTTAAAAGCAAAAAGAAAAAAAACTTTTTTTTTGCAAAGAGACAGATTTTTCAGTGTGTCTTACAGAACAGGTTCTATATGTTGACTTGCTATGCAAGATGCCACAGAGAGTAGACCAGTAAGAAGTGTTATGCATTTTAGAGCAGGAGTTCATTATGCACATGCACATCAATTTTATTACTAATCAACCTGAGTTTTTGGATGTTTAAGATATTAAAGATAACAAATCAGCACAAATCAGGCAGGAACCACTAAACTTACCCACTATAAACACTCTTGTTTTTAATGTTATTAAAATTTAATCACTTTCTCTGCTAATGTCTTAACATGACAGTAAAGGACCTAATGAAGAACAATATGTAATATTTTCTTTTATTTACAGAAAGTTATATACCATGGCAATTTTCTTCCTCCTTTATGGTTAATCTGTAAACAGTTTGTATGGTTTATATGTTACATATATACAGTATTTCAACTGATTTGGCCCCTTTTTAATGATTAATTTCAATTGAGAGAAAACTTGTTTTTATATATCAATTTAATTACACCCATACATTTTGCTGCTTTATAACACACTATTTGTTATTGAATTAAAATCAAATGAAGCATTGCATCACTTTCGGTAAAAATCTTTATGCGTGTAGTTTTTAATCTAAAATAATTTTAAGCAATACTGAAACATGAGTAGTATCTCTGGCATCCAATCATAGTCTACACAAAACTTATATATCCATATATATATTATTATTTACTCCATTCCATTTCCATCTTATTCCACCACACATATCTCTTATGGGATGCATTTTATTTTCCTTACTTATGTGCAATACTGCAAAGAGTTTTAAAAACATTATAGGCAACTGTCACAGTGTTCTGAGATCTAGAAATATACGCATAGTGTTAAAGCTTGTATGTGAACCAAAAACATAAAGTACTAAAATAATTTTTCTTGTGCATAGTAGTAATTCTAATCACTGTGGTTTTCAAAAACAGATGATTTTGACAATTTAAGTACATTTAATATGTAACTCTGATTTGCTTCATTTTGGATGTTTTCAAATTTGGAAGGAGTTAATGCTTCTACATAGGCCCTTAAAACATGTCCATGCTGTATTATTTTGAGTAATGTGATTAACAAAACCTCTTGTTGGACTGGTTCCAGCAAAAGAAGACAGATGAGGTTATTGCTCTTATAAGATGTTAAATGCAAGTTTATCTCACTATCCTCTGTTTCACTCTCTTGTTATAAGCTTTTGTTTGGGATATGAGAGTGAATATATTTATGAAACCTGTTTTTCACATGTAAATGTTCTGTATATGATCTGTAAATCTTTCTGTCATTGTAAAAAAAAAAAAATAGTTTAATATAATAATAGGATTTTAAGAGAATGTTCCTGTATGTCTGATAAAAGACATTACACTATGACAAACTAACCAGTGTGCCAAAATGATGATGACTTATAACTTTATGTACAGTATTTTCTTAATATTTTCCTATACTGTAGCATACAAGGTTGTGAATTGTATACCACTTTTAGTCAGGTTTCCCTCCTCTTCTTTTTAAATTTAATGGTGAGCACTTATCTGCTAACAAGTCCAAGCACACGTTTTCTGCAATAATGCTGTAGTTTAAATTGAGAAGTCTTAGTTTATTAGTGTCTTTAAAATGCATGTTGTTCTTCCAAATGATATGAGCTGTCTGAGAGAACTGAGAGTGTGAATCAGAAGACTCTTGTCCTAACAGTAGAAAGCTGCGTATTTGGATGCAAATACAAATGTGTATACAGTATACCTTAATGTGAATAGGATGTTTGGCATGTATTAACAAATAAAAGAATATATATATATATATATATATATATATATATATATATATATATATATATATATAAAATGTAAAACGTCATTGCGGTTCTTTTTGTTATAAAAGAAATTGTGCACTTTACATGTTGCATCACTGTTGTTATTATTATGAAATTGTTACAACATGCACCTAATGTATTGTGACATGTTATGAGAATTAAGTCTCATTCATCTTTTCTCTAAAAAAAAAAAAAAAAAGAAAGAAAAAAGATGCGAAAAGACGCAACGCATATTACAGAACGCAATGTCTCGAGACGCGGCGCTCTAGCGCGAGACGCTGAAGAAACAGCTGGACGCGGCACAACAGTCAATAACGTCCGTTTGGTACATGTTTACATGGAAAAAGATAAGATGGTGTAATTCCCAAAATTGAACTGATCCTTCTACGGAAATGGCATGTGGGCTGTTTTCCCAAGCGTGACGCAGTACACAGTGTATCAGGGTAACGGAAGTGTTGCTTGCACTGTCGTGACTGTGACGTAGGGAGGCGTTCAAGTTCACTTCTAGTCCACGTCAGGGTACATTCTGTTCCACAAAAACAGCCACGTGTGTGGGTCTGGTTAAAGTGAAATAAGAACAACGTGACCCTGTATTGACAGTGTTGTTAAAAACGAGAAGATGATTTGTTAGACATGTGGTAACATGTTGCGTGGTCTTCCAAATAATAAACCAAAGTACATAACTTCGGAAGTTAACTTGCCCCATGAGTTCCAAATGATGGAATTCATTTCCTAAGACTGAAAACACTTACAAAGAAACGTAAATAGCATATCAGTCACGCAATAGGCTAGGCCTATAAGAAAATAACAGTAGCCTACTTAACGTTAGAAAAAAGAAATATATCTCATTTTAGACTGCAGAAGTATTCAGTTAATTGTAATGTTATGAGACTTGTTTGAAGTGTGAATATATTCTCGTGTTGAACGTTCCACAACTGTAAACGTTAAAATGTATAACAATATTGTAGAAAGTTCGGTCAGGCCAACTCTTGAAATACTCATAGGGTCGTGGGTGGTGTTGGTTGTCAATGATTTTTCCCAGAATTGTGTCCCAACGTGAACCTCGTGGTTCGGATTACTCCGAAAAGAGTACTGATACGGTAGCTCTCATTGGCCGAGTTCCTTTTCTCCATAAACTCTTCTTAAGGGCCCGCCTCACTGTTTCTTCTACCCCATGATAGGCCATTCATGTGGCGGGCACCGCTGTCAGTAGGTGGCTTGCACAGACCCAACACTTACAGTGCAGTATTTATATATCACATTGTATTAATATACAAGTATGATATACGTATTATATTAATATATAAGAATTATATATTTGTAGTAGGCTATTTTAAAGATTCAGGTATTACAAATTAAATGCAAATTTAGCTGCAAAAATAAAAAACAAATGTACTCTGTTCTTGTGTATTGTAGGATATAAATTTATCCAAGTGACTTGAGCGTTTTGACTATGTTCACTAAAATTAATTCAGATCCATTTAATGATTCATTCATTGACCATTTCTGGTGATGCCAGCTGGTGATGTCTTGTGTGAAATGAGTTAGTCACTGAATCAACAATCAAAAGAAAATTTTAATCCTTTAAAATGTGTATGTCTAAAGAGCTACAAAAAGGATTTAGTTGAGGTTTTATGCATTATAAGATCAAAGCCTGCCGAGCATTACTTTTATCAAAAGACAACAATACAAGTCTTATGTTATCATGAGTTTCAATCTTGTCCGTAAATTTTCATGTATAAAAAAGCGTTTCTACTTATCTATTGACTTCAGAAAAATGCACAAGTGTTCTAAGCACACAGCAGATCTAGGTTTTTTCTTACAGTTTGTCGACTGCACACCAACATATAGACTGATATTAAAAATAGCTTTATATATTTAGCACAGATCTGCTTAAATTGGGAAAAATAACCGATCAAACTTTCACCTCACAAACATAATGTAAAAAGCATAACTTAATGAAGATGCATAACTTAATGAAGATGCAGGCAATGATATAAACTCCACTTACAATGTGTGCTTAAAATAAGTCCTTTGTTTTTTTCTTCTGCAGTGCATTTCACATAATTCCAATCAAGAACATTATGCCAACAAATAACTCTTGTTTGCGTGTTCCTCATCTCTAGATTATTCATTTAGATCAACATTAATGCTAAATAACATGGAACATGGATAAATGAGCACTGTTGAAAGCAACAATGCTCGGCACAGCCATTGACCAGTAAAAAAAATGGCACTCCATGGCACTGATCAATGCATACACTCTTCAAGACTATTTTATTGTTTTATTCTTTCAAATACACAAATGTCAAGAAAGTGCGCTGAAACTGTGCAGGACTGTATGGGCACATGCCTTTCCTAGTAGTATACGCCCCTCATCTGATACTCAGAATACTATTGGATAACAGAACATTCAATCTGATGCTGCCAAGGTGATTCCTGGTAGACCCCAGTGTCCAATCAGGGGCGAGCTTTATGATAACACATTGGGATTCCGCGAAATATTTTCTTTCAGAAAGGAACAGCAAACAGCGGCACGCAGCTGAGTTGATGCACTTGTGAGGAAAGAATGGATAACAGCAAGCCAAGTTTCCACACATTCTGATTTTTATTACATAACTTTTAGAATAGACACGGGATATTTCTTCGATAATTTGCGTGTATAGACACGAGCGATCCAAGTTTGATACGAGCTCAGTTTATTAATCGCCTGGAATTGATCATCCTGGCAATCACATTGGGAAAGACACGTGTTGGAGTGAAACCACGTTTTCTGGAGTCATCTGCATCCTGATGTGTCTATGATGAGAAACTGCACTCATTAGTTTTTATTAGCGCGGCTGCTTCATTGCCAGGACATTTTTTTATTTAAAATAAAATAATTTTGCGTAGTTATGACGGACTTTGCAGCAAAGCCCTTGGTGCCGGTATCGAGAAGTGACTGCTCAGGCAAACTAGACGGCGAGGAGGGATCTGAAGAAAATCAAGAGAGTCAGACTCTGTTAATGGTGGCAATGATCCTGCTGGACCTAAATCAGTGTATCCCGAGCGCTCGTGGCAGTAGCATCAGCACCAAATGTATGGCGGAGATCGATGCGAAGAATAAAGTCACCGGCCTGAGGGACTATCGCGTGAAACGCATCAGTGAGTTTACAGAGCGCTGCAGAATAACCGCGAGCAGGGTGAAAAGGACACGGAACAGACAGACCGACAGACTGCATGTGGCAGTTGATAAAAGACACTGTTGTTCGTATGCTGGCTGTGGTAAAATATACGGCAAATCGTCCCATCTTAAGGCGCACTTCCGAATACACACCGGTAAGAAATACGAGTACGATTCAATGATTTAGATTGGACTAATTCCAATAATTAGAATAGAATCTGTTATTACGCACAAAAATAGCGTGTTCTTTGGAACAGTAGGCTTTCAGGAATTGCAACTCATGTTACGGTGGGTGTGACCGCAGGCGGAGCTGAAGGGTACAAACATGAGGGTGGAACAGTAGAGGCTGTTACAATCAAAGTGTGAGCAAACAGTGTCTGAGTTGCTTAGTCCACATTTTCCAGAAGAACACAATATGACCACACGATCCCCCATTATTAGGCTGAAGAACACATTTCTATCACATGCGTAAAAATTTATTTACAAAAGTAGCTATGTTTGGCAATAGTGTGACCTGCCCTTAAAAGAATAGTTCACCCAAAAAATACAAGTTTGCTGATAATTTACTGACCCTCAGGCCATCCAAGATGTATATGACCTTCTTTCTTCATCAGAACAGGATGTAAATATTTTTGGAAAAGGTATTCCAGGTTTTTAGCTTCATTCATCCAATACAAGTAAATTGACACAAATTTCTGATTGTCGAAAAAGCATATTTAGGCAGTATCAAAGTAATCCACGTGAAACTTCCTGTAAACAATCAATGCCTCCCGTCGTTGTCGTGTGACGTCATCACGTTGGCGCGTTCACGCAGAATTCTGACGTTTGCTCTGTTTACCACAGAGGAATGTACTTCATGCTCGAGTTTGGTCAGTTCAAACAGCTACAGAGAGCTGGCGGAAAACGTTTTAATTAGCCATTTTTTGTTCACACAAATATATCGACTTAATCGACTGGAGTTCTGATTACTTTGATGCTGCTTAATTATGCGTTTTGGACTGTCAAAAATGGCTGTTCATTCAGTTGCATATTCACTTGATAGCCTACTTTCCTAAAAATCTTAAATCATGTTCTCAGGTCATATACACTTTGCATGGCCTGAGGGTGAGTAAATTATCAGCTAATTTGATTTTTTGGGTGACTATTCCTTTAAGGTCGCAGCGATGACGTCACAAACACACCTCCTGAATTCACTGTTGTAAACATCCGGCACGTGGTGCCGCACTGTAGCTAAGCGGAGCTGCTCCCAGTAATTCAACATGTCACTACTAAATACAAAAATATATATATTATTATTATTATTATTATTATTATTATCATCATCATCCCATGTTATGTTTAATCATGTTGTGTTTATGAACGCTTTAAACTGATTTAAAACGCTCTTAACACAAAATAATAATCAAACTTGCTCTTAAATTACAGTATGTGATTTTTTTAAATTACTATGAGCCTTCATTTCTTTCTCTCTTGGGTGTGTTCTTAGGTGAGCGACCGTTTCAGTGCAACTGGCCAGGCTGTGCGAAGAAATTCTCTCGCTCGGACGAACTGGCGCGACACTTCCGAACGCACACAGGGGAGAAGCGTTTCATGTGCCCGCTCTGCGACAAATGCTTCATGCGAAGCGATCACCTCACCAAGCACGCCCGCAGGCACGTTGGCTTCCACCCCAGTATGCTGCAGGATCCCACCGGACGAAGACGGCGCTCTTCTGCGTCCACATCTTCCTTTGGATCCGGTGATCAGACTACGTCTGCTGGAGTTTGAGCTAACAAATTAAACATTATATCATCAATGGGACGGATAGAAATAATAATCAACTCTAAATGGACATTTATTGCAAGAGACAGCCTACTTTTCATAAATAGTCATATTTAAAATTGTGCAGGCCTGCGACATAGATAAGGGATTGATTTAAACAGAGAGGAGTGGGGATTTATTACTCTTTCACGGAGTCAGAGGAACACGAACGTGTTCTGTGTAAAGATATATGCCTATTGTGATTGGTGAAACAGATATGCATATTAAAGATCATTGAAGTGTTAGATTTTGCAGTGGTCCAGTATGGGAGCGGTTCAAAATACTTGCTATAAATGGTTATCTGCGCTTTAGGGTACTGTTGGGTACTTGAGATATTAACGTCGTGAGATTTTACTCTCGCAAACATTCTTTCGAGTATTTTAACCAATGGTATTGGATTATTGATGTTAAAATGATAGTTCACTAAAAAATGAAATTATCTCATCAATTACTCACCCTCATGCCATCCCAGATGTGTTTGACTTCCTTGTGCTAAACACAAACCAAGATATTTAGAAGAATATTTCAGCTATGTAGGTCCTTACAATGCAAATGCTCCAAAATGCAAATAAAGACTCAAATAAATAAATCTCTTCAGAGGTGGTATGGTAGGTGTGGAATGGTAGGTGTGGATGAGAAACAGATCAATATAGAAGTCATTTTTATTATTATAAAAAAGAAAAAGCCATATTATCCTCCCTGCCCAGCTGGTGGCGATTTGCACAAAGAATGCGAATTGCCAAAAACAAAAAAGAATGTAAAAGTGGATATTTGAAGTAAAAAAGGAATTAAATATTGGTATGTTTTTCACCAACACTTATTATATAGCTTCTGAAGATGTGGATTCCACTGGAGTCATATGGTTTACTTTTATCCTACCTTTATATGCTTTTGTAGTTTCAAAATGTTGGTACCTATTTCACTTGCATTGTGAGGACTCACACAGCTGAGTTATTCCTCATAAAATCTTTGTTTTTGTTCAGCAGAAGAAAGAAAGTAATACACAACTGGGATGGCATTAGGGTGAGTAAATGATGATAGAATTTTCATTTTTGCGTGAACTGTCCCTTTAAATATCAGTTACGCTTGTATCAGTTCAACAGAAGAACTTATTCTTCAGTGTATAAGATAATTGAATATACAGTTTATTCAGAACACCATTATTAGTTCTTTTGAAACTTTTTGTACCATTATTTTTTTTAAAAGTTTTTTATTTTTATTTTTTAATCACCTTCATAATGGGTGATGCAGTGATACTAATAGAGCTTCAATTTTACAGTTGACCACCGCCATCTACAGGTATGTTATGGGAAAACATGCAGTAACGTCTGTGCTGCCTTTGATCTCTGTAGACAGATGTGTGTAAGATTTAATATTGCACAACTGGAGAAAGAACATTGTATATTTTACCCACTAACTTTTGTTTTATTAGTGTGCCTATAGTATTTAAATTAAATCAGTGAACTAAGTGATTAACATAATGTTGGTTTATTAGTTTTAATACCATATTGCTCTCAGAATACATATTATCTAGTTCCACTTGACTTCAACTGTTTACTTGAAGTATTACTGTCATTTGAATCTAGATTCAAATTGATTCTTCCGTGATTATCAGTCATTTTGCTTTTACAGTCACGAAAAGGCATAAATCAGCTGGGCCTTGAACTTCAATTGATCTTATTGACTCTTTTTATATTTTATGTAATGGGAACTGATCAACAAGTAGTTGTTTTTTATTTTCACAAAGTATCTGTAATGATTTTCTCCTGAATGTCCCATGCTTTAATAGTTTGGTCCTCACTCTGCAGTTTCAAAGTGAGCTTAAATTCAGGTCATTTCAAAAACACTGTCATTGTACAAATGCTGGACTCAACATGTGCCTTGTGATTTGAAGTTCCATCAACTTAAATTATAAAGTGTAATTAGTAAAATACTGAGGAATAATTTAATTTACAAAAGTCTATTCAGTTGCACAGTTTGAATGGCAAGATTGTGATGGATCAAATGTATTCTTTGTATATATGTATCTTGAAAACTTTGAGCCATATTCTGTACTTTACATCAATATAATTTTAGTGCAACATTCATATATTTTGAATTTCATTGCCTGTACATTGTCAATACAGGGTGACTAATTAAAACTAAGCATTAAATACATTTGCTTGTATTACTTCTATTTAAATATACATAATAGTACAATTATCTTTAAAAAGAAAAGAAAATGGCTCATAATCATGCTGCATGGGCTTTTTTTCTGTCTTGAAATAAGTAAGGTGTAATTCAGGTCAGCTTTTATTGATATCGCTAAAACCAATAACAACATTGTTAATACATACATAGACCTTCCCACATAATTTGTAACATTTATGAAATAAAAACACAGCTCTTGTCCAACAAGTTCCCACTTTTGATTACACTCCAAATACATTTCAATTCAGGCCATTACGCTATATTATTCATAGTTCAAATAGACCAAAAAGTGAATAAGAACAGTTTAAATTTGGATTTTGCAAAACAGCTTGATCCAGAAAATGTGTACAGATAATACATAAAATGTTCTTATGGAAATCCATGTGTTTGGCTTTCAAAGCTCAATAGCAGGGTATAGATAACCTGAAAAAGGATAGAATGTTGAAGAGCAGTGCAAAAGAACACCCAAATATTGCAGTGTCATCACTGACAGCATGAAACATATTTAATAATTAAGTATGTGACACAGGCTGGGAAAGTTGATCATTTTAGCAATGTTAACATTCTATATGTAGCTCCAAAGACCAGCATCAAACAGTGTGTATATTAACAGCCCGAAGTGTTTGAGAAAGTATTCAACTGATTTCAATGATATGCTTTGATCTTCTGATATTCTGAAATAATAAAGGACAGAAAGCACATTATGATTCCACGAAAAGGAACATTAACATTCTTTGGTGGGATCAGCTGATCAGATCATCCTGAATAAAACAATACTTCATAAATAATCTTACAGGAGCTTTAAATATCTAACCTTTGAAAGCCTGTGGTGAGAGACAGTCACTTAGTGTTCATATGAGAATTTTATCATCTTAGGTCTGTGGTGACACATTACTGTGAGGCCTTGACATGTCCAATCTGGTAAAACTAAAGGGGTCACTCTAAAGAAATGTTTCCATTCTTTTCATTCATCTGTAATCCAGTCTAGATTCAAATGTGACAAATAAATGCGTGAAATATCAAGCTTTTAAATGGAGTAAACAAAACAAAGTGTGACGCTCAGGTGCATGCCAGAGAAGGCTGCTGTTAGTGCTGCAGTACATACGCACCAACATGCAAAACAGGAACAAACTCAAGTGTAGCCTCAGTAGCAGCCACTAACTATTAACATCCAACCAGTTCCATATCAAAATCAAAAAGTACCGTAACAACAAAGTTAATGCAATGAGTGAAACATGAAAGCAGAGAATTCCGTGGATAAGCTATTTCAAACTCTCTGTAACATCAGGTTGTTGTTTTTTTTTAAATTCACAATTAAAGCCAGTTTAATGCTTTATTTGTTCTACGTTCACTTATAACACAATGCTGGATAGGAGATGCAAGTGAGCAGACTCTCCCAGCTTATTAGCAAACATTGCATATCCTGCCATAGGAGGAAGCAACCAATAGTAGTCATGTCAATAATCATATGTTAGACTAAATGTGTGTACATGTAATATGTTGTGTGTGTTCACAATTTCTTGTACACAATGTTCAGCATAACATTTACTGTACATTTCCCTCCTTAATATTGATTAGATGTCTTGACTGAGACTATTAATGAAAAGAGATAGGGAGAGATAGAGAGGGAGCAAAGGGAGGAGAGAAATGGGGGTTTACTGGATTTGACAAGCAGTGGAGGAGGTGGCTTGGCAGCACATGCAGGTTGAGTTGACAGATTTGGGAGGTATGAGGTCCAAGTCTTCATCGTCAGGGATCTCATCCAGCCTATAACCATCTTTAAGTAGTTGAATGTTCAGGTCCTGGTTTATCTGCTGCAGTAGGGAATGAACAGCATGTCAGGCTGTGCTGTAAAACTGCCATGGCAACAAATTCCCAATTAAATAATATTAATTAATTACATTTTCCTGGAAGCCGTTAAGTAATAGATTAATAAGACCATATTCTTACATCTTGGATGGTTCGGTAGCTTAACTGGGAACATTTATTTGGTTTAATGGTTCAATGTCAAGAACAACATAATGAACACGATGCAGCGCAATCAGTACAAATGGAATTAAACAATGATGACTTTTAAAGGAGAGTAAGGAGAGAAATTTAATGCAAAGAGGAATTTTGTGCATAAAAGATTGTGTAGACTACTGTAAACCCGAATAAGTTAGCATGTCAGGTTTTGTACTACTCATGCGTGTTGAACTTAAAAGATTGAGTAAGCTAACTCATGACATTTTTAATGGTACATCACTTTAAATTTAACGCTTTGGCTGAACTCAAAATCAAGTAGAGGGAACTGAGCTAACAATAGCTAACACAAGCTAGTACAGTGAATGGTAGCATGCTGAATGCATGCTAATTGAATAAACTATGCTTTGATTAGCATGGCAATTTCTCAACAAGTACATCAATATACTGTATCTGTTCTCAAGCTAATCTCAAGATCCACTATTTACTATAATGGTACCCCATTATACAACTTAAACATGACAGAATCTCTTCTAAATAACACAACAAAACATTAAACACAAAGTATCTCCCTCTATATTCATCTTGCACAAAGACACTATATTTAACACTTAATTTTAACATTTACTCTCCCTGTCGCCATGCAAAGCATGCTGGGAAATAAAAATCCCCTTCCCAGTTTCAGATAAATTTAACTTCCTGTCAATTTAAAGACAAGTTCATAAAACTCAAAATATTAAACAATTCAGGTTACTTAAAAGGTGTAAATTGTGTGAACTCAAAAGAAAGAGAAAGTTCTAAATACTCATCAAGATCAATTTAATTTATTTGAACTACTTTGTATAATTTCATTTGTCCCTACTCAAAACAATTATTTTGAGCATTAGGGTTTACAGTGTATGAGTGACGTTTGAGAAGGAAGTCCACTTTTGTGATGGCTGTGGCATGGGGCTTAGGACATTAACCATAGTTTATAGGTACCTGTTCCCTTAGAGACCTCACCTCGGCTGACGAGTATCCTGATGAGGAATATCTAGACATGTCAAAGTCGTCATCACTGTGAGGGAAGAGAAAACAGTGAGTTTGATGCCTCTGGCCTATCACTGACATTTTTTTAACCTGAACCTCGTGCGACACCACGTACACATGCATGGACGCTGTGTTTTGCCTTCGCTATATGCAATGCTCAATTTAAATTAATTTATCAATTGATCTCTGTTCAGAAGACTCTGGGCAGTCAGTAAAGTTTAAAACTTTCCACATACGGAGTCATGTGACAAAACACCAAGCGAAGTTTGTATTTGGGAGAAACGCCAACAATACTACATCTAGTAAGAAATCTGTTTGAGTCAAAAGATTAGAGTCTCTTGTTTCATTCGATATGCCTTTTTTGGGGAAAAAGCCACGCTGATATACACAATGTACACTAATGTGTACTTTAGCACATTGTTTCCTTAGAAATACTATTTTTACTGTGCATTATCACATTGAGAATTAATAGGTTCATCCAATAGCTGAAAAATTTTGCTTTCAGATGCTTTATATAGAGTTAGGATGAAAATAAGGTGCATTTCGAACTTTTCTGAGACCAGCACAGACAGACTGTATACTGAGGTTAAGTAATTCAATAAATAGGGAGCAAGAGAGCATCCTAAAGTTCTCTATGAAGCTAAGTGCCTTCTCTCCTAAAATCCGGCCAAAAGTTCAGTTCAGGCTGCAGATGGTGTTTGGACCACTCAACGTGTTTGGCAGACATGGGACAATGATAATCAGTACATAGATTCAGAATATATAATGTATAATTTTATTTTAACATGGTTGGCAGGGACTGGATGATGCTGGCCATTACTTTGAATCTGAATTAATTCTGCTAATTTCTGATGTAATGTCTGTAATGTCTCAAATACATGAATAAACAACACTTTTGGAAACATAATAAACAATTTAATTAAATATATATAGCTTGGTATTATTTAAAATGTCAAAACTTACTTTCGCTGTCCACCTATGTGGACATATATTTTTAGGAAAACTATTTGCTCTACATTTATTTTATTTTTTTGCACATTTATTACAGTAGGTGCTACTTATCAAAATGGGAAATTTAAAACGCTTACAGCAGTCACGCTTGGGTCTCAGGAGGTTAAAAATGTTTTAACAGCTAAATTAACTGGTTTGATTCAAAAATAAAAATATTATCTAACATCACTGATTCAACCTCAACACAAAACTAGAAGAAATAGATCCTTAAGGTTGTGCTACTGTAAAAAGTGGTAAGCTGCTATTGTTACTTTAAGGTGCCATTTCTGCCTGATCTAATGCATACAATTAGTTTTGTTGGTGAAACTTATTGTATTCAGGTTTATTTAGAGGTTTTAAACAATATTATGTATTGAATAAATCCTGTTAATTTAGATACTACCACATGAAGCAAATATTTAGGTTAAAAAAATGTTTAGTGTATGAGGACATAAATAAATCAGTGTAGGAATGAGTGAGGAGCTTACCTGTCTGTGTCCAGAGCAACTAAAGGCTTCTCATCTGGACTCTGGTCTAAAGAAGAGTAGCCTTTATTGGGAACCACTAGCCTGAATGGAGAGCGAAACAGTGAGAAAAAACTAAAATTAACATTAAAAAGCTTTGCAGTTTGTTTGTGAGGTTTGTGACTGAATGTGCACTAAAAGTGTGTTCGTTTAATCGCTTGTTTTCAAAAGTGATAATATTCTCTAACCAGCTTTCCATTTAAAGTGGACGTTTGTACCTTGTTCTGGCCATCACATTATTTTTCTTGGGTTGTTGATTGACAGGGCTTCCAACATTGCCATTTTTCAGTGATCCTTTTCTAACAAGCTCTCTTTGTTTGTCTGTACAGTACACAGGAAATACAAGTTGAAGTCAGCACACTATGTGTATAAAACAAAGAATTGCATTTCTAACAGAGATGCTATGAATGTAAGTGCTTAGCACTGGCAGTATGGATTAACACACAACTCACTTATCTTCATGTGGATGGGAGAAGGTTTATAGTTTAGGGTGGCAGGCTCACTCTCCCTGGTATCTGAGTCAGCCTCTGATGTAGTTGATGTTGCTGGATCCTGGTGTCAGAGCGAAAAGGAAAAACAAGTGTCAGGACTCTCCAGTTTTATTGATCTATGCACCATACTGATATTTTGACTGTAGTTCCAACGATTCCATCACAGGCTCAGCAATCTTTGGATTTATCATGCATGTTTAATATAAATTTAGCTACACTATACAATCATATTAATATTTTAGATCCCCTAACCCAGCCGCACCTAACATAACAAGAATATAACTAACCAACAATATAAAAGACATTGTGTAAAATGTTCCTCTTCGTAAAAATACATCTAAACATTTGACTGCCACAATCATTCACATGACAAGATTGGTCACATGACATGCAAGAACCAATGGCATTTGAGTGATGTGTTGAATTTATGGCATCAGTCTGACATTTCAGTAGTGCAGGCAAAGGTCACAAGATTGTGTAGATCTACAATGGGATCCAAAAGTTTGGATTAATGTAAAAATGTTGCACTTATGGAAAGTAAGTGGCATTCAACTGATCACAATGTATAGTCAGGACATAAATAATGTGAAAAATTACTATTACAATTTGAAAAAAAATTCAGAACTTCTTAAACTACTTGAAAGAGTTCTCATAAAAAAAAATCCTCCACGTGCAGCAATGAATGCTTTGCAGATCCTTGGCATTCTAGTCAGTTTGTCGGGTGACATTTCACCCCACGCTTCCTGTAGCACATGCCATAGATGTGGCTGTCTTGTCAGGCACTTCTCACGCACCTTACAGTCAAGCTGAACCCACAAATGCTTAATGGGTTAAAGATCCATAACACTCTTTTTCAATTATCTGTTGTCCAACGTCTGTGTTTCTTTGCCCACTCTGACCTTTTCTTTTTGTTTTAGTGTTTCAAAAGTGGCTTTTTCTTTGCAATTCTTCCCATAAGGCCTGCACCCCTGAGTCTTCTCTTTACTGTTGTACCTGAAACTGGTTTTGAGCAGGTAGAGTTCAATGAAGCTGTCAGCTGAGGACATGTGAGGCATCTATTTCTAAAACTAGAGACTCTAATGTACTTATCCTCTTGTTTAGTTGTACCTCTGGCTTTCCACATCTCTTTCTGTCCTTGTTAGAGCCAGTTGTCCTTTGTCTATTAAGACTGTAGTATACAACTTTGTATGAAATCTTCAGTTTTGCATTGTATAGCATTCATTCCTCAAAACAATGATTGACTGATGAGTTTCTAGAGAAAGCTGTTTCATTTTTGCAATTTTTTACCTAATATTGAACTTAAGACATGACAGTCTATTGCATACTGTGGTAACTCAAAACAAACACAAATACAATGTTAAGCTTTGTTTAATGAACCAATTAGCTTTCAACTGTGTTTGATATAATGGCAAGTGATTTTCTAGTACCAAATAAGCAATTTAGCATGATTACTCAAAGATAAGGTGTTTGAGTGATAGCTGCTGGAAATGGAATCAAATCTAGATTTGATCAAAAATTTCTTTTTTCAAATAGTGATGGTGCTGTTTTACATCAGTAATGTCCTGACTATACATTGTGATCAATTGAATGCCACTTTGGTGAATTAAAGAAAACCAATTTCCTTCCGAAACAGCAAAATCTGTACATTATTCCAAACTTTTGGCCACCAGTGTATGTCAATGTTTCTTTGATTGACAAGGGCTTTGCTCTGACTATTTTTCAGCAGTTGCGGATGGGAATTGCATGAGTATTTCTTTACAGAGGAAGCTTCACTTTATATCCACTGCCTGATTTCTGTCAGCTCATTCAACAACACACCTTTTTCAAAACGGCGCAATACGCAAACACCAAATAAGCCATGCACCAAGAATTATGACCAATGAGACTGGAAAAAGGGTATCAAATAGTCACAGGGTAAGATACTATGTTATTCTGATAGCAAACATGGTACATACTGAATTTGACTGCCCAATAAAATAAACGTGTATACATCTTTTTTTAACAAACATTTAATCTTGATTTGCTGACATATTTTAGAAATAATCAGAGGAGCACATGTTCCTGTTTGTTCAACTGGCATGGGTCATGGGTTAAAGGGTCATGGGTTAAATATGGACAATCCAGTTGTCTCTTAAAACACAGAGGTGGTTATTTCCTAAATCATTATTGATGAATTTATGACTGGTAGGGGCATTTTTCAGGTACCATAGCACGTATTCTGCATGATGAGGCAATCTACGACGTAGAAGGCCTCTAACGGATTAATTAAACCTGCCGATATGTTCAGCTTTTTTGTCAATTGAATATTACAGACAGTGTTACAATGGAAGTCCGCAATGATATTCGAATGACTTGAATTTAAGTTATAATATAAAATAGGCCTGCGTGTCTCCCCTATGGTGATGTTGTTTTCGATGCAGGGAGACACACGGTGCAGTGTCCTCTCTGCGCAGCATCACAGTAGCATTCTTATATTAGCTAGCAATATATACACATCACCCACAGCACATAAGCGACCTTCTCCATCTGCCATTATAAAAAGTATTTGGTATTATTATAAAAGTAACGGTCCGTTCTGTTGCAACGGCACAACATGAGACCAATGAAATAATCCCATCTTAAACCAAATTCGTTTAATAAACATATTATTATTAATATAGACGCATAATGACAACATTTGAGCTTTTATTATCGGCAAATAGTCAATCTAGCTTAAAACTTACAAAAGGCTGCATCTCTGCCTCAGTCGGCACTTGAAATCTGTCAATTTCTTCCATCATCTTGGCAGCGGGGTGTCTGGGCTTTTTCCGTTAGAGTTTATGCGAGGTTTCTGCGGATACACCGCAACAAATTTCTTAAAAATTAAAAATTAATTCAGAAATATGTCGTTGGATATTTGTCAGCACCAATAATGTCGAGACTCTCCTTCATCGCAGCATCGCTCGCTAGCCAGCAGTGACCGAGTGTGGCGACTTTTTAACCACCCACTTCCGGGAGAAATCAGTCTCGAGACACGAGCAACACCACAGATTCCGCCCCGCTCAGTGCCATCGACTGATGTCTGCTCCACCCAAGAAGAGCATCACAAATAAATAGGGTTTATCTAAGGTTGTGTGTAACCTTAAGATGGTTATATTTTGTCTATGTTTATACTGGGTAGGGCAATGTTTTGCCGTCCGTGTCGAACCTTTATAATTGGAATTGGAATCAGATTAATGTAAACAAAGCTTGTGGTCCCTTACAATTGCTCTGATATACAATGTCCCTTTATATGTCTAATTTATAGTGTTGAGAGGAGGTGGGTCGCGTTTTATGCACGCATCAAAATACCAAGGGAATACTTCAGGACCATGGACAGCGTCCTCCTATCTAGTAACCGCAATACTACCGACGATGTGAACGATTAATTGGAACAAGCTGTGAACCACTGACAATGTTATAGAGTTTAATAGCCACCTTTCTTTCTTAAAGGGATAGTTCACACAAAAATGTAAATTCTCTCATCATTTGCTCACCCTTATGCTATAATTCCACATGTGTGACTTTCTTCTATACTGAACACAAATTAAAATGTATTTTAATATTTTAGCTCTGTAGGTCCATTCAAAGTGAATGGGTACCAACATTTTGAAGCTCCAAAAACCACATAAAGGTAGCATAAAGTAATCTATAAGACTTCAGGTTACATATACATTTAAGTCCTTTTTTTTAAACTATCAATTCTTCTCCCCAAACCTGTAGTTGGCGATATGAACGAAGAATGCGAATGATCAAAAACAAAAGTAGAAGAAAGTGAAACGGGAGATTTATAGTAAAAAATTACAAATATTATATCACTTCCTACCACTGGAGTCATATGGATTACTGTTTTCCTGACTTAATGTGCTTTTGGACCTTCAGAGTTTTGGTACCAATTCACTTACATTGAAAGGAACTACAGAGCGGAGCAATTATTTATTTTTGTTTAGCAGAAGAAAGAAAGTCATACACATCTGGGATGGCATGAGGGTGAGTAAATGATGAGAGAAATTTAGATTTTGGGTAAACTATTCATTTAAGATTAGTGTGCTCTCCCAACAATGTTTCCCACAGAGTTTCTGTGTGGTTCTCCCTAGGTTTCTCAGATCAGGACACTGCCTTGCTTAGATTGGCTTCTTTTTAACAAGCCTTGACTGCAATGACTGGCAATGGAAATGTGTTCACCAGCAGATGAGGCTAACCAATAAGGCAGAAATAAAAATCTCACTGAGGGTTATTTTAGACACAACACAAACATGCCTAACATCTCTTTTTTCCTTCCACAGAAGAAAATCAGATGAGTTTGGAATGACATGAGGGTGAGTAAATGACGATAGATTTTTTTATTTTGTGTTAAATAACCTTTAAATTAAAATTATGTAGGTGATTATTAAATGTTGTATATCTTGTGTAGAAATGTTAAAAAGAGTGATATGGCTTTTTGTTAGCTTAAAGAATTACATTTATTCTCATCCTTGTATTTTACAACAGTCAGAGTAATTAATATCTCCAATATTCTCATTCATGATATAACAATTTTCTCATTACTGATACTGATTTGGCCAGTAGAACAAATATCTTATTGGTGCTGCATGTTTTGCCTGAGTGTACAATCACATATCTTTAGCTGCAGAGAAAAACAATGGTAATAATATGTGTGTGACAGTGAGATTGCTAAACGTAAACATAGAAGTGTAAACAACTAACATTATGATATGTGATGGAGTAATTGCAATGCTAAAATAAAGTTCTGCTAAAGATCATGAAAGAGTTTTTATTCAGTTTTCAAAATAGCAGAATTGATTGCCATTGTTGTGCTAGCAATTTAACATGTATATATTTTGATTTAATTGAGGTAAGCTCATTATAAGCACCATTGAAAAATAAAATTAGTAATGGTTGCTATTATGAAAGTTAATAATCTCTTTGATGGTCTCTATTAGGGGTTGTAAATTTATCCATAATCAGAGTCCATGTGAAACCCCATACAAGAGCAACTGGGATATGAAACGATTAGAACATGACCTATTCTGTGTCTCAGTGTGAAAAAAGCTCAGCCTGAGTGTTCATTTTAATAAAATATAGTTAAATTCTCAGAATAGGTAAGAATAATCACACACACACACACACACACACACACACACACACACACACACACACACACAGACAGAGACTTAGTATGCTCTTATGCATACATGGACTGTAAACAAATGACATCATCTGTGCTATTTTCAAGGGAGATAAATAAATACTGTATGTGTCACTGGTCCTCAGCAGAATATATAGGTTATGCAACCATAAAAACCTCACAGATGGGGATGCAGATTTTGGTTTATTAGAAATCAGGATTTTTTTTTCAGTGGCCCATTGTTTTGTTATGTAATACTGCACTTTGCATGTGTTCAGTACTCAGAACTACCCCAGGGGAAATCCAATCTGAAGCTACTGTGTATTGTGTTATTATATAGTATTTTTCTGTAAACAAATATTTCTGCATAAACAGATTCTACAACCACAACAAAGAATGGCAAAATTATTAATTTCTAGAGTTGTAATATTAAAACACATTAGGAAGAAAACAACTCCACCTTATGCCAAATATGTCTGTTTTATAGAAAAAAGAGAACAAAATGGTGTAGGAAATTTAGGCTACTCATCTTTTGAATAACACTTATTAAAACTTAAATTAAATATAGTTTTTAGTTCTACTTCTGAAAGTACAGTCACACAAGTCCATGAAGTGAATATTTACTGTACAATAGATAAAATGGGTTTAAGCTAAATAGCTCAGGCAGTTTGAACAACAAAAAAAAACTTCCAAGGATGATCTTAAAAACAACTTTGTGAATCACACAGTTCACAGCATCTCCTTTTGTGCATTTCAAATTATTTGTATGTATAGCCAACATTAAAAAAAATAGATATCTCCAAAATATCTGAATTCTAAACTATTGGCAGACAAATTGTCAGTTACATTGATGACAGAGGATACACCTGCTGGTGTGCTGTTACTGTAATAATCATTATCAAGTGACTTTTCACATAGCTAAGCTTTTTTGCCCTCCTGGAGTGTCCGATAATTGTATTAGAGTTGTATTGTTACAGTCTTAGCTGCCAACTTTCCTTAACCATGCAAGTATGTCAATACGTTTGTTGGCTGCCCATCATGCTCACCATACTGACCTATTTACCAATCTAATAGCTAAGGCTAAAATCTAAATCCAATCTCAGAGCTCACAAGAATATTGATGCCCTGTGGGATCTTCATTTAAAGTTTTGTAACATTTTCTTTTCAAGAACGTAAAAATAGCGTTACAACCCACATGCAACATAAAGATACTCAAATTGCCTTTGCTAGTAGTATTTCCCCCCTCCTCACCTCAGAGTCTCTAAGCATATCACTACTTTTGCCCCTTCTCTCTTTTAAACATACATTCTTGTGCTTAGTCATCTCTGCACATCCTTACATGGTTTCAGAAAACAGAGCTAATGACCACAATGGCAAGGCCCACCCATTCTTGATCATGTCTATGTCAATTTTTTACTTTTGATGTAACTTTTGGATGTGAGATGTGCCTTTTTTTGGATATCAGCAGCAGAACACATGGTCTTTTGCTACATATATGAGACAAATGTGCACTTTTCTTTTTGTTGTTTGAGGTTGGGCATGATAAAGGTTGAGCATGGTTGGGTATGACACCATCACAAAGTGACAACATGTCCAATGAGGAGTCTGCTATACAAAGGCAATAAATAGACTAACAGATGGACTGTGTTCAAGCATAGCAAAATGGATAAGAGGCTTTGCTGTCTTTACGCAATGATCCTCCAGTTGCACATAACATACACACATGCAAGATCAAGATACACACAAACAGACTTGCACAGATTTATATGAGGAAGAGTTAGTGCATTTCAACAGTGGCAATTTATCAGGGCCAGCAAAACCTTCTCTGCTGGCCTAACATGCCAAATAAATAAATTAATATTTTCATCCTTTCATTCTCAATCCCCTTTTTTTCTATGTATGTTAAATCACTTTACACTCTTAATTAATCTACAGTTTATCCAGTCAGAATTTATTCCTTGATGTTTACAAGCAAAGTGTGACAACTGTTTTACAAATCACATGCCCGAAGCAGCACGTGAGTCTGTGCTCCACCCCCTTAGGCCTTCAGAATTTACACAAAATCCCTCAACAGTGCAAATGAATGGGCAACTAAAGTCAGATTGTCAGATTCATCAGCCAATCAGATTGATTTATTTGTTCTTGGTGGGTGTGATCTTTAGGATATTTCCCGGTCAAGGCCTTCTAGCTGGCCTTGAGTGATGCAATCACGCTTTAATTAATGTACATAATTTGAAAGCTATGAGTGCAAGATCTTGCTGACAAGTCAGCTGTCATCACTGCTGGTATTGCCATTGAGAAAGAGATCCCTATGGATTTAAAACCCTGAGATGTTCAGCAGGATCATGCGATTGATTAATTAAACAGAAAATAAGGGCATATTTTCCCTTCAAACAAATTGGTAAGTAATTTTTCATTGTTATAGCAACATCAGGAGTTTTCTAAGTGTAAATTAGGCTGCTTGAGCATTCAGTGTCAGATCATGTTTTGAAAAGTAGTGCTGCGTTCCATTCAACTTGGAAAAGTACAATGAAATGCATCTTGAAGTCAGAATTACAACTTGTAGTCTCATGCAGAAATTCTCATCTACGATTTCGCAGAGATGCAGGGGCATGATGTCACACAAACTTGTCCACACTCAGGGAGATTTAGTAATAAGTAAGTGATAAACATTCACTTTATTAAGTAATATCGATAAATTAGTTTGTTTCCACATTACATGATATTAAAGCTTGTTTAACAAATGCCTGTAGAAACAGGTGTATAAAACATTATAATCTCTTTTGATAATCGTACACCTGAAGCACAAATGCTAGCGCTGCAGCATTGTTTATCAGTTGGGTTGCTAGGAGACATCTCTAATGAGTCAAACCCCTGCTAAGCTAACAGGAGCGTTGCAGTTTTGTTTTCTTAAACGCCATCTTCCAAATATCGGGGAATGGAATGCAATTATGGTCGGAGATGTAAAGTAGGAATATCCCACATCCAACTTGAATGGAACGCACCATAACCGTGTACCCTGACGAAACTTAATTTATTGCAAGCAACATTTAAATCACAAATATTATTAGATAGATTTTCCAGGAGACCTCCTTGGTAGATTCATATAAAAAATTATGATTTTTGAATGTCTGTTCGGAAGACGTTCATTTCACAAACAGTCAAATGCTGCAGTTAAAATTAGACTTGCTTGAGCATTAAGTGTCTTCTCAATTTTGGCTTTCGTGCGTGGATGTGTTTTTAAAATGTCAGTTGGTATTATAAGCTAGCTGCGACATAATGTATCATGCCCAAAGGCATAGGGTGTCTTTTTCATTGTGAAACTGTGTTTTCTTAATGGCATGAATCACACTGAAGGCCTAGAATTAAAATGCATGGCCCGCCACTGCATTTCAATATACTACATACCAAATAAACATCATCCATGAATTTCAATGTACTTGTTCCCTAACTTTCATTTCTTTTAACTGCATAGAAAGCAGTTAAAAGTGTAATTATTGTGTAATAATGCATGACTCAGAGAATGGAACAAATGATGAATCATTCTTCCATGACATTTTACAGTAGTATAAAACATGTTACAATAGTGATATGCATTACATACATATGCACATTCATTTAAAAAAAAAGTCAGTTCAGTGCCAATTCAGAAGTTTGTGATTTTCATAACAAAAGCTTAAAACATACAAGCCATCCATGGAGAGAGAAAACTCAACATTCCTGTCTATAGGCCTATTCCACACCAGACTTTGAATGAGCTTTAGTGATGCAACAATGTGAAATCTCAAGTGAATCAGGCATATCTGGTAGGTTTGATGGTCATTTAATGCTGAACAAATCCTACTCTCTTCACAGGCTGAATCAGGATATGACAAATGTATTTCAACAGGATCCAACTATACAAATTAGACAATGATAACCTTTTAGGATAATGGTGTGGTTTGAATAAAATTTTCAACAGATCGATTCACATCATATGTAGATTTCACATATTCATTTCACATCCAGTTTATTTTTTAGGGCTGTGAAACCCTAAAACAAATTAAATGTATTAATCACAGTTTTCTGTGATTAATCTCGATTAATCATGGTACATTAAAACAAACATTTGAAATATAATCATAAATTTATAGTATATATAATTAACATTACATATATACTTTGTCTCAAATAACTTCCAAGGAATTGGTTATATATATATATATATATATACATACATGTTAAAATGTTCAGTTTTTTGGCAGATAAAATTAAGACCAATTTTTACAGGTATATAAATCTTTGATACAAGTGTATGCCATAAAAAAAACATGCATCAAATGGTCAGCTTCAATTCATTTCAAGCTTTATTGGCAAGAGAAACTTAAATATACATTGCCAATGCATTATTAGATGCTTTCAGATATAATACAAAAGGAATCCTAAAGTTTAATTTGCTGATGAGTCAAATCTATGGCTGCCATTCAACAACCCCAATTACAAAAAAGTTGGGACAGTATGAAAAATGCTAATGAAAACAAAAAGTAGTGATTTGTAAATTATATTCACCCTTTACTATATTAAAAATACTACAACAACACATTCTATGATGTTTTACCTTATGAATTTCATTGTTATTTTTGAATTTACAGTAATTTCAAATCAGATGGTTGAAACACACTCCAAAAAAACAGTCGAGTGTTTACCATTGTGAAACATAACCATTTCTTCTAATAACACTTACAAGTTTGTTAATTTTAGAAAGTGAAATTGTCCCCCAATCATCCATTATGTAGGTCTTTAGCTACACAATTGTACGGGGTCTTCATTGTCGTATGGTGTGCTTCATAATGCACCTCACATTCTCATTTGGAGACAGGTCAGGACTGCAGGTAAGCCAATCTAGCACCAGCACTCTCTGCTCACACAGCCATGCACTTGAAATCCGGGCAGTATGTGGTTTGAAGTTTTTCTGCTGGAAAATGCAGGGATCTCCCTGGAAAAGATGGTGCTGGATGGCAATATATGCTGCTCCAAAATGTGTACATATCTGTCTGCATTCATGATGTTCACACAGATGTGTGAGTTACCTATGCCATGGGCACTAATACAAACCTGGCCCACACAGACACTGCCCATGTCTCAACTTTTTTGGAGCATGTTGCAATCATCTGATTTGAAATTACTGTACATTTTCAAAAAACAATTAAATTCACAAGGTAAAACATCATATTAAGTTTAGTTGTATTGCTTTAAATATAGCAAAGGCTGAATATAATTTACAAATCACTGCTTTACCTGTGTTTTTATTAGCATTTTTCATACAGTCCCAATGTTTTCGGAATTGGGATTGTAAATTCACGCCCATGTTTATTCTGCCTTGAAAACTTTGGTGGTTTCAGGAAGTGAAAAAAATGGATACTGCATTAATTGCTTACATTTTTTAGCGTTAAACAGTCAGCTATTAATCATAGAAATTAGCGTGTAGTTTTACAGTCTCAAGCTGCAGCCAGTAAGTATTTTTGTTCAGTTCTCTGTGGCTCCTGAGTCTCTGCCAGGACTGGGATCCTTTCTGGAAAGGAGGAAACTTTGCAGGCCTTGTAA
This sequence comes from Xyrauchen texanus, assembly GCF_025860055.1. Taxonomy (NCBI): domain Eukaryota; kingdom Metazoa; phylum Chordata; class Actinopteri; order Cypriniformes; family Catostomidae; genus Xyrauchen; species Xyrauchen texanus. Next base: position 42,793,677 of record NC_068278.1, on the reverse strand, counting down.
AGTATTACAAAGAGAATGAGAATAAGCACAGCTACTACTGAGTTACAAACAATGGCCACTATGGCAGCTGCAGATAAACCAGCCCTCAGTTCTGTCTCCATGGTGACCTGACCTCAGAGATCTGATTGTCAAGAGTCGGGAAGAAACATGGGGAGTATTTTCCAAGAATCACAGTTCATCGCATCTGGATACCATGCTTCAATTATTTATTTGTTTTTTATTATTCTTGAAAGAACCACAACACCTTCTTGTCCTTCAGAAAGTTTGTCACTGCAAAGGCTGACTGTCTTATTTTTGTATCCGGATCCTAAGGGAAACTCAGCCTCTTTGGTTCCTGAAACAGAAAATATATATTTATCATTTAATATATATATTAAAATTAATGTGTTGTAACCATCCAGTAAAAGGTTTTTAAAAACTTTCCTAGCACCTTGAATACACATGAGTGTCCACAACTCAATCATTTATTTGTAAAAAAAAAAAAAACAACATTTGTTTTCAAACATATTTTTTGAGGTTAAATAATTTTTTTATTTTTTTATTTATTATTATTTTTTAAATATCTTGAATTTGTGTGTCACACATATCAAGAGGTTTTCTCAGTGTTACTCCATTTGACCTGAACAAAATGTGCCTTTTCATAAACATCTGATTTATTTGTTTTAAACCTCACACTGTCTTGAGGGTCTACAGGGGTCTTCTCTGTTTCATGTTTTCTTATCTTTTTTGTCACATGAAAACTGAAAGTTTTTTTTAAAACAAAATAGTTTCACTGCTTTTCTAAAAGAAATAATAATAATAAAATATTATTCTAAACTTATGCCAACATTTCTTTTTTAAAAAAGTCTAACTTTTAATGAAACCTCAGATGGTTACTACACTTTTTTTCTTTTTCTTTTTTTTACTTTAAGCAAAATTTTCAAAATAATTTTGAATTTAAAAATGGAAAACATGTGTGTAACACTTCCCAAGGAAGGAGGACAGGAAACAGGTCTTCACCACAAGGTAAGGTTTTTTTAATTCCCTTTTTGTTCCGTACAATCTCACTATTTACTAACACAATACAACACAATGCCAAACACTGTCATCTCTCTCTCCTCTGGGGCCCTCTCGCTGCCTTTTTATGCCGCTCTCCTCGTACTCACTGAAATTAGAGACAGGTGTTTAGACATAATTTAGCTCAGGTGTAAGCACCCTTACCGCTTTTCTCTCCCGGACGGGCGCTTGACCACGCCCCCGCTGCCACATAGTGCATCGTAGTAGTGGTGTATTCCTGTAATTCTTTAATGTAAATTGCATTTTTGAATTACAATATTAATAGATCCAGAAAAAAATGATTGACCACATACAAACTAGTGCTGTCAGTCAATTTAAATTAAATTGTGATTAATCACATAATTTTTTTGTAGTTAATCACAATTAATTGCAGATTTTGAAAGTTCTGAAATTTGACACTATAATTACTTATTTTGTTGCAAAAATGCATGTATTTCCATCTTAGGAAAGAAAAAAAAACAATATGTAACAATATATTGCTTTATTAAAATGTACCAATTCAAGTCACATTAAACATTTCCCAAAGTAGTCTGACTAATTGAAAGAACTAGTTTCTCCATTGGTTGCATAGTCATTGCAATGGGCATTAAATCTCTTAGACTTTCATCCTCCACAATATTAATCTGCTGGTAGACAGTGGCAAACCACTTTGCTTCAGCAGTCGTGAAGCCTTGATTCGTGATTCACGTCAGGGCATCAACACAAGCGCCGCTTTGAACTTCACATGAAGAGCGCTCACAAACAAAAACATCCCATTCTGCGTTTTGGTGATAGTTAAGACTTGACGTGCTTCTATGGTAATTAAAATGCGCCTTACATAGGCTGAAAAATATTTGATTTAAATTACAAGTCCCAAATGGGCTTGTTTTGTACATCAAATAGCATTAAGAGGTCCATTCTCCATCATTTTTATCACAGAAGTGTGTGCGTGTGTGTGTGTGTGTGTGTGTGCGTGTGCGAGTGTGTGTGTGTGTGTGTGTGTGTGTGTGTGTGTGTGAGCGTGTATTTATCACTTTGTGGGGACCAAATGTCCCCATAAGGATAGTAAAACCCGAAATTTTTGACCTTGTGGGGACATTTTGTTGGTCCCCATGAGGAAAACAGCTTATAAATCATACTAAATTATGTTTTTTGAAAATGTAAAAATGCAGAAGGTTTTCTGTGAGGGTTAGGTTTAGGGGTAGGGTTAGGTTTAGGGGATAGAATATAAACTTGTACAGTATAAAAACCATTATATCTATGGAAAGTCCTCATAAAACATGGAAACACAACATGTGTGTGTGTGTGTGTGTGTGTGTGTGTGTGTGTGTGTGTGTGTGTGTGTGTGTGTGTGTGTGTGTGTGTGCGCGCGAGCGTGTATTTAAGTCTCCGTAGCAGGTTTACTCCGCAAAGAACCATATCCTATCATTATGTCATACCCCACTTTAAAATGCTAAATCTTTCTGACAGTTGTTATGACTAAAATACAATTACTATCAATGTCATACAATTACTTTATGGGACAAGAGGAGCAATTGGAGAACATGTAGAAATCTTGCACAAACAATCCAGAGCATTTCCATTTCTTTCATGACACTCAAGTTAAGAGCCCCAGCAGACCGTTTTTACTTAGCTTGAGGTGAGACAACACATGGGCAAGATTGATGAGTATCAATCTATCAGCTATACATACTGTAGTGTCTCTTTATCTCTCTCTGTCTCTCTCTCTCGCTCACTGCATGTCACAGCAGTGACATATATCTGGTTTTAATATTTATATATAAAATGTATCTTTAAGGAAACACTGTCAGGATGAAATTAGGTCTAAAACTATCAGCAGGTCTGCCATACTGAGTTCTGAATCAGATAGTTTGTACCATGATAAATAAAGGATGATGATATATATATATATATATATATATATATATATATATATATATATATATATATATATATATATTATCCTATAATATTACACAAAAATCATTTAGACTTTTGTGTACTGTGATCTGATCCTCAGTGTGGGACTGGGGTTAATTGGCTTCTCTGTGGGAAATGTAGTTAAACTGAGCCAAGCTAGTCTGTGTCAGTGGCTTTTTGATCAATAATTAGCTGAAAGGCAACTGATGAGCCACAGTCCAAAAGGGAACATTAGGGATCAGATTTGTGCTGCATATTGACTTTCAGATCCATAAAACACTTTTACAAACATTTTGCTTGTTTGTATGTCACTGACTTTATGTTTGCTTATTATAAGCTTACAAATTATAACATCACAATTTTTCTGTCCTATTATGGCACCATATTATTTATTGATGTATTTTATTTAATTATTGACAGTTAAGTAAAAACAGAGAAGTGAAAAACCAAGCACAGCTAGCAGCTAAAATATAAACACTCACAAATACAAGTGTGATTGCCATTTTGTCAGTTTGGTTTAAATGCAAAAGCAGAATTTTAGTTGATCATATGGTGTTAAAAGTGTGGGCAGTATTGACTTGCTATGGGAAAACATACATCTGTTTGCATGGCATAAGATCTACCCCTGAGTGTCCTTTTATTTGTAGGAAACTGAAAAGTTGCCACGTGTTGACAGTGAGGTCAAAAATGAAAAATGATCGGGTACTCTATATTGAAAATAAATTAAAGGGATAGTTCATCATTTACTCAACCTTTTGCTGTCTAAAACTCTTATTACTTTTTCTGTAGAGATATATATGTTTATAACCACAACGTGCAAGTTCATGGAGTCCAAAATGTCCAAGCTCCAAAAAGGACATAAAGGCAGCATGAAAGTAATCTTTATGACTCGAGTAGTTTAATCCATATCTTCTGAAGTATGCATTATTCTTTGCATGCATCATATGCATTGTATACCATATATGTATTACATTTATGCTGTCTTTATGTCCTTTTTGGAGCTTAAAAATCTTGCAATGTATGGAAAAACACAATAATATCCTTTAAAAATGTGTTTGTATTCCACAGAAGAAAGAATGTCATGCAAGTCTGAGAAGGCATAAGGGTGAGAAAATTATAAGAGATATATACATTTTTCACTATAAATCTTGACATCTGCAACTTCCTCGTGCTTTGCATGCATCATATGCATTGTATACCATATATGATTTACATTTATGCTGTCTTTATGTCCTTTTTGGAGCTTGTATGAAAAAACACATATCAATATCCTCCAAAAAAAAATGTTTGACGAGGCATAAGAGTGAGAAAATGATGAGGTATATCATTTTTGGGTGAACTATCCCTTTAAGTAGTAACAGAGAACAGTATGACGTCACGTGCCAGTTTATAAGAATGGAATATACATGTTGGTCTAATATGCTCAAGGAATTACAATACACGGTAATAACACCCATAAACGTCTATATTCCCCCACTATAGTGTAACCCTATAGTATAGGGTTACACTATATTTTATACAAGTAAGAAACACCACGGACACCTTCCAACAAAAAACACCACGGACACCTTCCAACAAAAAGACGCACTAATGCAGTTGAAATTAACTTACCTCTGTAAAATGAGAAGACGATTAGGTGCTCCATTCAAAACCATCCAACGCAAACCCGCCTCCTGTGTCTCGTGCAATCCCGAACTAACGTAACTCATCTGTCATCTTGATGGCAGTGCTATTCAAATGTGAACGTACCCGCTTCTTTTAGATATTGTCAAGAACTTTGCATGTCGAATCATCCTATTACACATGCAAAACTCTGAGGTCTGGTGTGCAGTCGGATAGAAAAGTTTTAGCTAAACAAAGGTAGAAAATCATGCTGGTCTTTGACTCTGATGTAGCGTCCGTGCGAGCCATTCTGGTTTATTTGAAGCGTCAGCTGCTGAGAGATCCCATCCGCGAGTGTCATTTACTTAATGTATACGTTTGAGTGTAATATGCATATGTAGTGGTTTTATTCAAAGTGACTCATTCTCCCTGTATAGTCAAATCTTTAGGCGTGGTTGACATTGTGTTGTCTTGAGAATGAAAACAAAATAAAAAAACTCACCAATGACACACTAATGAGAGTCTACGTTCATTAATGTATGGGCATGCCAATGGGTGATAAGGAGATAATTGCTTATTCTTTAAATATATTATAGTAGTCAAGTTTTTATTTGTATAATACTTTTCATAATTTAAACCTTTTTAAAGCAGCTTTACTGAAAATTATGCTGGATGTCATGTCTTTAAAATTGGCCCCCAAGGAGCAAGCCAAAGGAAAGTCAAGAAAGTCTCATTGGACCGAAGAAATAGAGGAAACATTTGTGGAACATTGGCAGGTGCACCAGTGCCTATTTGATGTTTCCTCTGAATTGTACCACAACCGTGTGGAGAAATTAGTCTTTCTTGATACGCAGCCATGCTAGTTGATGTTCTGTTGCAGGTAGGCTACATCAGAACTCCTCCCACTGAAACTTGCCGTGCCCTGTTTCTTGCTCTCTCATTGGCTGTAGATCAATGCAGTTGTATTCAGTCAAAACATGTTTCACATTGCACGATTTGGAATTGCAGACAGGATCATATATTTAACATTCTAGATATCTCGCCGACATCAGAGATGCCCAGAGGCGGCGGCAGCCGATTTTGCCGGGGCTTCAGCCCCGAATGTTTTGAGTGTAGCCCCGAATGTATTTTGAAAAGTTGACTGACAAATATGAAACCGGACAAAAGCCTATGTAAACCTCCGAAATCATAAGTTGCCTTATTTCATTGTGCTTTGGCTTTGCACATACTGCATACAGCCTGTAAAAATAGACATAGGCATAATCTAGCCTATAGAATAAGTTCCTTTGCTGTCAGTAGCCTATAGGCAACTCCGTTTCTTCTTCTCTGTTGAATATGCAGCAGGTAGGGGAGGAGCTTGCACAGTCGTTGACATCAACTAACGTTACTTAAGGTGCGTACACACTGCCAGCGACTTTGTCGCTGCAGGTCGCCAGTCGCTGGCAGTGAAGTCGATAGTGGGTGTTCCCACTAGTGGTTGCCTAGTAACGTTTATAAATTACATTCACGGATGTCATTCCATTGCTGTTGACAGCGAATCTCTTTTCTTGCCACTAAAAACAAACATTTTGGAGGGAAAAGACTAAATATAAATGGAATCAGTACATAAAATGTTTTATATCAAAGATGACTGAGAAACAAGGCGTGCTGTTTGCCATAGCGGCTGTTTATCTGCGGCGAAAATGCAAATGCCGGTCTGTCTGGGTCCATAAAATCCCCGCGATCTCAGATACACCTTTCCACGCAGTATTTTTCTTAAAAATGTCCTTGTACATTGGAAGAGACATATCATAGAGCACTGGAAAATTTCTAACAGCAAGAATTAGCCTTTCATCCATCTTTCCGTTACTGCAGGAGCTGAGAGAGAGAGAGAGAAGGATCACGTGATCTCTCCCGTCGTCTCGGACGCTGTCGCTTCCGTTAGTCGCTCTTCATTTGAATAAAGTTAAACTTGTCTCAACTTTGTCGCGTCGCTGGACACGCCCACATCTAGCACCAACGGTCGCGACGGAGCTCGTGTCGCCGGAGGTCGCTGTGCTCTCATTGAAAATGAATGGTATGGAGTCGCTGTCGCGCGCGATGTCGCTGGCAGTGTGTACGCACCTTTAGTGGTGAGTTAACAGCAGTTAGCAGGAAAGACAGCAAAAATTAAGCAAATGAGGCATTGGGGATTTTTCCTAAAGGAGTCAGTGGGTAAGAATTCACATTTGTTTTTGTCCTTAAAGTCTGAAGATCATCATCTAGCTGGCTTTCACCCACAGTAGGCTAAACCTCAAGAGGTCCACTACCGACTGCCATATTGTTGTAGCCTCCTTGTAGAGACTGATGCATCTTGGTAGCTTCTTGTTAGCGCATTCGCCTCTCACTCCGCAGACCGTGGTTCGGAGTGTACTTTTCTTGTTTATCAGGTGTTGCTTTCGCTAAGGATAACCAATAAGCATTAGCATAAAATGTATGTGTGACTTGTTTTGTGATATTAGTTTGTAGTAAATATACACTTTGATTTGATTAAATGGTTTTGTAGAGTGTAGCAAAGATGAGCAACAGACTGAGGAGCCAGCAGCAGCAGCTGTGCCAGAATCAGGCATGGAAACTGCTAACAATTAATCAGTCACTTTACTTTAGAGAAAGTTAAAAGTGAAACATTGTTTATCCCAATGATCCTAATGAAAGGATTTTGACAGATGAATTATTCTCATAGAGATGATGAGAATTATATACAGTTCGATGCCATAGTGTGTCAATGAACTTAGACTAAAGTCATTCATGTATTGCTTTAACTTAGGCTCTTATACATCATTTTGACTATTTATGTCAAAAAATATAAATTATTTATATTCAATATTTTTTACCTCACTTTACTCAGTTTAATATAACTCTTTTGTGATGACTTTATGGTAATGTACATGAAAATTCAAGAATCATGATAGATCTTAGGGCAATCCCACTGATCTGCTCTTCCCAATACATTTACTTCAATGGTATTGGTCTACAATTTGAAATATGTAGCACTTGATGAATTAGTTGTTTGAAGCTGATTTGCAATAAGTTATGTGCTTGTATCTGTTCTTTTGCATCACAGATGATTCAGGGAGGAGAGAGGATGTTGAGGATAGTACTAGAGTGGAAGATTTAGGAACTGTAGAAACAGGCCCAGCAAGAGCAAAACTCAAAGAATACCCTCTCACCAGCTTTGGACTACAGAGAAGTGGTTGCTAGTGTGAAAATAAAATTGTCTGGGCTAAGCCCCGGATGTCCTTCAATGCTGGAAACGCCTCTGGAGATGCCTCGGCGACATGTCATCGATCGCGTCTTTGATAGTTTATACATTGTGTTCGTCACTCATGGGAGCGAGCTCTGATTTGCCAATGATTTGAGGCTTTTGTCGACGATCTCCACAAAACTGTCAGCGAGTGAAAATCGGGCTTAAAATCGAGTAGTGTAAACACTGCATAATTTGAAAACTCTACAATTTATGGCTCCTACACACTACACAACTTTCAAAGATGTTGGATCATGGTACCGTTCATATTACACAACTGTCTGTCTTGTCACTGAAGTCATAGCGTTTTCAAATTACACAAGGAATCGGCAACAGGGGTGAACACATTACACTATATTGACGAATCCCAGATGACTCTAGACTCCAAATTACATTTCACAAAAGAGTACACGCGAGAAATGATACGAGATACGAAAACAAATGCATGATCATATGTTATGCATTTCAGAATATGATGCATATGTTTTTATTCGCCTCAAGGCACCATATATTTTATTTGGTTACAATATGAAAAAGTACCCCCTACTGAAAAATTTACCTGACTGTCCAAGAGAGTTGGCAATTTCTCTCCAACTCTTCTCTTTCTCCTCCCGGTTGTGGTACAGTTCAGATGAAACATCAAATAGGCACTGGTGCTCCTGCCGATGTTCCACTCATTTATCCTCCATTTCTTTGGTCTAATGAGACTTTCTTGATACCGCAGCCATACTAGTTGATGTTCTATTGCTGGTACATCAGGACTCCTCCCACTGAAACTTTCTGTGCCCTTGCTCTGTCGTTGGCTTTAGGTCAACTCTGCAGCTGTATTCAGTCAAAACATATTTCAAGCTGCACGATTTGGAATCCTAGACAGGTCCAGATATTTAACATTCTAGTTATCTCGCTGACATTGTCAACACGTCGGCGATTCTCTCAAATCGCGTCTTTGATATAGTTCTTACATTGCGATCGTCGCTCACGGGAGCGAGCTCCGATTTGCCCACAATTTCAGGCTTTTGTCGGCGATCTCCACAAAACTGTCAGTGAGTGAAAATCGGCCTTAAAATTGTGTAGTGTAAACTCGGCATTACATGACAAGACAGACATTTGTGTAATATGAATGGTACCACAATCCGACATCTTTGAATGTCGTGTAGTGTGCAGGAGGCATTATGAATGCCTTGAGTGGGAGCTTTCTATTATCTCTCAGAGGGGTGCAGATTTTCTGTATCAATGGCACCAAGGTTTTATTATGCAAGCTTTCTAAATATATAATCTATAAGCCTCTTTTCTCGTTTTCATTTGTTTCCACACACCAAGTAGATTTTAATGTATGCGGCAGTCATCTTTTCCAGTTATTTGGGTTTAGTCAAGAGTCAGGACGTGGGAATAAAGAATGTTTATTGCAATGGAATTTCCTCAAAAGCAACTCAAGATGGCAGCACATTGAGCACTAAGGCTAAATAGCACAATAGGTCTTCTTAAAATGTCACATTAAAGCAGGGGTGGACTGGGAAGAGAAATTGGCCCAAGATTTTACAGTTGTCGCTGTCCTTTTCAGCATATCGCGGCGCTGTTTTGTGGCCCGTTCTGCATAACGCAGTGGCCCATTTCAGTTTATCGCGGCCCATTCGGCCCCATTTTGCGGCCGGCCCACTGGGAAAAGTCCCAGTTCTCCCGATGGCCAGTCTGTCCATGCATTAAAGTCAAACAAAAATGACTGCCTGTATATGCGCTCTGCCCATGATGTTTCACATTTCCATATCATGTGCGTGGAGTCAAACTGCTGCGTTTAAATGGCCTCTTTGGGGTGCCTTGATTTTTAAATGGGTTAAAATCAAATGACATTGAACTTGTCAAAGTATTGTAGGATACTTAAGTTTGCACACCAGAGCAAAAGGGAAAAGACACTCTCTTACGTTAATCAAGTGTTGAAACTTTGCTTTGTTAAAAACAACCAGGAATCATGTTTAATGGTGTAGCAGTCATGAAGCCCAACGCAGGTGTTAAGATTAAATTAAAAAAAGAAAATTAGAAAAAAAAGAAGAAAACAAATTCGATAATAAAGTTGTAGCATTATGAGATCAAAGTTGTAATAGTTTGAGAATAAAGTCGTAGCATTATATAAAATGTTTAGATGAGAACAAAGTCAAAATCATTAGAATAAATTTGTAGCATTTTGAGATTGTAGTCCTATTATTTTGAGAATCAAATAAAAATTATTAGATTAAAGAAAAAATCTCAATATTAGGCGAAACAGGGCATCATCACAACAATAGAATGGACGACGAGCCAGCAGCTTCATTAGGCCTAATGCAAGAGATGGATCAGGGCTGGTAATCTGGCATATCCATATGAGTATCAGGGGCGGACTGGCCATCGGGAGACCCGAGCGGGCCGGTGGGTCTGCCGCGAAACATGCCGAATGGGCCGCGAAAAGATAAAATGAGCCGCCGCGTTATGCAGAACGGACCACAAAACTGCGTCGCGATATGCAGAAATGGACAGCGAACACATATATTATAATATGGCCTGTAGGCTAAGCAAGGGATGACACTGAAGTCTAGCGACGCCCCTGGGTGGTCTTGCGTTTCCACAGGAAAAACTACACTCACTACAGCACTGTAGTGTAGTGTCTTCCATGTGGCTTTGTGCATGTATTCGATGACTCATACTGAAGATGGATCTAAAAGGAAAGAAGCAAAAGGTTTGAAAAATTACATTACGAACTTGGAACAATCTTAAAGGGATATTTCACCCAATTATGAAGATTCTGTTATCATTTACTCAACCGCATGTCCTTCCAAACCCGTATGACATTCGCAAACACCATTCGCTTTCATTGTATGAAAAAAAAAATATTCAAAGGAAGAAAGTTATATGGGTTTGGAATGACTTTGTGGGTGATTAAATCACATATTTTTTCCCTCTTTCAGTTCAGTGTTAGAAATAATTTGTTAAACTTTTAAACTAAAAATCAATTAAAATGCATTTGAGAGTATATATGAAAATTATTTGCGCTTTAGACGTTTTAATTAAAGTTCAATTTGATGTTCAACGTGTCTAGTTGTCTGCAGGTGTGGCACCCTGTTTGTTCCCATCACTTGATGCTAAAGACGAGGATGATGGTCATGTCTGTGATCATAACTCCAAAAGAGGTGACTCTAATATTATTAATTCACAGTGCTAACTTAATGTGATTGCCTTCCTCTTTTGAGATATTCAGATTTAGTATTCATCATTTAATGTTAGTCATGCAAATTATCATTTTCTACCATATGAAAGTTCAAAACTGTTTAATTTAGGTACAGTATTATTTTGCACCTTCCTCCTGGTCCTTTATGCTAAGACCTTTACAGAGCTCGGAGGAGCAGACGTTCCAGTGGACATTCCATTGGCACACATGGACTATTCAATGAGATGAGCTAAAACAGGACATAACACGAAATCTTGTTAACACATTTAACCATCTCTCCTAAACTATATTGCTTTTCACCTTTTGTAACATCATGTTGCCTGTATTCTTGGACCCTTAGCTGCAAAAACGTAGACCAACATATGGGTCAGCCATGTAATATTGTAATGTTTTGGTCTCAGGCCTTACCTAAAAATTAAGAAGGATTGAGGCCTCTATTCTCCTTACTTTATCTGTGTTCTTGTGCGTGCGTGCACATCCTATCAATGTCTTGAATATTCTAGCATAATTTTCTCACATTTTCCTGGTATTTTAAAATATAAAATAATAAAGTGTTTATTATAATTATAACCTGAGTGTGTGGACCACATTTTGAGATTTAGACTAAATTCTTATTTTTAATTAGCTGAATCCTTATGATCTTATTATTTTAGTAATTTTAACCTTTCAGTGAATACATTTCACAACACCTTTGCATGTGTAATTGGTAAAATAACTGAAGAGGGTCCTGTAAAAACATGCTACAGTCAAACCAGGTCGGTTTATAGTCATTATTTTGAGGAGAAAATAAATGTTTTCAAGATGTGTGAGTGGGTAAACTGTTATTTATCTTTTATTACTTTTTATTTTATTATTTCATTAACTTGACAAGCCTTTAGAAAAAGTGCACGTCAAATCAGTAGATGGCGACCGTGTCATTCACATCTATGGTTTACTCTTCAACTGTATTAAAGTCGTTTTAGCAAGTCAGTCCACTCTGCGGCTCATCAGGCTTGGCAGCGATTACTATGGAAACAAGCGGTATACAAGTCAACTCCAATCTACTTGAATGGGGACAGACCGAAATCTCCAAAACGGTTGGTCAAGAATACGACCAAATAACATATTAAAAATCATCAGTATCATAACTGTATCATAACTTGTGCTTTTTTTTCTCCAGAAAACTCCTGTCTTGTTTAACTGATGCGCATGCGCGTTTTAGAGTTGATTGACAGGCGATGTCTGTATCTAGAAGGTGATTGGCTCTTATACATATAAGGTGGGACTTCCTTTTCTACATCCGTTGACGGCAGAAGTGGTTCGTCTCTGCTAAAAAGTCTCTGACTGTACGTAATGTATCGGGGAAATAGAAAGTTTTTACTGTTTACATATAAATAATTGTTGGGGAAAAAGTGGAGTTTTCTTTTTATTATTATTTCTTTTAACTCGTAGCGCAAATGTCATCGTGTAAACATACGGTGTAAACATACTATTAATTAGCAGTAACACTACACACGCTGTACATCAAATAACACTGACATTTTCAAATCTGTGTAATGATTGTTTAATCGGTTCACTTTTTTTAGTTTTACAAACAACTAGTGTGTATTTTGGTCAGCTATTGTCACAGGCAAAAATAACTACAAGTTACTCATTAATAGGGTGCTATTCTACATTTATATGCTTTTTTAAATTAAAATCGAGCTACTCCCTGAGCTCAGACCTTTCAGTTGAGGTGTGCTTCATGTCATGCAAGTGCATTTATTGTCTTTATTTTTGCCTGAGACAATAAGGGTGAGATGAGATATGCCCTTGTTTCGACAACTCAAGCCCACACCACAGAGGGAAAAATAAAAAAAAACAAGAATGACTGAACTGAGGACGAGGACAACCCTTCCTTGCTGGTTTGCCTTTGTATCCAAAACCTTGCTGAGAACATGAAGGAATTGTGGGTGAAAGATTATGCAGAGAAATACATGGACCAGTATTTATTTAGATACGTCATGGGTCCCTTCGTGAGTATTTCAAACACTTGTGCATTTGTAAATAAAGTATGTGAATATTTAACAAAGAAATAAATGATAAACATGACATCTATGTGTTATTTTCTACAGTTGAGTTGCTGGAGGAGCTGTTGTGTATCCTGTCTAGGCGGAAGCTGTTGACACGTGCAGCATTATACCTCCTCCTCCCGCAACTCTTTTGAGTCTTTTTCTCTCATCGGCATGCTGCTTAGTTAACGCCAACCTTTGCTCTCTCATCCAGATACGCTGCCAAGTCAAACACGTTCACCCCTTCTAACTTCATTTAGTGTTTTCCAACAAGCAGTTTGCACAGAATGTGCTCGTAAGTCTTTAATGTAATGTTTATTAATTTGTTCAACAAAAAGTGTTAAGATATTTTCTCCTATCCCAGCTTTTGGTTTGACAACTATAAGTGATTAGTTTATAGTTTGATCTCACTAAAAGCATAAACAGACTAGCTTGCAGGTCTTTCAGAAAATTGCTCTTGTTTGTTTGAGTGTTCTGCTGGCCTCACACGGCAACATTGGCTCAACTTTAGCAGGACTCTCTTTATGGACAACCAGTGGCAGAAAGGGGAATTGGTCAGGAAATGTTCTTGAAATCACATCATTATTTGAGCCATTGTTTTTGTGATTTCCTTTGGTGATGCTGGAGGCTCAGGAATTGACACATCACCTTCCCATCTGACAACAAATAATATGTACACAAATAACATCCAAATTATTTGAGTTAATAGTCTTGCCTGTTGTCAGTACATGCACAAGGTTCTTTATTCATCTATGTATTCCACAGAATCTTCAGTCTCTTGATGGTGGTGCACAGAATGTGTCATCTTCAGTGCTGTGTGAGCTGCTGGGCAGCCTGTGCCATCTCAGTTCCCTCTCACTGGCAGGAACTATGTGTGATCAGAAGGTTATATCGGTGGTGGCCCGCCAGTGCCCCAGGCTGAAACACCTGGATGTGTCACGATGCCTGCATCTCTCACCCCTGCAGGCCTGCTTCCTCTGGCCTACCAAGAGCCCCATGTTAGGAATGTGAAGACCATAAGAAGTCTGCTCGCTCTAGATATTTGTTTGGCAGACAGAGAAGGCGATGCCGTGGTTGCAGTTACATACCTCCTCCTCAGCTTACCTAATCTTCAGAGGGTGGCTATAGAGGGACTGGGACAGGCTTGTGTTCTCATTCAGAACAGGGAGTTTGAGATGACCGAGGAGTTAACTTGCCAAGAAGGGTTGCCAAGTCTAAAATATGTGTGGGCTAAGAGGATACAGGAAGGTCTTTTGAAAGACAGCAGTTTACGGAGCACAGATAGAGAGGAGAGTTTTACATTAGAAGGAAAAATAGATGAATGGTTGTCATTAGAAGGCAGTCAGGCTGATGAGAGAAGCCAGAACAAGGGTGCTAGTGACACTACACAGTTAAATGGTTGGAAAAGGATGTCAGAAGAGGAATATGAAAAGGATAGAGGTAGAATCAGGGATTGTAATACAAGGGACAGTGTACAGTGTGACGACTTAGCTCAGAGATGTAAAAGGAGTGTCTCTGGACACCTTTGAGGCAGTAGGGAAGGTCTGCCCAGAATTGTGTGTCCTGTCTTTAGACTGTCTTCAGCATAATGCTGACGACAGCTTCAAACAGGCTACAGTTTTGGCCAGAGGACTACGTAGGTTTTCTGGCCAGCTGCGCTGTCTTTCTCTACAGTTTGCTGCTCTTCTGTCTGATCTAGTTCCAGGCCTTAGAGTTGCAGGCTTACACCTGCTTTCACTCACCTTGGAAGGGAACACACTCCTCTGTTGGAGCTCATTCATGCCTGTCCCAGAATCACTTCTCTCACTATTCATGTAGATCCACCCAGCAATAATTGGGAGGGGGATGAGGATGGTGAAGATGAAGGCCTTTCTAATCTACCAAGTATTCCACATCTATGCTCTTTAACAATAAAGTCATAAGCCATTTAGGCCTGTCACGATTTTCAAATAATCGTATGATTGCTGCTATTTGATCTTACTGCAGTTATTGAGAGAAATGCAATTATTGTGCACTTTAAATTTCAATCACATTTTAATGTCCATATAGTAGAATGAACGGCACATTTGAGTGTCTCATTCAATTGAACTCTATTAGCCGCACCGCGGACCGCACTGAGTGCCGCTCCTGAAGAGCGCGTGAAGATTAACCGCTTCTTAAACGGATTTGAAGCACTATGATGTCTGCGGAGGTTCACGACAAACTCTCACAAAAATATAAACGAGGATTTTAGTGAATGCCAAGCGCTCCGGTTTCACTTTAATTGAGAAGAATATAGCTGCTGGCAGATTTCCAAAAATGGACGGAAGCTCCAAACCGCCAGATATAGCCTAACAATTTCCCTAATCTTAACCGTATTGGAAGTAACGCCCCCTTTTGGAGCTAGCAGAACCAGGTCTGAACCAGGTTATAGAGTAACCCTGCCCTCTTTTGGAGATTCTGGCCCTATTTGGAGGTCTCTGGGCTGCAGCTATACCTACTTTAACTTAATGATCATGTAATGGCAAATGTTATTTGCAATGCCCCTTTTATGACCTCAAATTAAGTGAGAGCCTAGATAGGATATTTGCACTTTTACAAATACTTTTGTCACAACACAGGGCCATTTCAATGAACTAGTCAAGGCAAAAACGTTATTTAAAAATGGCTGAAAACGTAAATGAAATGGATACAAACAGAAACACACTTTTATATAATTACATGTATACATAAATTATGGCATACATTTTTGTTAAAAAAGTCCATGGACACCTTATGCGTCAACTACCCGTCTGCTAATACTAAAATCTAATCTGATGTTCACTGTTCTGTTGCTTTAATAACTGGTTCACTAAATTCATGTCAATTTTTTTTCCAACAGTTTTTCCTTGGATGAACGACAGATGAAGCCTGCATTATGTTGGAGGTCTCTGAAGGGGGTGCTGTGGTCCCTAATTAGAGACGCTTCACTCCTCCAGAAGCTCTGTGATTGGATCCTCTTGGTGCCTTTGACAATCCCCCACTGTATTGCCTTACATCTGTTAGCCTGAACCGGTCAGATATCACTATGGAGACTAGTGCATATTGTATATACTTATAGTTGCTTGTCCAGATTGGATTTGAATGGCTGCTGGGTAATGACTTTTAGAAATATTACGAAGTTACAAAGCAAAGCCAAAAGGAGGCGTCATACACTGCATGTAACATGAGCTGGGAAAGAAAGGCCATGCTGAGATTAAAAAAAGGTATTGAACTGACAATGAAGGGTATATGATTTTGTTGAGTTATTTTATATTTGTTTCATGATGTCTTCAACAGGTGCCTTGTAGTTTAACAAACTGTTATTGAGTATTCTAAGTAACCAAGCTTATTTGAATTATACATCTTTATTCCAGGATCACTATGTAGACGTTATTTTTTTTCTTTCTTTATTATTATGATATATTATTATTTTCATAATAGCCCATTTAAAGCACTTTCTAATTTTAGAAATTGACACAGTCTGTATTTTTGGAACTCTCTGAATTTTTTAAAATGAGATTTTTTTTAAGGAAGGACCTGGAATTGAATGTCCTTTTAAATATTTTGTCATACAAAAAAAAAAAAAAGAAGTGTCTTCACTTTGTTCAAGATGACAATTTTTTCCATGCAAAAAGCCCACTGTGCTTTTGTTTCTGTTGCTGAAAATATTGTGGAAACTGATCAATTTTGACAGGGTTACTTTTTTATTTATTTATTCATGTTGTTGTTCCATACCCACATGCCATACTCCAAACATTTCATGGAACACAAAAGGCAGAATGTCACTGCTTACTTTCATTGTATAGAAACAAAAATGCAGTAAAATTGAATGGTGACTGAGGCTTCATTTGTGTTCCATAGAAGAAAGTAATTTGGGTTTGGAACAACGTTAGGCTAATTGAATGATGACATAATTTTCATATCTGAACGAACTATCCCTTTAAGCAATAAATATTTTTCCAGTTCATCTATTACAACTTAAAAACCATCTGCTGTTTTAATTTTGCTAAACTCTTAAAGCTGGGAAAGTGTCCTGGAGCTTGGAGCAATAAATAACGCTTATCTTAATAAGAGATGATACTCAATAAATTAGTTTGGTATCGATTTATTCATATATCCACTGACTGCTTTACGCTTGTGATGTATCTTGAATTTTGTTTTAAGGGTACACATACACGATGCTTTTTGCCTATACTCATTCCTGTGTCGTCTCGATTTCACCCTGCGTTCCAAACGGGATAATTCAGCATCCGAAGGGCACTTCGAAGGGAGAACAATCGTGATAGGCATGCTGTAAAATCGCTTAAAACAGAATCTCCGATATAAAATACTTTAAAAGTGAGTTCCGAATAAACGTTATTTTTGAGCCTCGCACCTTTAAGGCCTCCAAAGCTCTAGCAGTGTATGGTAAAGTCTTCGAAGTGAATAGGGCATAAGGATTAACGCTTCTGAACTGAACGCTACCTCTTTCTGCCTATTCGGCGGGAAGCCGGTTTACGTAACGCAAATAATGTTCTTGAGCGAAGACTTCAGCAAATCAGTAGACGGGCGTCACGTTGCGTAATATATATTAATGAGCCAAACGTTCGACGTAGAATATTCGTATATTCGCTGGCGGGAGGAAGACACTTCTGTGGCTGCGGTGTGATTTATAATTTGTTTCTGGAGAGTTATGTCTCGACTACTCAACTGTATTGTAGCAGTTTGTCCCGACATGGGAATAGGAAACAATGGAAATCTACCGTGGCACCCAATAAGACTATGGTGAGGGAGTTTTACACCTGTCTTACTATTTGTTGCTAACTGTTCTGCTAATGTTCTGTCATGTTGATACAATAAGTAAAAAGGTTTTATATGCATATTTCGAAACTCTTGTACTCTTAAACATCTGCGATACGTCTTATAACGAGGTTGAGACAAGGAACCCAGAATATTAGCATATTTCGGCTATTCACAAATGAACGAGGGAATAAAATGTCAGCATCGATAAAAGATTGACAGAATGAAGAAATGAACTATTACTACACTCATTGAACATGACTGTAAAGATATTTGTAGTTGATACTTGACCTTTGTCCCGGAGACTGTTAAATAACCTTAATCAGCATATTTACCCCGAGAGCCTTATCCAAACATAGTCTTTAGCATAATATAAAGACCGTTCTTAAAGGGATAGTTCTCTCAATAATGAATAATCACCTTCATACCATCCCAGATGTGTATGATTTTTTTTCTTCTGCTGAACACAAACGAAGCATTTTAGAAGAAAATCTCTGCTCCGTTTGTCCATACAATGTAAGTGAATGGTGGCCAGAACTTTGAAACTTAAAAAAATCACAAAAAGGCCACATAAAAATAATCCAACCCATAAGAAGCTATATGATAGGTGTGGGTGAGAAACAACAGATCAGTATTTAAGTCCTTTTTTTACTTTTAATCTCCACTTACACTTTGTCACATTTGGAGATTTATGGTAATAATAAAAAAAAGGACTTAAATAGTTATTTGTTTACACATATGGGATGCTTGAGGGTGAGTAAATGAATAAATGTATTTTTGGGGGAACTATCCCCTTAACATAAAGCAAACCTCATTTGTTTTGTTCAACCAAAATGTACCTTGACCTTTGACATACAGTGATTCTTACCTTTCCTGAACCTTTATCTTTACAGTAACGAATTCAAGCACTTTCAGAGGATGACCATGACCCCTGCAGTTGAGGGTAAAATATGCTGATATACATGTATATAATATATTTACATACCCTTATTAATTTACGTGATTATTTTTGGCTTATTTTACATATTTGTCTTGAAATTCAACTGCAACACTGAATATCTAAAAAAAAATTGCGCTTTTGTATTTTGAGCTTTTTAATACATTTTCTTTGTCATGTGACAGGTAAAAAGAATGTGGTCCTTATGGGCAGAAAGACATGGTTCTCTATTCCTGCATCTAACCGACCCCTGAAGAACAGAATTAACATAGTTCTTAGCAGAGAGCTTAAGTAAGTAATCTTACATTCCTTAAATTTAGTAATCTTAATGTTACTTTCTTTTGTATACCACTATAGTTTATAAAGTAGCCTACCTTGTGCGACCCCCGCATACACTTTGGAGTGGTGGTAGCGTAGTGGGCTAAAGCACATAACTGGTAATCAGAAGGTCGCTGGTTCGATCACCTCAGTCACCACCATTGTCTCCTTGAGCAAGGCACTAAACTCCAGGTTGCTCCAGGGGAATTGTCCCTGTAATAAGTGCACAAATCACTTTGGATAAAAGCATCTGCCAAATGCATAAATGTAATAAATGTGTGGATGTGGTATTTCAGCTTTGCTATATGCAACACATAATTTAAATTCATTTAAACTGACTGATCTCAGTTCAGGAGACTCTTGGATTTTCCATTGCACATTATGGTTCGTCTCACCTCAACTCTACTCGCTTTACATATTGGAGCTTGCATTTCCACTGCAGTTTAGTACCACATCAACGTGGGTGGGATTATAGACATCATCTTAAACATGACGCAAACTGACCAAAACAATAACACAACCGCTAGCTGTTAGCTACTAGCTCATTGTGCTGCATGAAGCTGTTGTTGCATGGTGATTTTACACAAGTGTAACTTGTTAAATTGGCCTGGCTATTTTAAAAGCAAGCTTCCAGTAGCTGGTCAACTAAATAAAGTAAAGCTTTCAAACAGATATAGAGTTAACATAACAAACATACCATCCTAGCTGAGTCCAGGGCACTCTCCCTCCCATTGATATGCGTCCATTTGGTCGAACCACTTCCACTTTTCCTTGACGTTTCTGTAGTCACTTTTATTTATTTTTTTACTTTTCCCTACACTGTTGGTAGGTCCGGTGGTAGCCAGTGGGGCCAACAGCTAAGACACTTCCTGAAAGACTTTTTAATTTTGCATCGTTTCTTTCTTCGCTAACGAGTGGACCGTCTACACCTCGTTTATTGACCATGGTGTGGTTTTGCGCACAGCCATTTCATTTTTAACAATTTGAAAAGGCGTCGCTGCTATCGCTGTTTCTAACTTTTAGCGGGTTGATGTCCCATGTTGGAAATCCAGTGATGCTGGTAGTGACTTCTCCCTGACCAATCAGTGATCTGCAGGATTTTGATGTCACATTTAGTATCTGCTCAGCTCGATTAGAACCTTGGCTGAGGTGGTACTAAAAAAAGTATCAGGTACCAGGTACTATCCTCCGTGGCAAACCCCCAAAAAGCGAGCTGAGTCGAGTTGTACCGTGCAGTGGAAAAGCCCGTTCTGTGCTGCCAGTAAAGGGTTAAACTTTTGACATACAGAGTAATGGAACAAAACAGCATGGCGCAGACCACAGCATAGTTTGTCTTTTGGAGAAATGGCTACAAAATGCTAAATACAATGTACAATAATGTGTAATTTAGCTGAAGTTTTTCCTTAGAAATACTATATTTACTGTGCAAGTAATTCACAAAATAGGGAGCATCCTTTTGTGCATTCAATAAAAAGTTTCCCATCAAAAGTTCAGTTTCAGGCTGCAGATGATGTTTGGACCACTCAACATGTTTGGCAGACATGGGACAATGGCAATCAGTACAGCCAAAACATTATGACCACCTGCCTAATAAGCTGTTTGTCCTCCGTGTGCCGCCAAAAAAGCCTACCTGCTGATTTATGGATTTTCAAGACCCCTGAAGTTTTCCTGTGGTATCTGGCACCAAGATATTAGCAGCAGATCCTTCAAGTCCTGTATGTTGTGAGGTGGAGCCGCCATGGATCATACTTGATGGTCCAGCACTTCCCACAGATGCTCAATTGGATTGAGATCTGGGGAATTTGTAGGCCAGGGTAACACCTTGAACACTTAATGTGATTCAAAGCATTCCCAAACAATTTGTGGCAGGGCACATTATCCTGCTGAAAGAGGCCACTGCCATCATGAAATACCATTGCCATGAAGGGGTGTACCTGCTCTGCAACAATATCAATGTGATCAATTTGACATCCACATGAATGGCCAGACCCATGGTTTCCCAGCAGAACATTGCCCAGAGCATCACACTCCTTTCACCTCCATCGGCTTGTTGTCTTCCCACAGTGCATCCTGGTGCCATCACTTCCCCAGGTAAATGACGCACACATACACGGCCGTCAACGTGATGTAAAAGAAAACGGGACTCATCGTACCAGGCGACCTACTTCCACTGCTCTAAGCTCCAGTTCCGACACTCGTGTGCCCATTCACTTTCATGTGCACTTTCATCGGTGGACAGGGTCATCATGGGAACTTTTCTGTGACTTGTGCCACAGTAAACCTACTGTCGGTTCGGACCAGATGGGATAGCCTTCGTTAGCCTTGGGCACCCAACACACTGGTTTGTGATTTGTCTCTCCTTAGACAACTGTTGGTAGGTACTCGCCTCTGATGACCGGGAGCATCTTAAAAGCCTTTCCGTTTCAGAGATGCTCTGACCCAGTTGTCTGGCCATAACAATTTGGCCCATGTCAGAGTCACTCAGGTCTTTACTCCTGCCCATTTCTCCTGCATTCAACACGTTGACTACGAGAACTAATTGTTCGCTTGCCATCTGATCTAACCAGACCTTGACATGTGAACTTATTAGGAGATGATCAATGTTATTCGCTTCACCTGTGAGTAGTCATAATATTTTGGCTCATCAGTGTTTATTCTGAATTTTATAATTTTATTTTAACATGGTTGGCAGAGATTGGATGATGCTGGCCATTACTTTGAATAAGAATTAATTATGCAAATTTCTGATGTAATGTCCATAATGTCTCAAAAATATGAATAACCAACCCTTCTGGAAACATAATAAACAATTTGCTAAAAAGATTTGCCATAAGAAATAAAAAAGGGACATTGAAAATGCTCATAGCAGTCATCCTTGGGTCTCAGGAGGTTAAATGTTTTTATTTTTTTTTTCTATTACTGAACAGGACAGCCCCAGATGGAGCTCACTATCTTGCTTCAGACTTCAGTTCAGCTCTTCATCTGTTGGATAGCCCTGAGCTTGAAAAGCAAGTTGACCAACTCTGGATAATTGGTGGCAGTGCTCTGTACAAGGTTGTTATATAATATTTTTGTCATGTCTATTGAGAAACACAAGGTAAAATAATTATGGTAAATATCCAGTGGTCCTGTGTTATAGTTTTACTAATGAACATGGTGAACTGAACTCTTTGTGGAATAAACTTAAAACTAAGATGGGAGTGATCTGCAAGAACACGTCATTCTTGCTACATCACATTTGATACATTTCTTTAATTTTGTAAAATGTTGACTATGATGAAAAGGGTGTTGAATTTGAGTATTTAAAAGAGTTTTCTTATCATGAAAAAGATTTCTCCTAATTTCATTCATTGCCATTTGAAGTGTACTCATGTCTTGTATTATGTTAATATAACATTATACACACACACTCTAGTACCCACCTATACCGGAGTCATATGTCAGTTATATCACAGCAAAGTTCTGATCTTCTCTGTATAACAATTTGTTGTTATGGAAACTGTCTAAAGGCAAAAGGTACAAAAGATTCCCTTCCCTCATACTCCTCTCTACTTACAGACAAATCTCTTGATATCTTGTTCAACATAACCACATATAATATTTGTTTTGTGTTTGTGATGTTGTGCTCCGCAGGAGGTGATGGAGAGCTCTGATCCCAGGCGTCTTTTTGTAACACGGGTCCTCAAGCAGTACGACTGTGACACATTTATTCCTGATATCAACATGAATAAATACAAGCTCCTGCCCGAGTGAGTGCTCATATGCCATTTGGAGCCATAGATGCATATAGTACTGTGCAAACGTTTAAGGCAGTTGTGAATTTTTTTTTTTTTTTTTTTTCAAAAACTAAAGCCAAGAAAATGTGTGTGTGTGTAATATAAATAAAAAAAAAATATATATATATTTTTTATTTTATTTTTTTTTTATTTTTTTCTTCATACAAAGTGCAGTAAACATAAACTAAATCTATATTTGGTGTGACCACCATCAATTCTCCTAGGTACACTTGCGCACAGTTTTTCAAGGTTGTTCAAAGCATCTTAAAGAACTTGCCAAAGTTTTATGTATTAAGACTGTCTCAATTGCTTCGGTCTCTTCGTGTGTACCCAGACTACCAGTGATGTTAATCAGGGCTCTGTTGCAGGACACCATGATCTACTTCTATTCGCTTTGCAAAGGGAATTTTTGGAAATCTAAAATGTGTACATTTTCTACTAGCACACTAAAGCAGAAGATATAAAGTAATCTTAAGACAAATGTTTTGGTAAAACATCTCATGTGCCCATCTAAGACTTTTGCACAGTACTGTACATTATTAAATTCCAATACTGGTGTGTATTTATAGCCTTGTTGCAATGACATTAAAACACCAGTTAAGCATCAAACATTTTAAAAGCTTGCCGTTGTTTTGCAGCACTTTCATTTATGAGGCACAACCTTTTTGACATTTGTTTAAGAGTATACTTTTATTTGTATCCTTGAGTAAAGTGTTATGAATGGATTTATTGGCACTGGAACAGACAATGCCGTATTATTGTGTCTATACAGAGAAAATAAAAAAATACCACTTATGTAAAAAGTGGCATCTTGCATCAAAGGTGGACTGCACCAAATGTCACATCTCTCAGGCACAGTAAGCATTTAAATAGTAGTGAATTACTCATAGACTTCTCACAGGTTTCATCATCAACTTCATCTTTTGTTATTTATATTTAAATCTTTTGTTATTGTCTGTTCAGATCTGTCACTTAATTATAGTTTCAAGTCAAGTAAATTTTATTTGTATAGCGCCTTTCACAACACACATCGTTTCAAAGCAGCTTTACAGAATATCAGCATTAACAGACGATAAGAACTGTAATGTCTATAAAGTCGATTAATCATCATTGTGTAATTTAGATAAAATACGAATTTTAATAGTGTTTATAAATAATTAAATGATAATTGTATTAATAACCCCAGTGAGCAAGCTGTAGGCGACTGTGGCAAGGAACACAAAACTCCATAAGATGTTGATTTAATGAAGAAAAATAACCTTGGGAGAAACCAGACTCACTGTGGGGGCCAGTTCCCCTCTGGCTAACATTATGAATGTAATGTAAATATTAATTATGTATAGGAAAAATCATGGTTTAAAATTATTAAACTAAGTGTTAAGGGTCAGTGATTAAACATCGATTGTGTTTGAACTGTAAGATTAATGACCAATGTCTTTGAAGTCCATCTAGATTAATTGCAGAAGTTCACATAGATGCAATTGTCCTTGTTAATTGGCTGATGAAGGCTTTTGTTGGCAATAGTTAATCTAAGCATTTCATTTCAAGATCGTAGTCCATAAATAGACCGAGGTGATGCAGGTTGGAGTTGGCATCATTTCCTCTGAGGTCCGTCATAATAGACTGAAGTGATGTTTGGCTTTTAACAAGTAAATGGCAGTCAACATTTATCTGTACTAGTCTAAAGTGGATGAGTTGAGTTGGCTGTCACCATTTTAGAATATTACTAAAGCATATACATTATAGTCTTCAAAATATACACAATAAGTGAAATACTTTATTATGATTGTGTAAGTGACTATGTATTATAGTTTGTATTTCTGTGTTGTCTTCCTTATGCTCTCAATTAATGTATGCAACAAGTCATACTGTATTTTAAAATCAGCCCTGATATAAGAGTGATTAATGTCTTAATGTTCCTTCTTGTTTCTCTTTCTCATTTTCTTCTGGTCAGGTTTCCGGGTGTACCCACAGGGTTGCAGGAGGAGAATGGTGTTCAGTATATTTTTGAAGTGTATGAGAGCACTGACCACTAAGATGTGATTTTAATTTCGGACACATGTCCTCACGCATTCTGCTTGTGCTCTTGACACATTGCGTGACACTTTTATGGGATTCCCATGTTTTAATCTGGTTAGTAAAATTTCCTGATCTCATCCCTCTTCTCCATTTTATTTCATGTTATCTCAACTTTCCTATCAATAAAAGTGGTAAAAGCCATAAAGATATAATAAAAATAGTACCCAATAATGAAAATTCTTTCAATGTTTTCTCACCATTGTGTTGTTCCAAACCCATATACATTTCTTTGAACATTTATTTTTTGAATAAAGTCGGCTGAATAACGTTTTCAGAATGTTCTGCACTTTCTTTTAAGAATACAAACAGTCAGATCTAATTTTCCAATGCTGAGTTCTTTCAGAAAATTAGCTTTTGAACATTTTAAAACATTTAAATATTTTAAATCTAACTCTCTTTACATCGGATCGGATTTACTGCTTCTTCAGAAAATATAAATGTGTATTATGAAGGTAAATACATTTTAGATGATAATCAAGTTCAATTGGTCATGAAAAGTTGCTGGAGAAATATGTGGGACATAATGTTGTTGTGATGGTGATGCTTTTGATTAGACGATTGCTCAAAATATTGAATATCAGGAATGTATCATATGTAAACCCTGATATTACTGCATCATTGTTTTTCTTTAATATCTGTGCACACCGCATACACGTCGATTGATGGTCCTGGGAAAGTTTTCCCCACTACTTGATGCAGGTTGCCAGCTTGAACAGGGTGATGACGATTCGCTTTCTGGTAGGAACCGGTGCCAACCTGCTATATGCGCAACATCAGGACCAATATTACAGTCCCATCAGAAGGGCAATTGCTCCCATTTGATTGCAATTCCTCCTCTTCTGATTGCTTTAATTTGTGAAATTAAAATGACAGTAAACTGGTTTATTTCAATGAACTGGCTGAATAATCTCCCCATTTTACCAAAACATCGGAGGAAAAATATTAGTGACATCTGGGAGGCAAATTAGCGATAAACACGCATTTCTGAATGGAAATGGCTTCAGGGCAGATTTATTTTATGCTAAACCAAAACTTATTCGACAAAGTGTTTTTATTTTTTAGGCATGGCGTCATCACGCACACCCTTTTTATATCGATAAAAGGCCATTTGAATGGAAACGGGCAGAAGGCGGCAAATGTCGCAGTTGTATTTTTCGCATTTTCACTTTGTCGATAAAAACAAATAGCGCGAAAGGTGGATGGGAACTAGGCTAATGGCTATGAGGTGCCCCTAGGGACATTATTCAGAATTACCATGCACATACACATATGAAACTAAATTCATTCACATACTATACTGAAATGCTCACACACACACAACTGAAATTATTACGCTCACACACACAAGTGAAACGCTCTCACACACACAACTGAAATTATTACGCTCTCACACACACAACCGAAACGCTCTCACACACAACTGAAACGCTGTCACACACACGGAACTGAAATGCTCTCTCACACACACAACTGAAACGCTCTCACACACACAACTAAAATTATTACGTTCTCACACACACAACTGAAACGCTGTCACACACGCAACTGAAATGCTCTCACACACACAACTAAAATTATTACGTTCTCACACACACAACTGAAACGCTGTCACACACACACACAACTGAAAAGCATTTCAGTTGAAACGGAAGGTGGTTAAAGTCCCCACTCCAGTCCAGTTGGTGGCAGTAGTGCACCTCTAAGCTGGTTGGCAATAACAATAATATCGAAGATAAAGAAGAAGTAAAAAAGAAAAAAGCGCAATAGGGGCTGGCTGCAGACTAAGGTGACGTATTTCCTGTTTGAGAGTGGAGCTCCAATCGCCCACAGTCTGCAGCCAGACCCTTCTCCTCACTTCAGGTTCTGGTGCTGGGGTTCTGAAACTGGTGGTGTAGCCTACTCTCCAAAACGTTAGGTGGCGCTACTCGGTTTAGAACGTAAGCTCCGCCCCTCACTTCTGGCGCTGGGGTTCTGAAACTGGTGGTGCTGCGGGTCTGCAGCTGGATACTATTGGAAATTCCAGCCGGAATAGACATTTCAAAGTAGAATATACTGGCTTTAGCATTATTTTCAGAGAAGCCAGTATTTCAACTTGGCATGTTTCCTAATCTCTGAAAATATATTATGATAATGTTATGCTTTAGTACAGTAAATACATTACATATTGCACTTTTAACTGTCTTGTGTAATGATAAAAAGGCAAATATCAATAAAACTAATATCATATAGGCTACCTTCAGCAAATATGCGCATATCTTATTTAAACAGATGTAATAAAACAACCTCACTAAACTTGAGCAGATACAGCATCCTGAGTAACTCGAATAATATCAATAAAACTTATATTTTATAACGTCTGCGAATATACAGATCTCATATAAAAAGATGTAATTCTCAATCCTCATGAAAATCCAGCGTTTTCTTCCCGTCGAATGCTCATCTAATATCTTCCTTTGAAGCACGCATTCTGTCAGCCAGAATCAAAACTTTAATATCAGGATCAAAAGTTCCTCTGATTCACAAATCATGACGTTCAGTCTGTGACAATCCAAGCAGGCGATTCAGTCCATTTAGACTGCCAGGAGATTGCTGCTCATGTTGGATCTGCACGAGCGTGTGAGTGCAACTTGATGTGGCCTATGAGTAAATGTCATATTCACAGTTTACTGTATACAGTACAATTGGTTTGATTCTGTATGTTTTTAGATAATGCAATTGCTAATGTGGACATGGAAACCATGGTTGCTTGACTATTGTGTTTACTGTTATTTCCTTCTACCTAATATATTAATAATTTCCTCATGCAAATAAATGACTCAAATTTAATGACTATACAGAAAGGAGAATAAACTGCTATCTACCATTTAAAAGAGCTATTTTTTATTTTTTAAAGAGTTATAGCTCAGTGTGAAATTGAGTAAATATAGTGCTAAATAAGAGTTTATTAATTTTTTTTGCAATTTTATGTCTATGTTATTTATTATATATTAATTTGTGTGATATATCATAATTGATATCCAGCGGCACCCTGCTCGCTGGATATGGACATCAGCCATTAAAAAAACCTTATCTGTCGATCACTAGTTACAGTGCGGTACTGTGCTCCTCAGTTCCATCTTGTGATCAGAGAAACAGATGTGTTCAGTTCAGTTCTGTTTGCTTTGGTGCACTAAGCACATCACATGGAGTGGTGGTGGAGTAGTGGGCTAAAGCTCTGAACTGGTAAGGACAAGGTTGTAAGTTCAATCCCCACAGCCATCACCATTGTGTCCTTGAGCAAGACACTTAACTCCAGGTTGCTCCAGGGGGATTGTCCCTGCAATAAGGGCACTGCAAGTTGCTTTGGATAAAAGTGTCTGCCAAATGTAAATGTACATCTTTTTTTTTTTTTTTTTTTAAAGAGCTCCAGATTAAATTTTTCACTTTGGCTTAATACCAAATATGCTTGGCTGCTAAAAGTTAATATACATATAAAACACCCCATGGCATTGTAATAATGATGATGACTTGTGTGTGTGTGTGTGTGTGTGTGTGTGTGTGTGTGTGGTGGAAAGAGGTGAGAACATGATATAGGTTGAACTATCTCTCCCATAAGTAATATATACTCCCATAACTTCAGCTCAACATGGCAGAGCATGGATGCTAACCACTAGGCCAAACTACTACTAAACATGTTTGTATCAGTTTTTGTTCCTTGGGTATCATTTGCAATGTTCAGAAATAAATATTGATCCCAATCAAGTAATTCCCACATCTACAATCCACTTAATTATTATACATTTCTCCAGCTAAAAAAAGACAACCAGCTCATCTCCACATCCAATAGCAACTGAAGTGTCTGCTGATAAGCTAGCCCCTAGATCTGGCTCTCTCATGAATATGGATGTTGTGTTTTATCGTCAGACTGGCTGACAAAGCTTCTCATATCGTTTTTGGGAAAGAACATTGTAGCACTTTCAGTCTTACCCAATCTCCACTGTCTATTTAAAATATATATATATATATATATATATATATATATATATATATATATATATATATATATATATATATATATATTGCTGTATGTCAGCCTAATGTACTACAAATATTTACTGTCAAGATTAAATAAACTTAACTGGAATTCCAATTACCCACCACCTGCACCTTACAATAAGTAGTCCTTGGATTTGTTGTCTTGGAACAACCAGTGCCTAGAGCTGTGCGTGTTCACACTTCATTGTTGTATGCAAGTTATGGAGTACCATTTCAGAGCATAAAATCAAGGAGAACAATAGAAGGCTACTTAAGACTATACCAAGACAAGTCATTTTTATTTCTATAGTGCTTTTCACAACACATCATTTCAAAGAAGCTTTACAGAAAATCTTAAACTGTAAAATCAAAAGATTAAACTGAAATATCTCAAGTCTTAGAATGATCATTGTGTAGTTTGAATAAATATGATTGTAAATTGTGTATAATAATCAAATAATTAAAAATAATTATATTTACAGTAGAACCCCAGTTAGCAAGCTGAAGGCAACTGTGGCAAGGAACACAAAAAGCCATAAGATGTTGGTTAATGGAGAAAAATAACCTTAGGAGAAACCAGGCTCACCACTGCTTCATTTAACACATTCCTTTTGTTAAATACTGAAATTGTACTTCTTTTCTCATTAGGCATCTTATTATTGGCCTTTTGTTCAGTTCCATCATTGAATTGCAGTTTTGTCTATAGTGACTAAATCACTCAAACGGATCAATACACACCCTGCCCTTCCCTCATGAGCTGAACAGCTGCCTCAAAAGCAAGGCAGTTGTGTTATAATAATACAACTGCACAAAAGGAGTTGTTATCGCATGAGAATATTTACATCATAGTTAGTAAGAAGTAAAGATCTGCGCACAACCCGAACATATGAGCTCAATGACTTGCTTTCGCAGTGTGAGAATAATGGACCGATTGCTTTCTGACGCTGGATGTGCACAGACTGGCATCACCTTGCTGTGTTAAGCTCAACTATCCTCCTGATACACAGGGACTTGGTCTGTGGTGAGAGTCAGTGGTAGCTTGTTTCCAGACCTGAGAGCAGAGGCACCTGTTCTCTCTGTCTCCTGTTTGTCCCTCTCTTGCATTCACTCTCAGCCAGTGGACATCTCCACACGTTCGTTTCTCACTTCAAGCTCCCCTGTTTATATTTTGAATTGAACTCCAGCTTCAGTCTCACCACTGGATTACTGTTTACAAAAAAATGATATGCCAGAGGAGCAAGCTATTGGAAAACTAGAGCAGCGATTGTTTTTTTAGAGGTAAGGACCTGTTTACAAGATATAAATCTTAACTCCTTTAGAAATATGCATACCTTTTTATAGATATTTTTAAGTACACTGTTCCATGCTTTGTCATTTTTAAGATACAGTGTAGTTGGAATACATTTCGGTTGACTTTGTGTTAAATGTATGTTAAAATCGCACAATAAGTTGAGATTTATTTTTGCAGACAGTTTAAATATGAAGCTTCTGGTCTTAGTTTTTGATGTGTATATATACTGTATGTAAGACTGCATGACTTGAGTGAATGGAGCTTTTCACAAGGTTTGACCTTGCCTTTATTCTTCTGCAGAAATATGTTTATAAGCACTTTACTCCAAGTACAATCACTTCAAATAAAAATACAGATGATTTCCCATAATGGATTTGCAAAAATATTTTATAGTTATTAAAAGAAGTAATACAAATCAATGGAAAACATACATTTTCCAAATAATTACTTGTGTTACCTTTGCATGTAGTTTTATCACTATTGCTGTACAAATTTCGAATATATTGTATGCCTTTGAACTGGAAATGTAAGCGTCAGCTAAGAAAGCTCATAATTTATTCTCCTGATAACAAAAAATGCAGAAACATCCTGGCAAACCTCGAAAGCACAGCGTGGAAGCTTTCATCACCCTCATTAATCAAGACATACAAAAACTATTCTTATTAATTTATCATTGGATGTCACAGAGAGTGGGTTTTCATTTTCTCTGCAGGTGTTTTGAGAGGGGAATCAAATCAGCCCACCATTTGTGAGGAAAATTAAGTATTGCGTGATCTTGCATGAATCACAGATGCATACAGGTGTGTGAAGTGGCCTGTTTGGTGCTCCACTTCAGTGCTGCTGCTGCAACAATCACCACCCTCATCTGTTTTGGGCCTCATTTGCTCCATGCTTTTTAACACAAGGCTGTGGCAGAGAGAGAGAGACCCATCATTAAAAATTCTCTCTGTTCCCAACGGCGATTGAAGACTAGGGGTATGGCACACAAAGCTGTGGTTTTAAATGCCAGCCCAGGGAGTTCTAGGAATTAGCAGCTTGAACCGAGATATCCAGCAGGCACTAGGCATTCTGCTTGTACTGCACCAATCAAGACTAGTCTGTCTACACTATTTGATTTGACAAGCCAAACTGTCAGAAAGAAAACATGGCACAGAGAGAGAGAAAGAGATGAGGGAGCTCCTGCTAAGGGAAGACAACAAACTCTAATTAAATCTAATATCAAAACTAGTTGAATGAAGACTGAAAAAGGTATTATCCAGTATAAGCATTGCACATGCATGAAGAATTTTCCAAAGAGAGTGTTTATTTGCAGTGCTGCTGACGCACTCTCTCATTTTGCATTGTTACATGCAGCCTCCACATCTAAGAACAGCCAACTGCGAGAACGTCAGCCCAGGTTGTCATCCATTTATTTTTGTTTGAGGAAAAAAGATTCATCTTCTTACTCATCTTACCTCAACTGCAATGAATTCACATTTATAAATCTTAGACAAACTCTTGCTTTCTCTTTGTTAAATAGCAAGTGCTCTGCGATTGCGCTCAGAGTTGAGTGAACAAGGCCACAGCACAATAGACTGTATAAAAAATGCCATCGTTCAATGAAGCAAATACAAATTGCCTCGACCTACTGAATTTCAACCTAATAAAAACACTGCTACTGCATTTAGTAAGAACAAACTTCATGTCTGGAGCATGCAAAAATGCTAGAGGCTGCACTATGGCATCACTTGTACTTGCAGATTTAAAAGTATATACAGACTTAAGTATGTTGCATAATTGCATACAGTATAATTGGGCATTTTGAGAACAGAAATACTCTAAAGAAGAATATAAAAGGGAAATAATTAATCTTATGTAACAGGGATAAGATAACTAATTTGGTTTTCTTGCATCTTCTTGTCAAGTACCACCTAGAAATGCCACCTACATAGTCATAACAAACATCTTTATATTGGTGTCTACCTCTGAAAAGAGAAAGAGACTAGATTATTGTAGGAAGCCTCTCTTACATATTCTATTGAGGCGACGAGGGAGAGAACATTTCAACCTCAAAGAGATGTTGGGTTTGCTTTGATGAAAATTAAT
The DNA here is from genome assembly GCF_025860055.1 of Xyrauchen texanus. Lineage (NCBI taxonomy): Eukaryota > Metazoa > Chordata > Actinopteri > Cypriniformes > Catostomidae > Xyrauchen > Xyrauchen texanus. The sequence goes on along the minus strand of NC_068278.1, from coordinate 42,761,353 downwards.
AAAATAAAAAACAAAGGCAGACACTTAAGCAAAAACCTTGAGTTCCTGAGCAGTTTCTAATGCAGTCAGCTTTCCTTTTGTGTCCAACAGAAGTCAAGAGAGAAATCAGCTACATTTAAAAGACCTATGGTCAACTGAGCTACTGTGACATCAGAAAACACGATAATGGAGGACTCAACAGAGGTTCGGACGGATGGAAACTCCTTGCTTAAAGCAGTATATCTGTGCCGGCTGAGGCTAACACGCCTGCTTCTGGAAGGCGGAGCATACATTAATGAGAGCAATGAGAGGGGAGAAACACCACTAATGGTAGCCTGCAAGAGCCACCATGCTGATGCTCAGAGTGTGCCAAAACCCAAGATCATCAGGTGGGTCCCTTTTAAGTTCTAGAAGTGCCATGAATCTGAATCATATATTTTGTTGCTCCTTGATGTGCACATTCTAAGTATTCAATCTTTTTAACAGGTATCTTCTGGAAAATAGTGCAGACCCAAACATTCAGGACAAGTCTGGTAAGACAGCCCTAATGCATGCCTGCATAGACAGGGCGGGGGCAGAAGTCCTGTCCCTTCTGCTCTCCAGTGGAGCAGACCCTAGTTTGGAGGACCACACTGGATCCTCTGCTCTGGTCTACGCAGTTAATGCTGGAGATAAGGAATCACTGAGAGTACTACTGGACTCCTGTAAGGCCAAAGGCAAGGAAGTCATCATCATTACAACAGATAAACTACCCTCTGGAAGGCAAATGACCAAGCAGTATCTGAACATACCTCCTCCTCCAAATCTTGAGGACCGGTTGAATTGTGCCCCTGCATCACGTATGCCCCCACCTGAAATTAAAATCTGTACACCTCATATTTTGCCACTAACCAACATCCAGTCTGAGAGTCTGGGTTCCACGTCAACACTGTCCATATCTAAGCCAGGATCACCAACTCAAGATTCAAGCCCTATGCAGGCAGCTAGTGTTGCCAAGTTGCTACATCTACAGAGGCTTCACTCAGAGCCCTGGCTGAAGATCCCTCCAGCTGTGGTCCTACAGCAAAGTAAGTCCTCATCCTTGACAGAGGAGCTTTTGGATATCACCCCCGAAGAAGAGCTCTCTTTTGGGTACAATGGTTGTCCACCTCTGCAGAGAGCAATGGTTGCTAGGCATCAAAGCATTGATGTCAAAGACTCTACTGGTCTGCTTAGAGCCTTAGAGAAAGCTGCTGAGAGTGAAAGAGAAATAATAAAAGACAAGAAATGGCTTAATAGAAAAATGTCCTACGATGGTGAGTTACTACTGCACTCCTCCTCGCAGCAGAACCTCAAGCAGGCATCCATCTCTGACACTGCCCCTCTGGACAGAGACTCAGACTGTCTACCCAATTTGACTGTTTCAAGCCTCCGCAACGTGGTCCACCGCCGCAATATTGGAATGGACCACTACAGCTCTGACTCTCAGTTGCCTCAATTTGGGAGCCAACCCTCTGAAGACCACGGGAAGGCTGGAGGAGGAACTGGGGGAATGGAGAAACGCAAGCTTGTCACCAGCCGTTCCTCCACACTATCTGGATCCAGAGAGTCTTTGGAGAGTCTCGTCCAGAGGCGAACTCCTGCAATGCTGGAGCGGAGGGGATCCGGAGCCCTTCTCCTGGACCATATTGCACAAACCCGGCCCGGTTATCTACCACCTCTCAATCCACATGCACCCATACCAGATATCAAAGTCAATACCAGTGTCATCCTCAACAGTGGAAGTAAGCCTGTGGCAAGAACTACACCAATTGTTCCAGGATCGAGGCATTTTGTGCCCTGTGCTCCAAGCAATCATAGAGATCACAAGAACAAGAAGGCTCTGCTAAGACGACACTCCATGCAAACTGAGCAGATAAAGCAGCTTGTCAACTTTGAGGAGATCTTTGGACAGTAAAAAACCACAGAAGAATCTAATGGTAAATACAAAAGCATAAAGAAATGCTCTAATGTCATAAAAGGGAATTTATTTTATCATTTACTGTATACAGAGTCTGAAATATGAACAAGATACATTATAGATTTAAACAGGAATAACAAATATCTCAACAACTGCCCTAAATGCACTTTACAAACTGGGCAATGGGAATGGCCCGAAATTTTTAATTCCACCATTATTAATTTACTGCACTTTACTGCTGTTCCTTGTGCTCTCAATCTTTAGTGCACTGAATCAGAATAATGAAACTTTGCTGAAGTTCAAGGTACTGCTTTCACTCTAAACTTGATTTGTGTCTTTAATGTCTTTGTATTTACAAAAGACAATATGTACTGACTTTTATTCACCTATTTACTATATGTATACTGAAATGTCTAATGTAACAGAACATACTGTACTTTCAGTTTTGTGTGTATATGTTATAATAAGCATAACATAATGTTATGCATATGTGATGACAAAATTCAAATGTGCAAAATGTTACGAAATGCAAATATAGATTACAAAATTATTATTTTTTTGCCAACGTGTGAACGGCTTGTAACGCATCTTCAATAATTAGCCCTTCCCAGACTTCCTAGGTTGCCTATTAAAGCGTGTAGACTGATTTTCATGCGAAGGGAGTGGGTCGCTTTTTCTGGGAAGATCCAAAGGATGTGACATTATGCACGCTCCTGAAAGCCTTGCCTTAGTGCTTCTCTTACGCTGTTTAACAGCAACAACAAACTGCAACACTAGGTAACGTCATCTTAGAGATGGAATCCAGCAAACGTCCGGCTCACCGCACAACACCAACTCCAACACAAACTCAGAGTAAGCCAAAAAACTAAAACAAAAAAACAAAAACATTTATCAACTGAATTCCATCTGGCTAAGTGGGAACAAGATCGTGGTCAAGTGAAAACTAGAGTGAACACTGGCAGGGCATTTGATTCCTGGAGGGACCTTCGTTCGGTTTTGGGGATCAAAACTGACCCTGAATTGGCGTTTTTCTTATTGGACAGGTAAGCTTACATAACTGCAAAGCATGTGAAATATAATGCCATAAGGACTGATCTGTGTAATTTTAGCTAACTTGATCTTGCCTGATAATGCTGATGGATTGCAAGCTACCTTGCTACGTAACTTAAAAAATTATTTCACGACCTTCTCTTTACACTAAAAGTCAGGTATGCTGATTCACAGTAACTGACAAAGTTAATCTGTAATTATTCAGCAAGGTAAACTACAATAACACATGAAATAAATGCTAGACAATGTTCAAGATAATGCAAAAGCTTAATTAATTAGTGTAACGTAACTTGGTTAAACAGAAATTATATACAATCTATTATTATAAAACAATAGTGCATCGATATATCAAAATGACAGTTGTGATGGAATCACATCAATACTGAATTGTGTCAACATATTTATAATGTACAGTCTATTTTATAAACAGCTACTGTCATCATATTTACCATAAACTATTGATAAAGCTGGCTAACTATCTAACGCCGACATAGGCTATCGTATAAATGCAGTCAATGTATCATGCATAGAAAAGTGATTACTTCAAACTACGGTCTTGCATAATCAGACCTATATACACACTTTGTTTTAGCCCTGTTCCAGCACTGGAGATTCAATTATAATATGCAGTCTCAAAGTTTGTGGTAAAACAATCATAACTGTAATTGTAATTATGCTACCTCCTCTGTCAGCATGATGTTGGTGAATCACGTTGTCTCTTTGTACATTACATCATTTTTGGTCGATGCTTGCTCGATTGCGTCCCTATGGAGTGTGTGTCATTAATAACAAGGGTTTCTTAATCTTACATACTGCACCTTTAATGAGTTAATTAAGCTTGAGACAACCAAAAAAAATTACATTTAAGTCTTAAATACAGAGTACATATGTAGGATGACCTCACGTGTCAATGGGCGTTCATGTTTAGTATTTTTACTTTTCAAAGTAAATTTCAGTAATTGCTTTTAATTTAGGAGTAGCCAGACAGTCTTCTAAACTGTGTCATCTGTGATATTAACAGATCATAGTAGATCCTGGTTTTGCTTAAGTTTTGCCTGTAGGGTAACAGATCCTCCACTTTAAGGACATCATTCTTGCCTGTCCATACAGTAAGGCTGTATCTGATAGAGAAAGAAGACAAGATGAAGTTTAGAAATAGTATTAAAGAAAGTTAAACACCTCATTGACAGGGCTGGCATTAAAGCAGAATGCAATCACCATCACAACATATAATTTTGTCAGTGAATAAAAACCTTTGGTATTCATCTTATTATCCTGTTAAAACTCTGGCATTTGAAAATGAAAAATGTGAAATAATCAAAAACATTTTCATTTTAAGGATTCTGTCTATCTATGTTCTTCACAGTAGGTTACATAAATAAAAATACCATCCTTCTTCATTTGTTCAAAGTGATTTAGAACATTAACTTGCACAGTCACCATCAAGAAAGAATTTAAGAGTGGGAGAGGACTGCTGAAGTACACAGTCTCTATAGAGGAGGATTAACCTTTCCCTACACTTTCTCTAATACCTCTACATCTGTCCTTCAGAACAAGCACAGAGTTGCTATTCAAGTCACAAACAAGTGCGAGAGAAGAGCCAGAACCTAATTATCTGGCAAGGAGTTACAAAAGCATTGGGATGAACGTGAATGCCTCCCTGCTTATATAACATAAATCAATCATCCAGATAATCAAAAAACTACTTCACATTGATATTTGTTTTAATTGCCTCTATAATAGTAAATATGGACATACATTTAAATAGACTGATTAACGAACAGATCTGTTGGATATATTAGAAGAAAACAGTGTCTCACCGGTCTGACTGCTCTAAAAGCCACTGGAGCTGTGGGAACGAAACAGGAAGAAGGGCTGCTCGGACTGGGAATGTGACTGGGTTGCTTTCCGGATCTGCATAATTCTTTCATTTGATGAACCATCTCCCAACTGTAGCCTAGGTTCCAGGACAAAACAAACAAGAATGCAAGAATTTTCAAGAATGCAAGCTTGCAAGTTGTGGGGAATCAAGCATATCAAATGTCCACATGCACATTTTTGTTCAGGAAACACAAGATTATGTGTATTTATAGAGGGGTTCAACAATCCACTGCTAAGCATGCTTCAAAATGCTTCTCTTTTATAACTTATTACAAAAGATGGATGGATTTCAAAGATTTCATATTATTTGGTATGTACCTGTTTTGCTTAAATGACAGCATACATTTAAACTAGCATGGACACCCAAAAGCTGTTCAAACCCTAAGGATCCATGTTATCCCAGCATGATTCAAGAATTGAAAGGAATTGGTCAATGTCACAAATCTGCATATTTTATTAGTGACCAGAAATAGTGCAAAATCATACAAATTTATTTTTGATTTAACGTTTTTTTTACTAGTGGACTTTTACACCACTGTATCTCACATTATCGACCTGCTGAGTCAGTACAAATAAATAATTTATTTTAACATTAAAAACAAAAGTTGTCTTCATACTACATGAAGTAACAATTCTCTTTACCAGGGTTGTCTACATCCCATCCAGTGGTCCAACATTATTTTCTGGTCTGAGACACTTCCTGTAGAAAAGCCTTAGGGTCCAGAGGGGTGGCTTTGCCACCAGAGCTGGGAAGAATATCAGCCTTGATCCACAAGGGTCCCTGCAGTTGATCCCAGACCTCTTCAAATAGAATCATGGATGGAGAGACAGCTTCAAGACTGAAACAAAATGACAAGTTGATCTGTCATTCAATACTCAGAGAGGGAGAGCATTGGATATACAATGTACAAAAGCTAAACAAACCTTTTTAAGTCTAATTTTACTCCTTTCTCTGATTTCACAACATCTTTGAGCCAGTCCTGCAGAGTTATCTCGCTGGCATTTTCAGATGGATGAGCCATAATGGGCTCTTTTGGATCTAGACCCATGAGAAGAACATCTGCTTCAATCGTGTGTGCAGAACCTCAATGAAGAACGGAGGGCACACAATCAACATTGACACTGACATTCATTACACGCATGATATCTTATATTATGTTGTGGACAAGAGAAAAACATACCATTTAAAAAAATAACTTAAGCCTTTATCTTTTGTGTATTTACTCCGAAGGGCTTCTGTGAGTTTGCTCTTGCTGCTGGATGATACCACTCAATATCTTTACTTTGTTTAGACCTTTGTTGAAGAAATATTCCACTGTGTGTTCACTCATTGATTCTTCGGTTAAACAACACGAGCACGTCTAATCCGAGTGAATTCATATGACACTGATTCTTTCCACCTGGACTAAAATGTACATTAAAATGTGTCAGACTGTCAAGCTAGCAAGTTCGCTTTCTTGCTTGTGGAGGTTAACAGACTGCGATTTGAGGTAGCAAACAACCAAAGATGGGACATTCTAAAACGCTTAACGTGAAAAACGCTTAACGTGGCTTACTGCACTAAGACAGTGATATTGAAAGACCAAACTCAGTACACATCATATTAATAAACCATACTATGTATAAAAAAATAAGATGAGTCCAAAATATGAACGCAACGCGTTTAATTACACGTTAAGCATTTTCCTCCCATAGAAAACCGTCATAAGAAATAACCGTTTTAGAATGTCCCCTAAAGGGGAAAAACAGCAGCACACAGGACGGAGCGGTACAGTTTATGTTTAATTATACCCATGTATTGTTAAAGTATTGTATATTCTTGCGAATATGACATTTACATTACTACAGATATTGAATTAAACGCTGTACGGTAACAACACAGCCGACAGCATGATGCATTCTGGGATATGTAGTTATTCACGGCCTGCCTGTGCGCTTCATATCATACAGGTATACTAATTTGTAGTTCCAATTTATATGTATATATATATATATATATATATATATATATATATATATATATATATATATATATATATATATATATATAAAGGACATCCCTACATATTCTTTGTTATTCCTTTTCATACTTAAAACAATATGAAACTCATTAAATAGAACAGATTAAATAATTATAAAATACTTTTAGATTTTTGTTTGTTTTTTGTACATTTAATAAAAACATAACCCATACAAAACATAAAAAGAATATAATTATTTAGTTATGTTTACATTTTTATTATATTTGTATGTCTTTATATTTATTTAATTGCTTTATATTAATTTAATACATAATAAATAAATACATACATAATATCAAAAATCACATTAAAATAAAAATAACACAAATGAAAGCATGGTAATTATCCAATGAAATTTGTTTTTGGATTCCTCAGAGTAGCGGCCATTTGCCCAGAATAGAGCCCTGTACACTTTGGGCAAAGACGGAGTTCCCATTTATACTTGGTAATCGTTTACTCCTTTTCCTTCCCTCTGTCCAACTCATCGATCAAAAATTATTTTAAATAAATGTTTTTGTTTTGTAAATACTTTCATAAATAGGCACAATCTATATTTGTCTGCAAAACTACATTCAATCATTTAAGCAATGATAGTAACTTTAGATCAAGAGAAGCGTATTTTCAGGTGTGTCCAAACGTTTTACAGTTTTGAAACAAACCATAATACCCACTTAATTTGAAGATAGTGCATTAATTTAACTTTAAATAAAAAAACAGAACTTTATAGTGTTCACAATCCTTTAAACATCTTTATTATCAATCTTAGTTTCTCTCAAGTCAAAAAATGGTTGGTTTGGTGTTGAGTTTTGCTCAGTATCAGCTGCAAGGTTCTAAGGAATAGTGACATTTTGTCATCCACAGCAGTAGAGCATCTTAAGTTTCTTTCTTTGCTCCAATCACTTTTTTTCAGCAGCTTCTTTGTTTGCGTTTGTGTTAGTGTCTTTGTGTGAGAGGCCAAGCTCCTCTAACTGCATCAGTAGACGTTTTTCCAAGTCTTCAGTGTTTCGGGCCAGCATATAGCTAACCTTCCTCTGATGCGCCAAGGCCTCCTCTTTGTCATTTAACTGAAACAGGGAGGATAATCAAAAAAGTACATTAAAAATTTAATTTGGAAGAAAAAGAGAGTCAGGACTGAGAATAGTATACTGACCAGATCAAGCAGCATGTGTAGAGTTTCATTGGATTCGGTTGGTATCTTGCCTTCACTTGCAGCAGGCAGAATTTTTTTCAGTCTGTCACTGAGCGACCCTTGGAATTTAAAATGTTGTACCAGTTTATATGTATCAGTACCAGTATTACATGTATGTGTATTTGTAACTGCAGTCATGATCTCTTGTGAATGTTAAAGGGGTCATTACATGCATTTATTTAAAAAAAATATATAATAAGTAAAGTTTTTTTGTCATATGTTTCTTAAACATCCACTTTTCATCCTCATTCTCAGTTTTGTGTGCTGCTTCTCCTTTAAAGGTGCTGTAAGCTGTATTTCTCATGGAAAGGTGTGCACAAATGTCCCTACTTCCTGAAAGATATGAATGAAATAATTGTCCAGAGATATCTCACCTGTCTCTGTGACAGCTCTAGACTATGTAAAAAGCAAGCAAAAATGTGTCCGCGGACAATTACACTTTCTGCCTGTCAATCTTTTGCGTTCTCATAGTATAGTAGTTGCAGCAAATTATTGAGGCATAATAAACAATTTTGCCATGTTTTTCATAACATTTGTCAGTTGAGGGTGCTATTTTGCTACTGTTCTTTTTAACAAATATTTCAGCTCTTAATTAAGCTCATTTGGTATATTTGGAGTTCTGGATTTTGGAAAGAGTGGGCATGGCTAATCCAATGGCTCAGTCTTGTGGAAGTAGAACGGCTGAAATAGCTTACAGCATCTTTTAGACTTGACAGTAAATGCCCACTGTTTTAATTGGATCTTTATTCTTGACTGATTTGATCTCTCCTTGCCATCTCAATGCTCACCAATACTGGGTGTGGCTATGGAAGTGATAAGGTAAAGTAGAAGTTGATGTGTTTTTGTGAATGCAGTCAGATACAAATGTCTACCACAGTATGACATCACAATGTGGATGAAGTCCACAAGGCATTTTGGCAGCTTGATTTCAACAAATGCTCTTTCTAAGTTTTGAGTTCTGAAACATACCTTTAAAGGGATTGTTCACCCAACAATATATATTCTTTAATCCTTTACTCATCCTAATGCTGTTCCAAACCTGTATGATGTTCTGTCTTCGGTGAAACACAAAAAGCAATGTTAGGCAGAATCACTGTTCACTTTCAGTGTAAAAAAAAAAAAAAAAGAGCAGCATCAACATTCTTTACCGTTCACTTTCATTGTAGAAAAAGAAAAGAAAAAAAGAGCAGCATCAACATTCTTTATCATTCACTTTCAGTGTAAAAGAAAAAAAGAGAAGCATCAACATTCTTTATCATTCACATTCAGTGTAAAAGTAAAAAGAGCAGCATCAATATTCTTAAAAATTTCTCCTCTTGTGTTCCACAGAAGAAAAGTAATATGGGTTTGGAACAGCATGAGGGTGAGTAAATGACGATAGAATTATAATATTTGTGTGAACTAACCCTTTAAATATGTTACGGTGCATAATTTCCCTTTTCATCCCTTTAACAGAGCAGTTTTTTACCTCGCTTGTGTCTTTGGTTATGAGTCTGGTGTCTATCAGTCTCAGCCTGGCGAAGCATGTTCTCACTGACTCTCCTTAACTGCTGCTCAAAAGCAATGCGGAAAGCATCCATCATCACATATGCCTCCTCTTTCCTCTTTTGCTGCTGTTCCAGCTAATGTGGGCAAACACATTGTGTTATTAGACCCTCACAGTAAAATTAATGCTATAATGGTTTTTAGTACATGTTTAAGAGAGGATATTTACAACAGTATAAACACAACAATACCTCTTGCTTGAGTTGAAGAACTTGTTTACGACTTGCAGCAGCACTTCTAGCACAAGAGCATGGCTCGCCCCCATTGGAGTTACACTGGCAAGCCCCATACACAGCCAACTGAGATATAAGAGGATAGAACGAGAGCTATATACCGAAGAACAGCTCTTTAACATGGCACTGTGCAGAGGTATAACTAAGTAGTATCGTATTTATAACATAATGTGTGTGTGATTCACCAACATTACCTCCAGAGCTGAACCGTCTGTTCCCAGGCTGCAGGGAGGCTGGGTCCTCTGAAAGTCCCTCCTTTCCTTAGCACTAAGCATGGATAGGAGCTCCATACATTTTTGGCTCAGAGCTAAGGCACAAAACATGCAAAAATATGCAGTGAAACAAACCAGAAAGTGGGTCATAAATAAAATGCGAAAATATGATCTGACTTACATGCATTCTCTGCCCTTGTCACGCGATGCTCTCTCATCCTCTCCTCTAGCGCTTTCTTTAGGGCTTCATTTTCTGCTAACACCCTGTAATGGTATTAGCATGGACCAATGAGACATTGTGGTCATTCTTAACACTCTCAATGATACTCTTTTTACATGTACATTGGGTATAGTACCTCTCATATTTTAAACTCCACGTGTTCTCCACATTCTTAAACTGCACCTGGTTGAATGTTATCTCCCACTGCAAAGCATTAACCTCCTGTGTGGCAACAATTTCAAAAAGGTGAGACCACTTTTACAGAAATATAAACACATGGCATAATGCTCTTGATATTCAAAAACATATTTTAAGATGTTGTCTGAAACGAACACCTTTTCTAGGGCCTTAGTCCTTTCCTCGCTCTTCTGAAGCAATATTTTAGTGTGACTGGTTGCTTTGTCCAAGATTGCCTTAAGGGAGAAATAATTACATTTAGTTTGTGTGGTACATCTGCAGTCTTGTAATCCCTAAGTCTGATTTTGTGTCTAACCTACAAAGTGGATAAAAGATCTTACACAGGGGTCATGACATGAAGAATGACATTTTCGTTGATCTTTTGACATAGAAGAGGTCATTGTACCATAAATACATACTGTAAGTTTCAGAACTCAAAACTTCCTCCTCACTGCAAAAAGAGCATTTGTTGAAACCAAGCTGCCAAAACGACTCATTCTCTACTTCCTCCAAATTGTGATGTTACACTATGGTAGGAATTTGCACCTCAAGGAAAATATTGAAATAATAAAAACCCATGTCAAGACCCATTTAATAAAGGAATAGTTCACCCAAAAATAAAAGTTCAGTCAGAATGTTGTTCCAACCCCATATGACTTACTTTCTTCTGTGGAGCTCAGAAGGAAATGTTCTGCAGCATGATAGTCTCAGTCACTATTCACTTTCACTGCATCTTTATCCCAATCAATGAAAGTGAATGGTGACCGAGGTTGAAATGCTGCTGAACATTTTTTTCAGTTTGCAACAACGTGTGAGTAAATTATAACAGTATTTTAATTTTGGTTGAAATATCACACACTTTTAATTACCACATAAATAAAAATATTAACATTATTAATAATGATATTGTATAATTTTATATAACAAAATTGTATAATACCTGTCCTTGCAAGATCCTAAGAGCCTCGTGTTTTCCCTCCAGGTGGCGATGAGTGACCTCCAATTCAGTGCGTAACAGCTCCACCTCCTGATAAAGAGCAAAGATTTACATATACCTGGCACATGTTCATAGGTGAAGATAGATCTTTTCTTGACTCCATTCAAAAACCCCAAAAAGTCCCTCTTTCCTGTGCCTCTGTAATGCATGAGACAAGGCAAATTATCTTTTGTGGAGCATTGTATTAGAACTGGTCATTAGTGTGTAACTTTTGAGTTCACCTCTGTGACATCCTGTAGTCTTCTTTGCAGCTCTTCACTTGTGTCCTCAGATGAGCTTTCTACAACAGAATGCAGTCACATTTAAACAAAGTATACATACTGTATTTTTTTTGGCATTTCAGCCCATGGGCTTCTTGGATTGCCAACTCATCATTTCCTGGTCACAGCCTGGCTCCTAAATAACTATTGTTGAATATTTGTTTAAGAACGGAATAGCTTAAGGGAGTGCACAAAGTCCCCTCCCTGATAAGACTCTGGCGAAAAGAACTCTAGCAGGTGTTGACTTCACCAAACACACCAAAAATCAGCAGAGAATGGAAAAATATGTTCAGTGTAAGACATTACCAGTGAGTTTTCCTCTTTGAAACTACTTTTAAACATAAATAATGGCCATCACTTTTGTGGTTTATATACTATGGCTTAGTCATCTCTATTGGTTGAGAGGTTTCAGGCTAACCTGACTGCCTTTTCTGCCATCGTGTAACCCGTTCGGCTTCCATTTCTTCCCTAAAAACATTGTACATAGCTCTGCATGGTGTCCAAGAGAAGGGTGCATTGCTACCCTCACTGCCCCTTTTCTGTGGCCTTGACTGGGACAGGAAGTCCAAAAATTTCTCCCTGCTCTTGGTCTGTGGGACATGGCTTTTGTCATGATGTGCTGAGGATCTGGCCCCCATGCCATCACCCAGGTCCCCCTCTGTCATGTCATCTTCTGCGGAGCATTGAGGGGTTGAATCCTCACACAGCTCCCTGCAGCCCTGCATAACAGTAGACTATGGAGACAAAACAGTGAATTCATAAAGACCTCAAACAAAAGTATATAATAAGTATATAGAGATATATATAATAAGTATATATCGCCTAGCACGTTATTAAAACTTAAATCTAAATCTAAATCCTTATAGACAGTCAAAAGACAGCAGACATGAAAATGTTAGTCGAGCACGAACCGACCGACCGCACAGTATCCAGTAGCCGATTTCTATTGTAGACCGAGAGTGGAGTTTAGAGTCAGTCAAACGACAACAGAAGCATTACTAACCTTTACGGAAGAACTGTAGGCGACGGGATGTATTTTTTCGCTAATAAGAACAGCGAAGAGATTCTATTTCAGACTCTTTCACCTCACTTTGACAAAGTGAAACTTCCCAAGGGCCGTTCACATCGAACACATTTTTACGTCCGTCTGCGCAGTTTTTCAATTGCTTTTCAATGTAAACATGCGCTAGAAGTACGTCTTTGACCTTCGTACCGTGCCTTGCTTTTTTTAGCATCCCGTGTCGGAGCGTCGCGTCTTTTAGGCCCAGTTTTTTTTTAACGCGTTTCGATATACCTGTGTTCTGTTCTATTCGTTGCGCTGCGTCTAGCCTTTATTTCTTGTTTAGGTGTGAACGGTCACTTTAAGGGGCGAGTCCAAACAGCAACAGGTGCTTCTTTACTAAAGAGTATCTCAGGATACATATACAGTAGTGGCCAAAAATATTGGCACCCTTGGTAAATAAGAACATAGAAGGCTGTGAAATAAATCTGCAATATTTATCCTTTTGATCTTTTATTGAAGTAAAACTATTGAAAGAAGGGAAATATCTCATTATTAAATAAATATTTAAATATAAAAAAATTATTAAGTAATAATTCCGACATCACCTATATCACCACAACTTGTTTGGGAGGGTTTCAAGAAAATAAAAGCCTCTGCTCTCATCCAACAACAAACTGAAGTTTCTTAAGTTTGCCAGACACTACTGGAACTTCAAATGCGACTGGATTCTATGGTCAGATGAAACAAACAAATAAAAAGAGCTTTTTGGCAGCAAACACCAGAGATGGGTTTGATGCACACAGAGATGAAGTACCCAATGCCCATGGTTAAATATGGTGCTGGATCTTTAATGCTCTGGGGCTGTTTTTCTGCCAGAGGTCCTGGACATCTTGTTCAGATACATGGCATCATAGACTCTATCAAATACCAACCGATAAATAATCAAAATCTGGCTGCCTCTGCCAGAAAGCTTACAATGGACCTTGGTTGGATATTCCAGCTGGTCCAAATGATCTAAAACAAACATCAAAATCAACTCAAAAATGGTGCACCGACCACTAAATAAAGGTTCTGCCATGGCCATCCCTGTCCCCTGACCTGAACTCTATAGAAAAGTTGTGGGGTGAACTGAAGAGGAGAGTCGACCAACATAGATCTCTAAATTTGAAGGACCTGTAGAGATTCTGTATGAACGAATGGTCTCAGATCCCTTGCCAGGTGTTCTCCAACCTCATTAGGCATTGTTATCTTGGCAAAAGGAGGTTGTAAAAAGTATTGAATAAAAGGGTGCCAACAATAATGGCCAATGTGTTTTGGAGAAAAATATTTATTTAATAATGAGATATTTCCACCGTTTCAATTGTTTCACTTCAATTAAAGTTTTTTTTTAGTGATTACTTTGAATGAAAGATATTTTTACTATAAATCTCCACTTTCAAAATGTGAAAGTGAAGATTTACAATAATATAAAAAGTACTTAAATATTGATCTGCTTCCCATCCATACCTATCATATCACTTCAAAAGATATGTAATGTGTACTGCAGAAGAAAGTCATACACATCTGGGATGACATGAGGGTGAGTACATACATTTTCTAAAACTCTACATTGCAGTATTTTCTTGAATTTTACTTGTTTGATTCTACAACCTCAGTTTCTTACTCAAGTTCATTTAACAATGCTGTTACAATACTACAAACATTTCACTAAGAAACAAAAGAGAGGATCAAAGATGATAAGAGAGGTTATTTCTTTCGACCATAGTTTATATATATATATATATAAAAGCCACAGCACATATTCACAACATTAAGTATACTGAATAGATTGATGTTTTTAATAAAAAAATATATATCTGAACACGGACTATTAGCAGTATCTACAGTCACAGAAATGGATTCAAGACATTTTCCCTTTATATAAATGACAAACTAACAAAACGCCCATCAAACTTGCAAACATTGGTTTATTGCAATCAATTCGTTGACAGAAGTATAGATGTTTCTACTTTTCATACCCAGGACATTTTTATGTTATACTTTGACAGCATAAAACGTTTATTGTGGCAGTAAATTATTTTGCCATGTTCTATTTTTACAGACATTTTCACAAATAACCTCAGATCAAACTGCTACAGTGCTGTACACATACATTTCAACACAAGTAAGAACATATGAACAATTCTCTACAGCTTCACACTGTGTTGAAGCATATAAATATCAAAACCGTACTAATAAAAGAAAACGAAAGAAAAAACTGTGACCTTAAGTTACAAGGCAGTGAGTGATATTGAATAAGTACATTTAAACTATGACACGTGATTGGTCAATCACTGTCAAATTCCTCAATTAAGAGGTCTTCCTCATCTAGAAGGGCTTCAGTGCTTGTGGGCTGGGGCTGGCTAGCAGAAAGTTCCCCGGCAGGATCCTGGCTGTTTGGAAGATTAGACTCAGTTGTGGCATTCCCTGATGTGGTACCGGGATCAAGAGCCGGAGCATCAGAAGGATCTTCATTTTCACTATCAATATCCAAAATGCCAGGGTCTTTGTCTCCAAGTGCTTCAAGTCTAAGCCTGCAAATAGTAATATTTGAAATTTAAACAAATGTTATTGTACCATAATTCATTGAAATCTATATTTTGCAATTGATGAGAGGACATTTTATAAAGCTTTCAAATTCAATATTACTTTTGTCAAGCTTATCTCACCTGCCAGGAATCCTTCTTTGAGAAAGATGCCCAACATTCTGGATGAAGGCTATCTGAGCTGAAAATAGAAATAAAAAAAATGAATATATATATATATATACACACACACACACACACACACACACACACACACTCACACACACACACACACTCACCTAAAGGATTATTAGGAACACCTGTTCAATTTCTCATTAATGCAATTATCTAATCAACCAATCACATGACAGTTGCTTCAATGCATTTAGGGGTGTGGTCCTGGTCAAGACAATCTCCTGAACTCCAAACTGAATGTCAGAATGGGAAAGAAAGGTGATTTAAGCAATTTTGAGCGTGGCATGGTTGTTGGTGCCAGACGGGCCGGTCTGAGTATTTCACAATCTGCTCAGTTACTGGGATTTTCATGCACAACCATTTCTAGGGTTTACAAAGAATGGTGTGAAAAGGGAAAACATCCAGTATGTGGCAGTCCTGTGGGCGAAAATGCCTTGTTGATGCTAGAGGTCAGAGGAGAATGGGCCGACTGATTCAAGCTGATAGAAGAGCAACTTTGACTGAAATAACCACTCGTTACAACCGAGGTATGCAGCAAAGCATTTGTGAAGCCACAACACGCACAACCTTGAGGCGGATGGGCTACAACAGCAGAAGACCCCACCGGGTACCACTCACCTCCACTACAAATAGGAAAAAGAGGCTACAATTTGCAAGAGCTCACCAAAATTGGACAGTTGAAGACTGGAAAAATGTTGCCTGGTCTGATGAGTCTCGACTTCTGTTGAGACATTCAGATGGTAGAGTCAGAATTTGGCATAAACAGAATGAGAACATGGATCCATCATGCCTTGTTACCACTGTGCAGGCTGGTGGTGTTGGTGTAATGGTGTGGGGGATGTTTTCTTGGCACACTTTAGGCCCCTTAGTGCCAATTGGGCATCGTTTAAATGCCACGGCCTACCTGAGCATTGTTTCTGACCATGTCCATCCCTTTATGGCCACCATGTACCCATCCTCTGATGGCTACTTCCAGCAGGATAATGCACCATGTCACAAAGCTCGAATCATTTCAAATTGGTTTCTTGAACATGACAATGAGTTCACTGTACTAAAATGGCCCCCACAGTCACCAGATCTCAACCCAATAGAGCATCTTTGGGATGTGGTGGAACGGGAGCTTCATGCCCTGGATGTGCATCCCACAAATCTCCATCAACTGCAAGATGCTATCCTATCAATATGGGCCAACATTTCTAAAGAATGCTTTCAGCACCTTGTTGAATCAATGCCACGTAGAATTAAGGCAGTTCTGAAGGCGAAAGGGGGTCAAACACAGAATTAGTATGGTGTTCCTAATAATCCTTTAGGTGAGTGTATATATATATATATATATATATATGAATTCACTTAAAGAAGAAAAAAAAAAACAAGCTAAATATTGTATGAGGAGAAATAAACAATTTGGTTTGGACAACAAGTTTTGCATGCTTGTCTACAAAGCAGGAAAAGAATAAACAAACTTGTGCTGAACGACTGAAACAGTGTGCAGTTTGATTAAATATTTGTTTAAACTGCTGAATAAATGTAATTCTGTATTTATAGATTTAGCTGATGCTGAAGTTCACCTTGATTCCTCATTGGGTTGGTGAGCTTTGCAAGGTAAGGCAGCAGTTCTGTCAGGAGGCTCACAGGGGCAAGGCAGAAATTTATGAAGAGCGACTGTGCAGTCAGGTAATTCTCTCGGTACTATAACAAACACATTAAGAACAATAAATTCAACAGCTCTTAAAAATGCAGAATGTGTAAAGATGTGTCTCTTCTATAAATCCTGGTAATAAAGAAACATAATATACCGTCTTGTTTATGTGTAACCAATGGGGTTTATGAAGAGGCTTGAATCCAGCAGTGGATTGGCAGCTGGCTTGTGCTCGGGAAGAATTGGAGTGCATCAGCCCTCTAGTGGCCACTGATGATCCATATTCCAACATGGTAGACCTTGACTGTGAAAAGAGAAACACCATGACAACAAAACAAAAACGTTGTTGCCAAGATACTACTAAATGATAGTCTTCAAGGATCTAGTTCAGCAGTAGAGAGTAACCATGCATATCCCTATAGGTGTCAATATGGAAGTCCAACTGCATTTGCACTCACGCTCCATTCTGCTGTCAGGAAGTCGGCATCAGAGAGGTACTCGCTGGCCCGTGCTATGTCCTCCATGTCAGAGAAGAATTCAGGGTAGTTTTGATGCAGGTAAAGGTTAAAGAACTCACCAGACATGTGAGAACGCTCAATGACAAGCTGGGGAAGGAATTACAACATTCTTAGAACATTATACAAAAATCTAAAACCCTTTAGTGCATTATACAGCAGGTTAATATTTACTTCTGGATCAACAAGTAGTTTGTCCCTCTGATGCTCTGTAAGGTGTGGAGGCAGCTTGGGTGTTTGGGAACTTTCACCTAAAAACGAGAAGACATCCATTGGTATAAAACTGAATAACTACGACCAGTTCATGATGTATATACACACACTGAGCACTTTATTAGGAACACCTGTACACTTATTCATGCTATTATCTAATCAGCAAATCATGTGGCAACCAGGCAATGCATAAAATCATTTATATACAGGCCAAGAGCTTCAGTTAATGTTCACATCAACCATCAGAATGAGGAAAAAACATGATCTCAACCATGGCTTGATTTTTTTGTGCTAGACGGGCTGGTTTGAGTATTTCTGTTACTGCTGATCTCCTGGGATTTTCATGCACAACAGTCTCTAGACTTTACTCAGAATGGTGCAAAAAAACATCCTTTAAGTGCATTGTTGATGAGAGGCCTAACCTAGAGAGGCCAGACTGGTTCAAGCTGACAGAAAGGCTACGGTAACTCAGATAACCACTCTGTACAATTGAGCAGAATAGCATCTAAGAATAAACAACACAACGAACCTTGATGCGGATGGGCTTCAACAGCAGAAGACCACATCAGGCACCTTATTAGGTCCATAGTGTTCATAATAAAGTTCTCAGTGAGTGTATATAATCAAAGGCATCACAAACTAACATTTCAGAGGATGTCACTCAGATGTTAACACATGCAAATTTGTTTGAAAAACACTAACGTTTGCAGTAGAGGATTTTCCCTAAAGCTCTGAAGAGGAAAAGTGAGGCATCTTTCCCTCCAATAGCTGGGCTTTCCCCCTGCAAGCTTGTAGATTTGGAAGACTTGCTCCTCCCCTTAGCCCTTACAACAGTTTTTACAGAAGAGGACTTGCTCTGCTTCAAAGGCCATAGGCTCTTCTCCAGACTACTGCCTGAGAATTTAAAAGCATGATTGCATTATTAAAGAGATAAAATACTTTTTTTAATAAAAAAAATATTATCATTGATGAGATACATGATGATCAATCATAACTTAATATGTTAATTGTTAATATACAATTCTGAAATCATAATAATATAAAAAACTTTTTTTTAAAAGAACTTTACTTTATAAAGGTAATGTCTATTAAAGATCTTCTCACCAGTGAACAAGGAAAACTGCAAACTGTTGATGGCACTGCGAATATCTCCTGAGCTTCCAGAGCAGAGAAGCTCTAAAGAAGCTTTATCAGGAAGAGAGATCCTGCCTGAACTCTGCAAACACAGTTTAGAGACAGAGATGTGCTTTAGAGAACTATAGGGGATACATAGAGCCATAAACATCTCCTTAGATGTAGTAAACAAAAGAAAGAAACCACACAACTTACCTTTCCTGCCTCGATGGTCGCGATACGGCCTAGAACCTTTATCATGCTGGTGGGGGCCACAGGATTAAAACTGAAATGGAGAAATAATAAACTAAACTAACAACAGGATGTTGAAGAACAGGATATATATACAGTCTTGCTGAAAGTTCTGAGTCCATTTTGCTTTAGCTATGACATTGGTGTCAAATGTTTAAAACGGAATTGGTTAAATTCTTACCAAATGTTGTGAATTTCGAGTTCATGCAGAACATCCTTAAAGAGAAGTCTGGAGCTCTTGTCCCCACTTAGGCTATCAGAAACAATAATGACCAGAGGGCACCGGCCAGTCTTACTAAATTGCCTGAATAAGCAAAAAAAAAAACAAGGTAAATTGCATGTTAGACCACAGTCAGTGACTAAACACTGTTAACAATGCTTCACAGTATATTGCTAGCTCTCACCTGAGTATATCGTGCAAGCACCCTGGTTGCCTATAGAACTGGTTTGGAAACTCCTAAGATAAACAATAATAAAAAAGCAATTATTAACAATTATTATATTTTTTTTAATTATGCAATTGTACATTAATACATCAAGTAAAGTGAACAACTAAGGAGATTTCTGAAATCACTGGAATTGGGCTAAGGACTGTCCAACGCATTATTAAACCTGGAAGGATAGTGGTGAACCATCAGCTTCGTGAAAGAAATGTGGTCTTGAAAAATATCTTGAGTGATCGTGATCTGAGATCGCTAAAATGCTTGGTGAAGTCACGTTGTAACAAATCGACAACAGAACTCTCGGCTATGTTTAAAATGCGACAGTAACTTACAGAATTAGGAATAAACAGCTGTGTGGCCACAAGAAAGCCACTTGCTAGTGACGCTAATCGTAAAAAAACGACTTCAATGTGCTTGGGAACATAAAGACTGGACTGTGGAGCAATGGGAAAAGGTAATGTGGCCTGATGAGTCCAGATTTACCCTATTTCAAAGCAATGGGCATCAGGGTAAGAAGGGAAGCACATGAAGGGAAGTGCATGAAGCGATGCACCCGTCATGCATAGTGCCCACTATACAAGCCTCTAGAGGAAGTGTTATGATCTGGGGTTGCTTCAATTGGTCAGGTCTAGGCTCAGCAATGTTATGCGGCAGTAAAATGAAGTCAGCTGACTGCCTGAATGTACTGAAATGAATGAGGAATCATTTTCACACATGGATTGGCCATCACAGAGTCCTGACCTTAACCCCACTGAAAGTCTTTGGGATGTGCTGAAGAAGACTTTACGGAGTGGTTCGATTCTCCAGTGATCAATACGAGATCTCGGCCAAAAATTAATGCAACTCTGGACAGTAATAAATGTTGTAATGTTGCATAAGGTTATCAAAACAATGCCACAATGAATGTGTACCGTAATCAAAGCTAATGGTGGTCCAACTAAATATTAGAGTATGCAACTTTTTTTTTTTTTTGACCAGGAACTGCGTTTCAGCTTTATGCATATATCTTGTGTGCATAAAACAAAACATCAGGTAAATGGCATGCTGCTAGTTTCTAAACAAATCTTAATCTATTTCAACATTATTTAAAAGTAGTTCTGTACAGACCTCTATTAGAATTATTTTTCTGTCTTCAGTCTGTTTCTCTCCACTCATTTGTAGACAGTTGTATTTATTGGCTCTAAGCAGGAACTCTTGGAATAACCCTGTTTGCGAGCTGCCATGGAAACGATTAAACCTTGAATCTGTAGTAGGAATAAAAAAGGTCAACTTAACCACCAAGCAGATGAATATACTCTCAGAGAGCACAGAAAGATTGAGATAACTACATTTTCGCTTGATTCGGGTGAATACACACTTTTAAATGTTAAAAATAGGGGGTTATACTATTCCCATTTACCACATAATGATGACCAGTTTCACGGTACACTAGTCAAGTAAGAAGCAAGCTTCCTGAGCTCATTTGAAACATAATTTCCTGACCTGGATCAAAGCTCTGTGTGAACAAATCCTCTGTTTTGTACTGAGATGTGGTGGAGGGATTGGACCACTCCTGGATCTGAAAACCCAAATCCTTGGCAAGAACTTGAACAGTGGCTGTCTTCCCACATCCAGAGGGGCCAGTGAGCAACAGAATGGCGCCACCCTGTGGAAAATTATAACCACAAAAACACACATAAAAAAACAAAACTAATAAAAATATTTTCCAAATGATAATGATGAAGAAAAAAATATATACATCCTATAAATCACATGGCATGCATGTCAGACCTTTTTTGATTTGTCTAAATGAACTCTCAACCAGCTTTCAACTTCCTCGACTTTCTTCTTGTGAACTGCCAATTCAGCCTATCAGAGAAAAAGAAGCATTTTTAGCAATACGTATACTTGTGGATTGAGAAAAACATCAGGAAAATGTAGCATTAGCTAAACGGGCATACTGTGTATTAAAGAGTATTGGTGAATGTGATTAGGGGTGTTACAAATACACCTGGAATATGTCTTCAGCTTTATTTGAAACATACAGAGATGTGTGTTAAAGAGTGGTTGAAAGTAAACAGCAGGAAGGTAGATTTCAAGTGACTGTACTGAGCATCACAGACCTACAAAGTTTCCGTACCTGTGATTGGGGAGCATGCATATCAACCCATGGCTCATCTTGGTCGGTTTTATACGATTCTCTTGGTACACTTATTTGATTGTCGGATACATCTACTTTCCTTTTCCTGGATGTTTTTCCTGTTTGCTCCCTAGTAGATGGCCACCTGGAAGTCTTGTTTTCCTCTGAAAGTTGTCCTTTTTTTAAGGTAGTTTTCACTCCAGAACCTCCCAAAAGTTCACCAAATGATGGTTCCACCCAGTTCTTTATCTTAACAGAAAGAGAAATAGAACACAATTTATAGATGTCAGTATATTTGAAGATTTTAAACATCCTCAACTATAATCTCACTGACACAAAGTGTGCAAATTAAGAGCTATGGAAGTGATTTACTGATTTCAAAGACATTCTGTGTTTTGAGTATTACCAAAGAAAGACTGACCACAACATTCAGAAAACAATTAGTTACATACCTTTCCAGAGGACAGCTTTGACATCATCAACTCTAATGTCCCATTTAGTTACTCCATGCAAAACTGTGCCGGGGATCAAAAAACGAATCATTATAAAACTACTTAAAGAGATACACCCTAATGAGAGGAGAATAATACTAAATGTTGCTATAAATATTTAATCACAAGTGAAGCAAAACAAGTATTATTCAAGTAGACAGAGACACAAACATTTTAACTTCTGCTTAACTAAACAACAGCATGTTATACCAGGAAACTGGATTACAGAAAAATATTTCAGAGAAATGTCTAAATTGTACAAACCTAGCTTGATAAAAGCGTTGTCGGGTATTTTGGCCTAGTTAGATTGTCAACGCTCAGTAAACTGGTTTATCTCACGTTAGTTAGCTTTCCACTACACGAATACTCGCAGTCATGTGCAAATTATCTAGTCAAATCGACAGAACCGTGGCAATTAAACTGTATATAAACTAAATTCTAAATAACCTCAGAAATATCTATAGATTAGTTCTGTAAAATACAACAACGTTAATTACTGGATGCAAGTAACAAATAACATTATTCTAGATATCCCTTTAAAGTTAAACTGATCCGCCCCTCCACTGGCGCGCACTGATGATGTCATCAACATCACGCCGCGTTGCTGAACACGTTTGTATGTTGATCTGTGCTGAAAGTAATGACCAACGGATTATTTAACAGTTATATATTAATGTTTAATTGGTATTTAGTATCCCGTTTATATTATTCAAACGATTTGCTGTTGTTAATTTGAATTATTTTCCACGTGTTATACCGTCTTGCAATGAGAATCATAAAGAGACCAAACATCCTTCTCACAGGTATTCTGTCTTTTCATTTTAAAATTGCACTGTTTGTTACAAATAAATGAACTTACTGTGTTAGAAAAAAAAATCATATAATATACATGTTGCATCCTTGCCTAGCTTGCGATTTGTCCTCACACATATATGCAGTCATCACTTTGTCATGGCTTTACATAAATTGTATCAAATTGACAGGAACCCCAGGAGTTGGCAAGACCACACTAGGCAAAGAGGTGGCTCAGAGAACAGGACTAACTTATGTCAATGTTGGTGATTTGGCACAGGATGGTAAGTTGCTGTTCATTTCAGCAGTTTTATATTAATTATATATTTAACCTCCTGAGATCCGAATTTTCCCATTTCCCTTTTTCAGTTGTAACTATTAGTACCTAATAAACTTGCACAAAATAATTTTTTTAGAGCAAATCATTTTCCTAAATGTTGATGATATGTGGACGGCGGGACTAAGATGTGAAAAAAAAACCAAGCTGTAGAAAGTATTAAATTGTTTTTTTCCAAGAGTGTTGGATATTCATGTTTTTGAGATGTTACAGACATTATATCAGAAATTGGCATAATTAATTCTGATTTAAAGTAATGGCCAGCATCATTGAATCATTGCCAACCATTTTTAAATAAAATTATACATTATAAATTCAGAATATACTGGTTACCATTGTCTCATGTCTGCCAGACACGTTGAGAGGTCCAAACAACATCTGCAGCCTGAAACTGAACTTTTGATAGGAAGTTTGGATTGGATGCACTTGGCTGAATAGAGCGCTATAAATTACTCCTTTTAATGAATTACTTGACCTCAATGCACCTTATTTTCATCTTAACTCCATATAAAGCCTCTGAAAGTAAAACCAGCTTTTGGAGGAACCCATTGATTCTCAATGTGATAATTTGCAGTAAATATAAGATTTCTAAGGAAACTATGCGCTAAAGTACACATTAGTGTACATTGTGTTGATCAGCGTGGCGTTTTGCGATAAATAGCTAAAACATTTTAAATGGCATTTCCGATTAAACCAGAGACTCTAATCTTTTGACTCAAACATGTTTCGATGTAAAATTTAATTAGGTTCCTTACCAGATTTGTTGCCGTTTCTCACAAAGTCAAACTCCGTTGTGGTCTGCGCCATGTTGTTTTGTCACATGTCTCTGTATATCGAAAGTTGAACCCTTTACTGATGGCCCAGAGTCTCCTGAACTTAAATCAGTTAGTTTAAATGAATATATATGCATATATATATATACACTGCGTAAACTGAAGTCAAAAAACAACATTGCCACGTGTACGTGGGGACTTACGTAATTATTTAACAAGGTTAAATAATTTTAAAAATGTTTTACCTAATAGTCTTAATATTTTTAAATCACTTCTTCAGGTCAGTTGTTTGATGGATTTGATGAAGAATACCAGTGCCCTATATTGGATGAGGACAGGGTATGTATGTAATATTGTGATAGAAGGAAAAAAACTAGTGCTTTTCATGATTTTTTTTAAGTCTTTAACTACATACATTTTATACAGTTTTATTAGATAAGGGCAGAGCATTCAGTATTACACTTATTGGAGCTGCACTGTATGCAGGGTTACACTTTACAATAAGGTTCCATTTGTTAAATAGTTAATGTATTAGGTATCATGAATGATCAACATATTTTTCACCGCATTTATTAATCTTAGTTAATAAAAATACAATTGTTCATTGTTAGTTTGCTCGTAGTGTATTAACTAATACAACATTTGATTTAAAAAAATATATGTCTATTATATAATACTATTTAAGTATTGTTGAAATGAATGTTAACCAAGATTAGTAAATGTTGTAAAAGTATTGTTCATTCTTAGGTCATAACTAATGTTGTTACTATGTTAACTAATGGAACCGTGTCGTAATGTGTTACCATAAGCAGTCACCAGTCAAAAGCATATCCATCAGGATCCTCATAATGGAGAACACTTTAAATGCTCTAGGTTGTGGATGAGCTGGAGGACAAAATGGGAGATGGAGGCATCGTAATAGATTACCATGGCTGTGATTTCTTCCCTGAACGCTGGTTTCACATTGTTTTTGTCCTCCGTACAGACAACACCAGTCTCTACAATCGTCTTGAAAGCAGGTTTGTGTTGATAACCGCATAACAATAATTTTCATCTCATATAGAGCATATTTAAAGCATTTTGAGTGTTATTTTACGTACAAACTGAGCTAGAAGATATCGAACACTTGACTTTGCCTAATGTGCAGTTCAGAATACAGTTAGATTGTATGTTGCTGCATGTCTTTTGTTACAGTGATTTTTAACTCCATATCTTTCATATTCAGAGGCTACACAGGAAAAAAGCTCCAGGACAATGTGCAGTGCGAGATTTTCCAGACTATCTATGAGGAAGCCATGGAAGCTTATAAGGAGGAGATAGTCCACCAGCTCCCCAGTAACACTCCTGAGGACCTGGAAAGGAATCTGGAGCAAATTATTCAGTGGATTGAACAATGGATGAAAGAAAACAATTAACATGGGACATTCTATTTAACAAGCTAATACACTTTTGAGTTAATCTCTTAAATAGACAGACTGTAGAAATCAAGTTTAATAGTTTAGTGGCCCCAGAGATAGTATGTTAGTCCTTGCTCTTCAGAACCAATGTGACTAACAACTGGATTTGAGAGAAGTTAAAAACAATTCCATAGTGGATGGTAAGAAATAAATATTTTTATAATGTAATTCAGAGGGACTCTTTCTTTGTTTATATATATATATATATAATTTTTTTTTTAATACACTAGGTTAAATGATCACAATTTTACATTTCTCAGCTGGCACAATATAGTTCTTGGTCGTGCCATACCTCATTCACTGAAAATTACACTAGGCTGTTCTCCTCAAAAGATTGTCACTCATCAGTACATAATTGGTATATAGAGTGCATAATTGTAAAGTTAGTTAATCTGGGCAAAGTTTATTATTTCCTTGAGTAAAAAGACACTAATGTTGGAGTAAATTTTCTTTCATCAATCATTTCAGATTGCCATATCTATTGATATTTTTCCAATAATTTTTTACTTTTATTACCCTAAATTGGGGATTTATTTTGTTGTCTTGCCCCATCAGCAATCATATCTACTTCTGAGCCTCATTAGAACATTCTACACTTTGCATATCATCAAGAATGAAAGGGACAATGTTTTGTTGTCCCTTTGTCCTATGCTGTGCAATAAAGGATGGAAAGTGATTTCTGTTGTAAGATGATTTTCATTCAGTATGTCGATAAGTATATTGACAGGAATATCTGAAATTGTAATTATTTATTAAAATCATGTTAGTAATATGATTGAGCATTATAATTCCATAGTCATGTTAAAGAAATGTAATGAGTAAAGAACAGATTACTTCTAAATATTTTAGTCATGCTAAAATATTTTGTTGTGCCATACGTTTGGCAGGACTGAATACATCTTTTAGCAAAGTTCAACTGTATCAAAATTATATTGTTGCATGTCAGCTCTTATAATTTATGAACTATTTACAATAGTTAAATCAGCAGATCACTGAGTGTCATTAATGCTCAAAAGTGCATACTCACAAATAACATGAACAATTATATATCTAATGCTATTATCATTTAAAAGCAAGTACAAGTGCATATTGCATCAATGCAGTGCCATTTTGTTGGCTTTTTTTTTTTTTTTTTTTTACCAAAAATGACTGTGCTGGTACCATGGTAATGTGATGGTATCAGAAAGTAATGCTATGGTACTACAAATAATAACATGATATTACCATGTTAATACCATAATATACATTTGTAAGTGTTGTAATACTCTATTTAATAGCTTGCTGTAACGTAAGGCAGGGCCGGTGAGCGCCAAGGGCTCATCTCTTCGGGGGCGCCGATCTATCGAGCCAATAAATAGTTTTCAATCTGTGTCAAACAAAATGCGTCCTGTGTTCCGATGACGCATCCAATTGTGTGTCACGAACGCCATGAGTGTAGTATGGATAGTATGCCATTGTGAACACGGCCATAGAATCGTTTGCCAGTAATGAAGATCATGTGCTTGATTGTCTACTGCAGGTAAAGATACATTCTAAATAAAAGTGTATCAAAACACATTACATGAAAGCGCTCAAAAGTACCAAAAGCAAACAATTTGCAAAACGAATAAATAATTGTAATACATCTTAGACCAATTGACTTGGCTTATGTGCACTTTACATCAGGCCTGGCTCCAGCTCTAAGATGTAAGGTAGGCCATTCCCGAAAAGTTGGAGGGGTGGGCCAAGTTCATGATTGGCTGGGCCAGGCCCCCATGTGGAGCCGGTCCTGCTTTACATTAAAGATATTCCTATATACAGTGATGCACATTTATGATGCCTACTTAAGAAACCATAACATGCACTTGCATATTTCTTCCCAACATTGAGTTAATGTTTTGCTAGTTTGGGTTTACACACATTAGGATGTATTATGTGTTCATTTGTACTTGTTTGTGTAGAAAGTAATATATAGCTCTCTAATAAATTTAGTGGGGGAGGGGGTTACTGGAGGGTCTTGCCTAGGGTGCCAAATGAGGTAGGACCGGCACTGATGTAAGGCCTTCGTACATATTAATTTATGAATGTAAACATTATAGTCTGAAATTACAATAAGCGTAATTATTTTCAGTGTTTATTTGCAGCCTTTCAATAGCGAGAGAAATCCATGAGCACATTCCCACATATGCATCCTGTAGATGTCAGTTTTTGTACTGTGGCATTAGACCTAATGCGAATAGTACATATTCGTACACATTATTCATATTATACATATCATTCGCATATAATATGCGAATAGTGTATCTACACACTATTCGCAGTTCAAGAACAAATGTCTCAACGAGCATTCTTCCCCCCCAAAAAGGTCAGCTGTTGACTGATTTGTACATAATGAATGAAGATGAATGAAAAAATGACATGTTTAATCAAATATTTTCTTGCCAAACTGGTTTGGATGGAGTGACATCACACATTGGGGCTGGGCAAGTCACGTGATCGATCCCTCTTCACCTGCAGCAGCACCAGTGTTTGAAGACAGGTGAAGGCATCGATACCAGGTAAGAGAACAAAGTTGTTTTTGTTTTTCGTACAGTGCCATATCTTAAGTGTAGCCAATTATTACCCATTCGTTGCAAATAACTGAGTTTATTTATTTTAAATGACCTCAGACCGCTGAAAAACACTTATATTCGATTAAGTGAACTGCTTTCGTTACGCTTCATTTCACACCTTCCCTTTGTTGGCAGTCAGGTTTCAAACCGCGTTCAGAAAATGCTCGCGAATCATTAAATGACACGAGAATGCCCGCGTTTCTATAGTGTATGTAAATATTCGTTTTTGGTATGTCTTCTGTTGCCGCCATTTGAGAGCTGTTTGCCTGTGTGTTACATTCACTTGTTTATCTTCATTCCAGGGAGCTTTGTAAGGAAAAACACGATTTTCAAACTTCAAAGATTTTCAAAACCTGTATGGCAATGTAACTATTGTTTCGAGGTAGGACAGCATCTTTCCAGGGTTTTGTAGTGATGGTTTATAAATAACAATAAAAAGTAAACAATTTTTCTCTCTCTAAAAAATGTATAAATTTTTTTAATCTCACTCTCTATTGTAAACTTTTATTTGAGTAAAAGATTGCAATTGTCATCGTGGTAATATGTGACATTAAGAGTTACAGTATATGTAAAGAAATTTTTTTTGACCCTCAGATCTTATCAGCTGCTAGGACAGAACAATCCCCATGTCAGCTGGAAACGGGTTAGCATCCCGCTTTGATTGGGTTCGAGATATGCCTCTGTATGATCAGGTGCCAGTTGGCTCACTGCCATGGGGTCAGGAGCCTCCATACCCTCTTGGTGGTGAAGTGCCAGCAACCAGCTATGACTCTTTCCCACCTCCTCCACTCCCCGAAGATCCTCCTATTGGCCCAGATTACTACTCCAGTGATGTTGAAAACCAGGTGGATGATGCCATGGACATCAAACCCACCCGACGCTTCATTCCTGACTCTGTGAAGAACTTCTTCAGGGGAAGTAGCAACAAAGGCAGCAAAAAATGGACCTTTCCTCCACCTCCACCTGAAAATGTTAACACCACCTCTGAAGGTGTTCCATGCTCCCCTCCAAACTCACGCCCACCATCACCGACAGCTCCCAGCTCCTACCTAGACCCTTATGGAGGATCTGGAGGCAGCTACACTTCAAGGAAGGAGCAGGCAATGTTATTAGGGGAGCCTTTGGAATCAGTTTCTGGACGCTCTCTACAGACGGCCATGACGTACAGTGAGAAGGTGGAGGACTACAATCAACGCTATGCATACATGAAATCCTGGGCTGGACTTCTGCGGATCCTGGGCTGTGTGGAGTTGCTTTTGGGGGGTGTGGTTTTTGCTTGCGTCTGTGCATACGTGCACAAGGATAATGAGTGGTTTAATATGTTCGGTTACTCAATGCATCAAATGTCTGGGGGAGTTTATGGGGGATCATCAATGGGTGGGATGTATGGAGGATCTGGGATTTCTTACTCTGGACCCCTGACTCCTTTTGTCCTTGTGGTGGCTGGAGTGACATGGATAGTGACCATCATTCTTGTGGTGTTAGGAATTACCATGTATTATCGTACTATTCTACTTGACTCCAGCTGGTGGCCAATCACAGAGTGTGTGATAAACTTGGCATTAGGAGTGCTCTACTTTGCTGGAGCAATTGTGTATGTTCGAGACACACTTCGTGGAGGTCTCTGCTATTATCCACACTTTAACGCTGGGCCCAATGCAGGCTTTTGTCGAACAGAGTCTGGACAGAATGCTGCCATCATCTTCCTCTTTGTCAACATGCTGTTGTATCTTGTGGGAGCTGGCGTGTGTCTGAAGCTGTGGAGACATGAAGCTGCAAGGATGCGCAGAGAGAAACTTGGTCTAGATGTAAAGTTCAAATCATTCGTTCTTTGAAACTGATAATAATACATAGAAATAATCATATAAAATGTATCATGTTGATATAAATAACCACCCATACATTTCAGTAATTGCTGTAAAAACTATAGATTGTAAACTAAGCTAATGAAGTCAAATTTGCTTGTTTTTCTAATCGTATTCAAATTTAGATGAAAACAGCGTCAGTTCCACTCAACATGGTAAGCAGTTAATTTTGTCTTCAAAAAAGTTCTTTTAAAATAATTGTCAGCATCTCACTGACCCTGGAATTTGCAATCACAGATTGATGTAGGCTCCAGTGTCTCTGTGCCAATCCATACTGCACCAGTAATGGCCCTTCCAAACTCTATGAGTGGCACAACGCCTGTTCCTCCAGTTATGATGGAACCAGAGATCTTAAGGGGTCACATCCCTGCCGGACATATCCCCAAACCTGTGGTCATTGCAGACTATGTGGCGTACGTTCTTATATTCATACAGCTCAAGCCATTTGACAAAAGATATAAGCTCCATCTTCTATGATGTTTGAAAATAGCACACATATTGAAGACTTGGGTTATTATTGCCTGCCTGGGGGTTATTTTTATTTTTAACCTCTTTCTAAGAGATTGTAATGACCTTTTCTCTCCTATCTTTCTCCTCACAGCAAGTATCCCACAATCCGTACAGATGAGGAAAAAGAGCGGTATAAGGCAGTGTTTAATGACCAGTACGCAGAGTATAAAGAGTTGCATGCTGAGGTTCAGACCTTAAAACAGAAATTTGAGGAAATGGAAAATCTGATAAGGGGTCTGCCCCAACAGCCATCCAGTCAAATGGTAATAAGACTACAAAGCTGATTCTTTGACTGGCTGAAGATCACTCAATATATTGCATCTTTGATTTGGAAATTTTGCTCATATTTTTACGTGTCCTGATTGAACTTTAAAGCTGCTTCATTTATTCATTTTCTCTTTATACCCATTGTATATAGCTTAGTATTTAAATTTTCATCCTTTGAAAATATACACTCACAGAGTACTTTATTAGGAACGCTATGGTCCTAATAAAGATCCCGACATGGTCTTCCGCCTTTGTAGCCCATCCGCCTCAAGGTTCGACATGTTGTGAATTCTGAGAAGCTATTGTGCTAACTACAATTGTATAGAGGGGTTAACTGAGTTACCACTGCCTTTCTGTCAGCTTGAACCAGGCTGGCCATTCTCCGAAGACCTCTCTCATCATCAAGGCATTTCTGTCTGCAGAACTGCTGCTCACTGGATTTTTTTTCTGTTTTTGGGACTATTCTGAGTGAATTCTGACTGTTTTGCATGAAAATCCCAGGAGATCAGCAGTGACAGAAATACTCAAACCAACAATCTGGCACCAACAATCATGCCACGGTTGAAATCACTGAGATCACATTTTTTACCCATTCTGATATTTGATGTGAACATTAACTTAAACTTATGACCTGTATCAGCAAGATTTTATGCATTGAATAAGTAGGTGTAAACGTGTTCCTAATAAAGTGCTCAGTGAGTGTATATTCATTCCAAAATGTTAGAAGATACATGATTGAGACTGTAGCAGATTTGCTTTTAGAAATTGATTTTGAATTTCATTCCACAGGAGCAAGACAGAATAAATGGCATTGTTCAAGTGTATCAGAGAAAAAAGACTGTAAGTTCTTTAACTTTTATTTTTCTTTCTGAAAGTGACAAAATAAATCAGTTTATTTTTTACTGCCCTTGAGGAGGGTAGTTGTGACCCATATCCTACAAGCTTCTTCAATGCATTTAAAACCCTTCATCATTAGTTGCCTTTCTACATTCTTAAGTTGTTACAAAAGAATGCCATGGTATGTGTCTTGGTCCACGCTGAGTTCTAAGAACAGTTGACGCTAAAAAACTGGAAAAGTTAGGGGATGTTATCTGTATAAATGGAGCTATTGACATGTGTGCATACTTCCTGTCTGTGTAGGAGAACATGCCAAAGATTAATATACCTGTTTCTGGTTGTAGGACCCGACATTCCTGGAGAAAAGGGAGAGATGTGAATATCTGAAGAACAAACTTGCTCACATCAAGGAGAAAATTCTGCAGTATGATAAAGTCATGGACTGGAATGATGGTTACAGCTAAACAGAACTCCATCCTTTTTTCCAAATTCATCACGAACTTAAGAGGGATTCTCTGAAAAGAAACGACTGGCATGAAAAATATTTGTTCATTATTTTTTCAGCAGCATTTAATAGACTGTTTGGAATGGATGTGTTTAGGCAATCTCAGAGGTTATTGCTTTTTGTGTTTCTCAAAATCGCAACACATCTTACAGTGTTGATATCGAAATAATTTCACATTGAATCAAGTTGATTTCACTGAGCTGAAAATTGCAATAAATAGGCATCTATCACTTAAACTGGTTCAACAGCTACAAATATCAGTCATGTGTTACCTGCCTGGTTACTGTAGCACAACATTTAAGTTCAGTCATTTTTAATAATATATATATATTTTTATGTGCTTATCATACTTCTTTATATTTTAGAAGTTGATAATTTAAAGGAAGTCAAATGAAGCTTTGAGCTTCTTCCCTAATTGGTGAAAAAACAGTAGCTAAGTAGAGAATACATTGTAAATGGCCATCACTGTTGTATTTGTTAACGTTAAGCAGAGAGATGTCTATGTAATGGTCCTGGATTGTTTGATATATTTAGTATCTTAGTTTTTTAATACATTTTCATTTGTGTGTTTTATGTACATTTTGTATTATGTATCGTTCTGCCTCCAAATTGAATTGATTACTTTTTCATTGACTAAGTAAAGAAAAATAAATAGGCCTACCTACACACTGTATTGGTGAATGTTTGTTGTTTTCCATGACATACTCCTTTATGGAGAGAAAAAAATTAACTAGTATTATAGTCTGGTAACATTCCGATTCATGCACTTCTGTTTAAACTGCTACAACACTGAACGAGAGTTATCTGTAGTTATTATAAAACTACAGTTTTAGTGCTACTGCAGTAAAGTAAACCATGCTCTTACTGGTTTGACGGGTTTACTCTGAAGGCAAGGTGTCAAGTTACAAGCTGGACTCCAGGAATTGAAGGTCATCGTATACTTGTTTGTGCAAACCTTATATGCCTCATCAATACTAAATATGGTGTGTACTAACCTATAACAGTGCAGCTTTGTGTTTAATGAAGATGATTTAATGATTGAAAACATCCTTAATAGGGTTGTCACTATTGCATTACTGTTCTGAGGAACATATTGGACAATAAGAGTTTCATAAGTCAGCATTAGAATGAAGCAGTTGAAAAACATAATTTTACTTAAATTCGAATTAAATGATGACTAGATTGGATAATAAGGATCCCTCCCGTATTACATCGATGATTGGACAGTCAGAAATCCAGTCTTATGCATCACATGCAACTCTCGTAGTAGATTAAACTTGTTTTCCAATAGCTGATGCATTTGCAATATAACACGCAGATACCTGGTTGTAACTGATCGTAGAAGCTAAGCAGCTTTTCCTAGCCTGAGGATGAAGGGCTCCCCCTGCAGAGTTTTTTTTTTTTTTTTTTTGCCAAGGTTTCCCCCAAGTTCCCCATTTACCTTAACATCTAAGGGGCCGTTCACACGTTTTTAGCGCAATAACGCGTCGGTGTCAAAGGTCCGTTGGAGAATTGTTGTCTTTTGCCACTATCACTAAGGCACTGTTTTCTAGATACATCACAAATGTTTTATGAAAAGAGCTAAACTGTCTCCGTACACGTTCAGGTCGGGCTGCACCTGTGCAGGTGGAGGAGGGAGTGTGTGGTTTCAGTGATGTGTGGAGTCAGAGGGCGTTTCCCGAGGCTTGTCCTAAAGGAGAGGGCAAGGCTTTTATTTTTTAAAAAGGATTGTTTACCAGCGTTGACCACTTTCAGACAGCGAAAGGTGAGACTCCTCAATACAATCATTATTAATTAATCGATGTATTTAAATGTCTTTTTATTTAGTTTGTTAAATCCCTGTTGAATGTGGTAGTCTGCTTTAGGTTTGTTTTTTTATTGGATGTGTTTACCACACACACATTTAGGGATGTACGCTACCAATTTAACATGTTTTTCATGGAATTTAAATAGGCGTCTTTCATTTGGTATATCTGTTCTTGGTCTGACAAACGTGTTTTTGTTTCCAGAGCTTTATAATTCATAATTTGTCACTATTTATGCAAAACGTCGCGGTTCTTATGTGTCCTACTTCTGAAAGTTTTCACGTCACCAAACTGGTTGGTTGTATCTGCAGTAGGCCTACCGATGACACAGATTTGTAAGAGTAATTATAGTTTTTATCGTGAAAGTTGATGGCTATTTTCACATAAATTCTGGGAAACACACGTTTAAAAAAAAAAAAAAAAAAGCTAATCTATTAACCCTCAGAGACCACAAACATTGATAATGATGTTTTCTTTTTTTCCTCCTTGAAAGTGTTTTTCGAAATCCACTGATTACAAATAAATAAATCATGATTTTAAAGCATATTTCGTTTTGGGGTGAATTTGTTTTGTGACTTAAAGCATTAATAAATGCTTTCTAAATACATTAAACAAGTTAAACAATTAATGGGATACATTTGTAATAAAAAAATTGGTATTTAATTTAATTAAACTAATGTTTCAATTCTGCTATGCTAGGTCTCTTAGAAAGTTGTGACATTCAATATGCATTTTTTCCCACACCAAAACTTCTGATACATAACATATCTGACACTCTAAACTGTATCACAACAACAGTTTTGGCTGGAAAAAATGCATATGGAATGTCACTACTTTCTAAGAGAACTAGCGTGGCAGAATTGAAACAGTAGTTTAAATAAATAATACCTATTTTTTTTATTATTACAAATGTAATCTATTAATTTATTCTAATAATTTATTAACTTGTTTAATTTATAAAATGTATTATCTCATTTATTAAAAAGCTATACACAACAGTAACTGGCACTCTGAACTGTATTGCTTTTAATAAAGTATGTTTTTAATAATAAAATAAATGAATGTTGCAATTCTGCTATGCTGGATCTCTGAGGGTTAATGCCTATAATGTAACTAGCCACAATCTTTATATCTGGATTGATTTGATCTAGGTCTGGGCTTTTGGTTGTATATCCTTAACAGTGTATTTGTTTCATCAAATATGTTTCTTTTTTCTTACATTAGGTCTCACCCATATAACCCTGTGAAGTTGTTTGTCTAATAAACTTGAAGACAAAAATATGCCGAGAAAATCGAGTCACCCTCCTCCATATAGGAGCAGACAGTAAGTTGCTTTTGGAAAAAAGTATTTTATCAATACAGACTAGTTTGAAAAAAAAAAAAGCCTTTAAACAATGTTGTCAGCTTTTCATCAGAGAGTATTAAACAAAAGACATTAAAAAGACTTCATTTAAAAATAATTATTTATTCATGTTGACACTCTGTTTTCCTTTTAATCACCCATGTTATCTCACTTGGTCCTTTCAGTCAACCCAGAACTTCCCATCGCACAGCTTCTTACCACCCTGATGAAATGCTTCACTTTTATCGCTGGACTTCACCCCCAGGTGTCATGAAAATTTTGTGCATAATCATAATCATTTTGTGTGTGGCCATGTTTGCCTGTGTGGCCTCCACTCTGGCCTGGGACTATGATGCAAGCGCCATGGGCATCGGTGGCCTTGGGATGGGTTATGGAGGCAACCAAGGCAGCGCTGGTGGTGGTACTGGGTACGGTGGATATGGATCTGGAGGAAGTTACGGCGGAGGCAGCGGAGGTTATGGCTATGGTGGCGGCTCATACATGGATCCAAAATCAGGCAAGGGCTTCATCATCGCAATTGCTGCAATCACCTTCATTGCGGTGCTCATCATCTTCATCTTGGTGGTGTCAAGACAGAACGCTTCACAGTCTCCTGCATTCTATCTGGCCTCCATCATTATTTGTGCCATACTGGCTGTCTTCATGCTCATTGCCAGTATTGTGTACTTGGTTGCTATTAACCCCACTGCTCAGTCCTCTGGATCCATGATGTATAATCAGATCTTACAGCTGTGTGCACAATACCAGAACCAAGATCAAGCCTCTGGCATCTTCCTCAATCAGTACTTATACCACTACTGTGTTGTGGAGCCTGAAGAGGTGAGCATGGTAGTGTTTGTTCAGTTCAGACTGCGTAATCAGTAATGAATCGGGGTATGGATTTTAATCCAAAACAGTTTAATTTCTTTCTATTTGACGGCTGTTATTATGTAGAGTTGCTAGATGCCACCATCTTTGACAATGCAAATGTTAAAGAAAATCTGTTATATTGTACTCAACATGGATGTATCATGCCAACTTCATGTCACTACGGCGCTATTTAAAGTGTTAATTTTTTCTCTTCTTAACAAGGCCATTGCCGTTGTTCTTGGGTTCCTTGTGGTGGTTGGGCTGATCATCCTTCTGGTGTTTGCCGTGAAGGCCAGAAGCCAGATCAGGAGATACGGCAGGGATCGTGTTCTGTGGTATGACGTGAAGACAATTACTGATGGGCTCACCTCTCATGGCATTGGGGAATGGGCAAGTATATTAGCAAATTTCCTCCACAGAAAGATGCATTTAATTTTCTGTTATTCCATTTTTTTTTTTGTCATTTTCTTGGTTTTAATAATTCATGCAATGCATGCATTCATTAAATTTTAATTCTGTTTGTAATACATACTACTACTAGATTTACTTAAAATGCGTCTTTATATATACTGCATATTTTGTCTCAATGCTGCCTTTTTAGTTAAGACTATTGTTGATCTAGAGCATTGCTATTAAGATTTCTGAGAAGGGAATATTCAGAGAATTTTCCTGTCTAGTTTCTGGGTGTGTCCTTCCATTTACTTTCTCTCAAAGTAAAGTCTTACAATGATCCAAATTGTCATGATGATACAGTGTACATGGAACATTTAACAGTGACATTAATGTCCATGTATTTGACGTATCCGATAAAGGTGGCAATAGTCTGACTGTGAAAACATGTTCTAGTGTCATGTCACTCAATTGCCTTTGTTTTGACACATCACCATGTATGCAATGGTAGTTTCGTTCTGTATGTTGTGATCTGAGGAAGTAGTGGAACTGGTTCTGCCTGGCTTTAATGTTTGTCCAGACTATTTACCATACAAAAAGAAGGTTGGCTGGTTTAGGGTTATTGGAGCTTGTAGGCAAAAAGGGAGGCCTACAGCAGCATTTAAAGGGGTTACAGACCACTTTAAACTGGAAGCTATCAAAACTGTTGTGATGCAGTTTTTATACTGGCTTGCAGAGAAGCAATAAAAGAAAAGGAAAACCACACATCATAATCCTATAGTAAAGCATGTAGGTTGCAGCACCATGTTTTGGGAATGCTTCATTGATACAGGAATTGGAAAACTCGTGTAGTAAATTGGATTGCTACAAAAAAAAGACACCAAAAGTTTTGGTGGAGTGGCTTAACTAAAATGTTTAGAGTGTTCATTTTTGGGTGAACTATTTCCATCATTTACTTACCCTCATGCCATCCCACATATGTATAACTTTCTTCTGTAGAACACAAATTATATTTTTTTAGTGAGTAAATTATGAGAATTTTCATTTTTGGATGAACTATTTCTTAAACGTCCTAGAGAGGCTCAATGTCCATATTTCAGTACAGTTGAGCATTTGTTTAATGAAATTTCTATTCAACAGTCCCAATCCAACTTGCTCCATATTGAGCAATTTTTAAGAATTGGCAAATATTCCAGTTTTGCAATGCTGATACACATTTTTGTTCTTTTTTGAATTGCACACATTTTCATATTACAATACATTATGGTTCTAAGCTATGACAATGAAATATGAAATAGTTTTATAGGGATAGCACTTTTGTCTACAGTAGAAACCCATAATTTCCTTGTTTTTCAACAGGTTAATAATGTGTCTGGACATCCAGAGGTTTTTGCAAATGACCGCAATGATCAAATTGGTGTTTCTCAGCCAATGGTTCAAAGCAAAGAAGTCCAGAAGCCACTGTACCTTCCAAGGTAGACCATCCTTTGATAAGGCTATTGGTAAAATGTGTAACTGGCAACTTGTGAAATGACTATAAATGTGCCTGCTTAGATCAATATATCATCCAGGCAGATTACTCTGGTATCACTAGACTTTGAGCAAAGGGAGCTTTGGCTATTACTAGACTTGCCAAAGAGCAAAGGAATCCAGGAAATCTTGATCTCTATGAAAAGGACTTGTGGTGAATTTTGTTTTGTCATATGAACATGCATAACCAGTTTCACAGATAAACCTATCATGTGAACTAACAGAAACTGTTGTCATTAGAAAATTACTCTTAAACTGGTGTCAGAATAAAAATCTATCTACAATCACAAATTTTAACTTATCAGACCAAATGTATCAACAGAGTTCTATTAATGATTGTTCTATGAACAATTACAAATAACAAAATCTTGCTTTTTCCCCCACAGCGGTTCCGACTTGACAAGCTCGTTCAATGGAATGAAGAGCAAACTAAGGGACTATGACACTGGAGATTCTGGAGATGAGCTGGACACTGATTATGACAAGTGAGGAAAACCCTTGTTTTACAGTTGTAATATTGGAGCACATTGTAACCTTATAGAGCAGGAAGGGGAAGTAGAATGATGAAGTGATTTATGTTTAGAGACACCTTTTAAAATACTCATTAAATGGAAAAGAAAGCACTTGTGACTTCTATATTGTCATGCTTTCAGTGAGTATCCTCCCATCATTGATGAGAATGAGCGGCTTGAGTACAAGAAAGATTTTGACCGAGACTACATGGAGTACAAGCGTCTACAAGCCGAGCTGGATGATATTAATCAGGGCTTGGCAGATGTGGATAAAGAGCTTGATGTCTTGCAGGAAGGCAGCCGACAGTTCATGGTGTGTATTTGTGTGTGTGTGTGTGTGTGTGTGTGTGTGTGTGTGTGTGTGCACGCAAGTGAAATGAGTGAAAACTAGGATGTAAATGACCTTCTTAGTGTCCTGGGTCTGCTTTATCTCATCTCTTTAGTGTTCAAAATTTGGCTGATAGAATTCTGTTTAATCTGTAGTTGTTGCAGATTAAACTTGACAAACTTGTCTCATTCCATATTCAAGTCCGAAAACATCTCTTAACTTTCAAATCTCTTTGTGGTCTTGCACATTAATGGCACCTGAACTCTGGAATTTGCTTACATTGAGCTTGCACATTATCTTTTCTACTTGTAAATAATAATAATAAAAAAAAACCTCTTTTGGTTGATGACTTCCTGCTTTCATAGATTGTAGGTTGATTGTAAAGTGATGTTGAACTTTGGAAAGGCACCATAAGTATACTAAACTATACATACTATGTTACATTGATAAATGTTACTCAAGAGTACACACATTTAACTATTTGCTTTTGTTTACCAAAAATAGGATGCCATGGAGGTATACAACCACTTAAAAAGTTTGAAGAAGGTAAGCTTTTTGGTTGAATTTCTTTCTCAAAATTTCAGAACAATTAGTAATAAGGAGCAACCAGGAATTTTGTCCCAAGCACTTTGAAGGGGGCCCACTACATGCGTTTTTTTATATATATATCTTTATAAAAGTGTTACCTACAACTTTACTTTAAACAGAAGTTATTGATTTTGATCAAAAAGGTCTAAATGCTGACCTGTTACCTGTCTTTCTCACAGTCTGCAGACTATCAGATGAAAAAGAAAAGGTGTAAACAGCTAAAGGGAAAACTTTCCATCATCAAAAGAAGGGTCAGCGACTATGACCACAGAAAATAAAAACCTCCAGCACTAGAAACTCAGGCATAATTTGTAACATGATGGTTTTGTTTGGGACTTCATCTGTATTTCCGTATTATTATTATTATTATTATTATTATTATTATTATCCGTATCACTTAATGTCAAAGAATGTGAGGCTGTTTTATATAAACAGATTTCTGCTTTTGAGCCAGACTAAATTTGATTAAAATATTGTTGTACCTTGAAGTATTTTTTATTTTTTTAAAATTCTGGACTTTGTTGTCTCTTAACCTGTTATATTTTAAACATTTAGTCAAGTCATGGGTAGTAGTACAATATTCTTAAATATGAGCATGACTGTGAGCGCTTTAGTGTTCCTTTCAAAAGTCAAATTTGTGTCCGTTTTGTTGTAATTTTAGGGATTGAGTATTTTGTCAAGCCATTATAGTGTGTTTATTATAATGTTTCATTGAAACTTTTTTTTCCCTCAGGTTGTGAATTGTAGTAATATAATGAAGATATTTTCTCATTTAGTATATGACAGAAAATCCATTGAGAATTAATTGAACAATTCTAATGGTACAAGTAAACGGTGATCAATGAAGCTACCATGAAATGTACATGCTTTTTTGTTGTATTTGTTTATAAAAATAAAACAATACCATTTCCAAATGTCTACTATTGTATTCATTTTAGTAGATAAATGTGTTTAAGTGTCAAGCTAAATAAAACATGGCAAGGTAGGTATTATTGATTAATAAAAAAAGGAAACGCATAGGAACTCCTAATGCGGAACTAATGTTCATATCTTGTACTGGGATGCTGACGTTCAAGTATTAATTGCATTGTTTATTATTATCAATGAGCAAATTGTACATTCAGAAATTGTTTTTATAGTTTAAAGACTTTTCCCTTAATCTACTTGTATAAGATTCTGATTGTAAACCCATATACAGTGAGGAAAATAAGTATTTGAACACCCTGCTATTTTGCAAGTTCTCCCACTTGGAAATCATGGAGGGGTCTGAAATTGTCATCGTAGGTGCATGTCCACTGTGAGAGACATAATCTAAAAAAAAAAATCCAGAAATCACAATATATGATTTTTTAACTATTTATTTGTATGATACAGCTGCAAATAAGTATTTGAACACCTGTCTATCAGCTAGAATTCTGACCCTCAATGACCTGTTAGTCTGCCTTTAAAATGTCCACCTCCACTCCATTTATTATCCTAAATTAGATGCCTGTTTGAGGTCGTTAGCTGCATAAAGACACCTGTCCACCCCATACAATCAGTAAGAATCCAACTACTAACATGGCCAAGACCAAAGAGCTGTCCAAAGACACTAGAGACAAAATTGTACACCTCCACAAGGCTGGAAAGGGCTACGGGGAAATTGCCAAGCAGCTTGGTGAAAAAAGGTCCACTGTTGGAGCAATCATTAGAAAATGGAAGAAGCAAAACATGACTGTCAATCTCCCTCGGAATGGGGCCCCATGCAAGATCTCACCTCGTGGGGTCTCAATGATCCTAAGAAAGGTGAGAAATCAGCCCAGAACTACACGGGAGGAGCTGGTCAATGACCTGAAAAGAGCTGGGACCACCGTTTCCAAGGTTACTGTTGGTAATACACTAAGACGTCATGGTTTGAAATCATGCATGGCACGGAAGGTTCCCCTGCTTAAACCAGCACATGTCAAGGCCCGTCTTAAGTTTGCCAATGACCATTTGGATGATCCAGAGGAGTCATGGGTGAAAGTCATGTGGTCAGATGAGACAAAAATAGAACTTTTTGGTCATAATTCCACTAACCGTGTTTGGAGGAAGAAGAATGATGAGTACCATCCCAAGAACACCATCCCTACTGTGAAGCATGGGGGTGGTAGCATCATGCTTTGGGGGTGTTTTTCTGCACATGGGACAGGGCTGACTGCACTGTATTAAGGAGAGGATGACCGGGGCCATGTATTGCGAGATTTTGGGGAACAACCTCCTTCCCTCAGTTAGAGCATTGTAGATGGGTCGAGGCTGGGTCTTCCAACATGACAATGACCCGAAGCACACAGCCAGGATAACCAAGGAGTGGCTCTATAAGAAGCATATCAAGGTTCTGGCGTGGCCTAGCCAGTCTCCAGACCTAAACCCAATAGATAATCTTTGGAGGGAGCTCAAACTCCGTGTTTCTCAGCGACAGCCCAGAAACCTGACTGATCTAGAGAAGATCTGTGTGGAGGAGTGGGCCAAAATCCCTCCTGCAGTGTGTGCAAACCTGGTGAAAAACTACAGGAAACGTTTGACCTCTGTAATTGCAAACAAAGGCTACTGTACCAAATATTAACACTGATCTTCTCAGGTGTTCAAATACTTATTTGCAGCTGTATCATACAAATAAATAGTTAAAAAATCATATATTGTGATTTCTGGATTTTTTTTTTTAGATTATGTCTCTCACAGTGGACATGCACCTACGATGACAATTTCAGACCCCTCCATGATTTCCAAGTGGGAGAACTTGCAAAATAGCAGGGTGTTCAAATACTTATTTTCCTCACTGTAACTAAATGCAGTTCCAGCTAGAAAAGAAAATGCAGAAATACTGGGGAGCACATAACTTTTTGAACAAGTTTAAAAAACATTTCTAATGAAAGTTTTCAGTCTGTAAACATTGTAAATCATGGATGAAGAACCAGACAGAATGTCTGTTACGTATGTAACCTCAGTTCCCGGAGATGAAGGAAACGAGACATTGCCTGCTAACGCATATGGGGAGTTGTCCTTCCACACAACTTAATTGTAGCCTCTCTACAATATCGGCAATGGTGTTTAAGCTCCTCCCTTTAGGCGCAAAGGTGTCAGCTACAAAAGCAGGTGCACAAACACCATTCCTCCGAATTTTCTGACTGAGGGACAAGGAGCACATCGCTCCCACCTCAGAAGAACTCGTGAGTCTTGTAAGTGCGACCGGCGTTCGCAATGTCTCATTACCTTCGTCTCGGAACCGAGATTACATACGTAACAGAGACGTTACCTTACTAATCCGTACACTTGACATTGCGTGCTAATGCATATGGGGAACAGAATCCCATCATGCCGCACTTCACGGCATAACCTTCCAGAGAGGAAACATTATGCTGCAGTCTCACGGGACTCATGTTGGGCCAGGAGGTGAGCACTCTGAATGAACACATAGGCACTTTTCCACTGCACGTTACAGTTCGACCTCAACTACTCGCTTTACTTTTCTGAGATTGCTTTTCCACTGCTGTATAGTGCAGTGGCTGATCGTCATAGTTATGCCGCCTCTACTGCCGTGACATAATCTTAAACACGACACAAACATTACTGACCAAAACCATAACACAACCGCTAGCTGTTAGCT
The DNA here is from genome assembly GCF_025860055.1 of Xyrauchen texanus. Classification (NCBI taxonomy): domain Eukaryota; kingdom Metazoa; phylum Chordata; class Actinopteri; order Cypriniformes; family Catostomidae; genus Xyrauchen; species Xyrauchen texanus. Next base: position 42,718,179 of record NC_068278.1, on the reverse strand, counting down.
ACTAGTTCATTGTGCTGCATAAAGCTGTTGTTGAATGGTGATTTTACACAAGTGTAACATTTAAATTGGCCTGGTTGTTTTAGAAGCAAGCTTTCCAGTACCTGGTCAACTAAATAAAGTGAAGCTTTCAAGCGGAGTATAGAGTTAACATAACAAAACATACCATCCTCCATCGTGGATCAGTCCAGGGCACTCTCCCTCCCATTGCTTGCCGTTTTAATAGCGTCCATTTGGTCTAACCACTTCCACTTTTCCTTGATGGTTCTGTAGTCATATTTTAAGTGTTTTTTTTTTTTTTTTACTTTTCCCAAAAGTTTTTTGGTAGGTCTGGTGTTAGCTGTGTGCGGCAAACAGCTGAAACACTTCCTGAAAGACTTTTTAATTAGCGGGTTGATGTCCCACGTCGAATATCCAGTGACGCTGGTAGTGACGATTCTCTCTGACCAATCAGTGATCTGCAGGATTTTGACATCACATTTTTTATCAGCTCGGCTCGCTTGGAAACTCGACCGAGGAACTAAAAAAAGTATCAGGTACCAGGTACTATCCACAGTAGAAAACCCCCAAAAAGTGAGTCGAGTCGAGTCGAGTTGTACTGTGCAGTGGAAAATGCTCTTTGAATGTCTCTGGATCATAGCTTGATTGTCCTTTTGCTTGAGGAGCTTGGCTTGAAAGACCTGGAGCACCGCCATCGCATGGAGTGCTGAACCAGCTTGGCCCGCTGCTGAGAATGCTTTTCCAGCCAATGCGGGCGTCAGTCGACAGGACTTGTAAGGACGAATGGAGAGTGATTTCCATGCTCTGCTACTTGATGGGCAGATTTGTGCCTCTACCACTTCCTCCACAAGGGGTAGTTAGGCATAACCATTTTCTTCCTCATGATCCACATTAGTGTAACGCAGACGCAGGCAGGTTGGGATCCATAAGCAGTAATTTTAATGAAACCTCAGTAGTGATACAGGCAATGGTAAAACACGGGCAAACAGGAATGTAGAAGGCAGGCAGTATGAACGTGAGAGCAGGCAGAAGATCAGGGCAGGCAGCAAGCAATCAATAAACTTTAAACAGGCAAAGGTAATATAGGGCAGGCGGCAAACAATCGTGAAACTGGAACAGAGCTGGGTCGGTACACAATAGACAGAATGACAACCAGGAATAAACGCTTGGAATTGTAGCCGGAGCAAAACAAGACTTCGCAAAGAGTGTGAGTAAATGAGGTGACTAAATAGGGGAAGGTAAACAGGAAACAGCTGGGGTGTAATCAGACCTAGGCATGTGGGCTCATGGGAAATGTAGTCTATAATCAAAACTCCGGCGAATCTGATCTCCGACGGCTGGAGGGGGAGGCGCTCTCAATGTTCGTGACAATTAGAGAGAATGTAATCATTGCATGGGCGAGCTGAATATGTTGCATGCCATGATTTTGATAGTTCTTTATGAACTTCATGGAATAAAGGGGCAGATCTACGAGATGCTGTCAATGGAACTGCAGGAACCATTCATCAAGGCAAGATTGTGTAGGTTCTTCTGGAGGAGACCACTCAATATCAAGCTCTTTGACCGCCCTTGAAAGAACCGGAGCATCTCCTTATCAGTGGCATGTTCATGCTCCTAACCCTAGCTGGGGGAAGGGGTGGTAGCATCATCCACTCACCACTCACCTGATGCAGCGAGACATGACATCGTCATCATCCCCAGCAATTTAATGATTTTTTTGAAAAACAAAGTAGTCATAAAAACGCATTTGTGCATGAAACTACATTCTTACGCGATGGATCAGAATCTGCCGGTAAGCACCTTTTGTTCTGTAATAAATCAGTTGTGTCTCTCAGCTGTGATGAGCCTTAATCCTGAAGTTGTCAGTTTAAAGCAGTTTAAAGCTATTTTCTAGCATGGTAATGTATTAGTAATACCAGCAATCACAGAGCTCTGTTCTATGTAAACAATGATTAATGGATTCACTTTACGTCACCAACTGGCTCACATTACACACAAAAATTATCTTTTGCCACCACCTGCTGGCTAACATGTGTAATTTCAAAAATAAAGAAAGTATCTAGTGCCGCCACTGTCAAGGGAGGATTACAAGCGATCAGGGGAATTTGGTAATGTTCACAGAAACTCTCATCAATGAAGTTGCCCGCCGCCCCGGAGTCTATCAGGGCATGCGTGTCAGTACTGTTCGAAAGGTAGGTAAGCTTTACAGGTACTTCGAGGCAGGTTCCAGACAAGGTAGAAGAAATTAATAGACTTACCCCGGGGCGTGGCATTTGTGATGGGCAATTGGCGCATTGATGTCCAGCCCGGCCGCAGTTGAGGCAGAGGCGATTGGAGAAGCGGCGTTCTCGTTCTTCGGGTGAGAGGTGTGTGCGATCAACCTGCATGGGTTCCGCTGTGTCGTTCGTCGAGAACATAGCAGAGGAAGGCGGGGACCAACGACTCGGGCGTCTGGAACGGATGAGGTTGTCCACTCGGATTGCCAGAGCGATGAATTGGTCGAGTGACACACCCTCATCGCGGCAGGCCAGTTCGGACTGGAGTTCAGTGTTTAAGCCCTGACGAAAGAGTAGTTTGTGGGTTGCTTCGACCCAGCTGGTTTGTGCAGCAAGGGTACGAAAGGAGAGTGCGTAGTCTGCCGCCCGTGAGGTTGCCTTGGCGGAGCGCCAGTAGTTGTTCACCTGCATTCTTACCCCCTTCAGGGTGATCGAAGACGTCGATCAGACCTTGACGGAAGGAGTCAAAGGTGAATTGAGCGAATCCCTGGTTGGTCCAGACTGCAGTGGCCCAATCGAGGGCTCTACCCGTGAGTACAGAGCTCATGAAGAGGATTTTGCTCTCGTCAGTAGGATACAGTGCAGGTTGCTGGGAGAGGAAAACTGAGCACTGCATGATGAACCCCTTGTATCTAGAGGGCGTGCCATTAAATTTTTCTGGCAGCGCGAGCCTTGGGCTGGTAGAAGAAATGAAGTGCGGAACTGTGGTGTCAGCCACGCTGGCTTGAGGTACTGCGGGCGCTGAAGAAGAGACAGACTGGGGCTGCGCTTGCATGGAGCGCATCATCTCTTCGACAGCTGACGTAAGTCGAGCGAGCTGGTGTTGTTGCGTTGTTAAGAGATTTGCTTGAGTCGTGAGCTCTTCTGCCATGCGGGAGATTACCGCTGGATCGGTGTTTGGCGAAGTCTTCTGTAACGCAGACGCAGGCAGGTTGGGATCCATAAGCAGTAATTTTAATGAAACCTCAGTAGTGATACAGGCAATGGTAAAACACGGGCAAACAGGAATGTAGAAGGCAGGCAGTATGAACGTGAGAGCAGGCAGAAGATCAGGGCAGGCAGCAAGCAATCAATAAACTTTAAACAGGCAAAGGTAATATAGGGCAGGCGGCAAACAATCGTGAAACTGGAACAGAGCTGGGTCGGTACACAATAGACAGAATGACAACCAGGAATAAACGCTTGGAATTGTAGCCGGAGCAAAACAAGACTTCGCAAAGAGTGTGAGTAAACGAGGTGATTAAATAGGGGAAGGTAAACAGGGAACAGCTGGGGTGTAATCAGACCTAGGCATGTGGGCTCATGGGAAATGTAGTCTATAATCAAAACTCCGGCGAATCTGATCTCCGACGGCTGGAGGGGGAGGCGCTCTCAATGTTCGTGACAATTAGAGAGAATGTAATCATTGCATGGGCGAGCTGAATATGTTGCATGCCATGATTTTGATAGTTCTTTATGAACTTCATGGAATAAAGGGGCAGATCTACGAGATGCTGTCAATGGAACTGCAGGAACCATTCATCAAGGCAAGATTGTGTAGGTTCTTCTGGAGGAGACCACTCAATATCAAGCTCTTTGACCGCCCTTGAAAGAACCGGAGCATCTCCTTATCAGTGGCATGTTCATGCTTCTAACCCTAGCTGGGGGAAGGGGTGGTAGCATCATCCACTCACCACTCACCTGATGCAGCGAGACATGACATCGTCATCATCCCCAGCAATTTAATGATTTTTTTGAAAAACAAAGTAGTCATAAAAACGCATTTGTGCATGAAACTACATTCTTACGCGATGGATCAGAATCTGCCGGTAAGCACCTTTTGTTCTGTAATAAATCAGTTGTGTCTCTCAGCTGTGATGAGCCTTAATCCTGAAGTTGTCAGTTTAAAGCAGTTTAAAGCTATTTTCTACCATGGTAATGTATTAGTAATACCAGCAATCACAGAGCTCTGTTCTATGTAAACAATGATTAATGGATTCACTTTACATCACCAACTGGCTCACATTACACACAAAAATTATCTTTTGCCACCACCTGCTGGCTAACATGTGTAATTTCAAAAATAAAGAAAGTAACAGATCTGCACTGCTCTTACACTTTAGTTTAGAACAGCGTGAACACAAGCGGAGTGATACACACACACACAGTGAAGCGTCCGAGTGCTGATGGTGTCAGGTCATCAGTGCTCATGGAATGTCTCTCATCCAATCAGATTCGAGGACTGGAACTAACTGTGGTGTGTGTGTGTGTATATATATATATATATATATATATATATTTCTTGTTGTCATGAAGATTCCACCCACTGACTCGTGTAGTCGACAGCGAAGCAGTAGAGGGCTTCTAGACGAGAGATGAATCGCTGTCTTGAAGAAAATTCTGAGGAATGGTGTTTGTGCACCTGCTTTTATAGTGGACAGCTTTGCGCCTAAAAGGGCAGCGCTCAAACGCCATAACCAATATTAGAATATTGGCATTATATTAGATCAACTAGGTCGTGTGGAAGGATATCTCCCATATGCTTTAACACGCAATGTCAAGAGTACGGAGTCGTAAGGGAACTGATATTATATCTACTATGGGAACTTCTCGAGAGATAAAGAACTAGATTGTACACTATGCATTTTAGTTTATGTGAATGAAATTTCAAGATGTTAAAAATGAATATTTTTGCTCTCAGATTTGTTAAATACCCAGAGGGTGTGCTGAGTGAGCCTGAAAAATCATGTACAAATGTAAAAAAACAAGATGGAGTGATTTCTGTATGATATAAACTATGTTATGACTACCATTCCCAGCAGATTCCCAGTGCACTATATCAAACGAAAGCCTGTTCTCTGATCAAATGAACAACTGTTTGTTTATATGAAAGAAAAAAAAAAAAAACAGAATTTGCCCAGAATGCATTTTGAAAGTGCCTTGTGTATTATATGGAGAAAATAATTTAGCACACAAGACATACTCTTTTCAGGCATGATTTATTGAAAACACACCACAAACCTGTATTTGTCTTTAACAAGAGCAATTCCCTCTTGTTGGTATTAGTAAAATTAACAATACATTCTGTCACTGGCATTGTTCATGAGCGCTAGGAAAGCATTAACAGCTATATATTCAAACCCTTTTAGTGTATCTATCTTTTAAAAGTTTACTATACAATGTAATACAAGGCAAAACCCACCACCAGTCTAGACTACATTGAAAACACACTGAGTGAAAGTGGGGGAGGCAGAGAGAGGAAATAGAGGAGATTTGTGTGTGTGTGTTGGTACGTAAAAGAGATAGAGAAAGAGGGTTAGGAGAGAGAGAGAAATACAGTGGTTAGGGACCAATAAAACATAAAAAAACATTTATCTTTTTCATCTAACATGGAAAAAGGTTAAGGCACATGATAGTTACAAACACATTTGCTACCAAATTGAACACATACTGAATTCTGATGCTTTGAATAAGTGATATCTACAAAAGGTAGGTCTCTCTTGATTCCATTTCAGCATCCTTTTTTTCTATAAATATACAATCTGATGCAAATTCACACTCTGGGAACCTCTTGTACTACATCGTACCAAAATCCTTTGGTTGTTTTCTGCAGAAAAGGCAGTCAGGAACAGAACGTCAAATTTAAAATTAAATTACAGACGGCTACATTTCTCGACATGGATGTACACAACATTTTTATCTTTCAAAATTAAAACAGTTAATCATTATTTTGTTGTTAGAAGTCTCTGTTAGAACACTATGGTAAAAACCTTGCAATAGAGAGTTATATAGAGTTGCATGACAGAAATTAGATGACAGAGCCGACACAGGCTGCTTACCTCATATTATGAGAATAAAAACAAAATATTTTGCCTCCTTGGTATGTAAATGTAAGCCCCCCAAAAACTGCTCTTAAGAGTTAACTATGATTCCTTTGCAGGTTGATGCTCTGACAGTGGAAAGATTTACACAGAGCGCTTTCTTCCTGATGTTCATTATGTAATATCCAATTTACAATTACATAAAACTATTACTGGAAAACAATGAAAACAACATTAAAACATTTGTCATGCTTGTTTTTGTTACACTCAAGATATATTTTTGATATCAAAGTATTTTGTCTTGCATAATGAAAGGAAGTGTCTTACCCTGATTCCTCTTCTCTTTTTATTCTTTCACTCAGTTTTTATTACACCAGATCTGATGTCAATTACAATTTGGTTACCAATCAGATGCATTCCAACCGAAAAAGAACATTAAAGATAAATGATTCTATTTAAAAGCTAGATATAGGCTCCAGTACTACCTGCAACCCCATATAGGACAAACAGCTTTAGAAGATGGATGGGCTTCTATTTAAAAGAAAAGCGAGAAAATAAATAGACAATGAGAATGACTCTACCGCCTTTGATACATGTTTAACTAGCGCAATTACCTTTTTATTATATTATTATTATTATTATACAAACATGGCCATGCTTTATTTATCGAATACTGAATGTGCTCTGAACAAACTGTATGGATACACATCTATCAATGTATAAAGACCCATAGAAGAGTGTGAACTGTTTTTTGTCCCTCTCTTAACCTTTATAACCTAAAATACACTTATAAAACAACAAACATATCAAATGCTTTTAAAATCTACTTTTATGACAACAGGAGCAAGTGAATCCTCCTACTATCCCTCATTCCACAATCTACATATTAACAAATGTTTTTTTTACTCTCTATACCCTTTATTAAATAAACCGAAACATCATTAACCAATAGGTGATAAGTGCCGGTGTAACCCAGCATGCCTCTGGAAATACAGGATCAGAAGACCAAATCCAAATCTCTCCAAATCATAGCAGCTCTCTTTATTTCAGCTCCGCTATAAGCAGATTTCAGTGTGCAGGGTAAATCCCTCCATTTGAAGAACAGTTCTCAGTGAGAAGAAACGAACACAGTGATAATTTGTCTTTAAAGTTGCTTTATAAAGCCAGCACACAGAAATCGCAAAACCGTGCATTTCGATAAAGAACCCCCAAACTTCATATGTGCCCCAACACCATTGTAATTAACAACAACAACAAAAAAATAAACCTTTGACAAGTGCTTCCACTGAACTCCATTGCTCACATCAGCCCACTATTTTAGAAAACCCAAACCATCATTAAAACTCTACAAAATGAAACAAAATCCACAAACAAACAGTAATCAAGCAGAAACATACAACAAAAATAATAGAGGCAAATTTATCTTTTTTGTTTTGACATAAAAAATAGAGTTTTTTATTTCCTCTTTCCCAAAACCCAATTCTTTCCAATACACGTCCGCATCCATGACAGCACTTCCTGTACACTCAATCCATCCATCAATCCAGATCTTCGGTTCAGGGTACACTACGTCCAGTGGGAATGTACATATGAGAAGTGGTGTTTTTTTTTTTTTTTTTTATAGTTTATTTTCTTTCCACATTCCACAAAATATTGGCTGTTGAATGAAAGTTGGAATTTTTCTCTTGCTTTTTAAGGCAAAAGTCTTCAGATGAGTCCACATCATGGTGAGCTCCGTGGTTAATGGCAGTGGTGACACATGAAATCCTTGTGTGGTAAAGATGCTGTTGCTAGCTAAGCCTGGAGCGAAGAAGGCGGGAACATTGGACAATATTATTACAGATATCAGACTGACAAAATGTGCGCTTGATGATAGATATTTATATCATGGTCATAAAACATAGACCTGCTAACTTTAATCGACATACATGACAATGTTTGCAAAATGATGGCGTGAATGATGAATGAATTTCATGAGCTTGTAAGGATAGAAACAGATTTGAAAATTAGCAAGCATTAAAGGTGCACTTAGTCATTTTTTATCATTAAACTAATTTTACCCCTAAAGAATTACATTTCTCACTTTATATTAGGTCTTTAACTACTATGTACTTAATAAATATATTACATTATATCAAATGATTATATACATACAAGTTGTTGCATTGTACTTACATATAAAGTACCTGTATTTAATTACACTTGAAGTTACACTGTTTACCTAACCACTAACCCTAAACCTAACTCTACCCCAATCCTTACCCTAACCCTTACCCTTATTAAACATTTTTTTTTTTTTATGAGAACAACATGTAGTTACAGAGTAAATGCATTGTATTGCATGTATTTTAATGTTAGTACCTAGTAGTTCAAGACATCTAATATAAAGTGTGACCAAATATGTTTTAAATAAGTCTTCACATAAGATGAAGACTCATTTCAGCAGCACCCATGGTGGCTGCCGTGTTGAGATCACATAAAGGCCAAAAACTCCTTACTTTACCCCAGTAACCTCCCTATTACTGAACTGTTTTTGCCCACAGAAAATATTAATCATAGCAGACTGTGAATAGTGCATTTCTTCAATGGCATCGGTAACTGAAAACTTCTGCGTGATGTCAGGGTAAGTCCATATCAGCCAGCGCAAAATAAACAGAACATTTCTGAGTGCACCTTTAAGAATTTATTTTCATAACTTACCAGACCTTAACCATGTAGTCAAACTTACAAAAGGTAATGTGACATTATGTAATAATTTAAAGAAATATTCTGGGTTCAATTCAAGTTAAGATCAGTCGATGGCATTTGTAGCATAATATTAACTACCACAAGAAATGATTCCGATTTGTATCTCTTTTTCTTTTAAAAAAGCAAAAATATGGGTACCAGTGAGGAACTTACAATGGAAGTGAATGGGCCCAAAACGGTAAACGTAAAAATTCTCACTCCTCTGAAAGAGGATGGATGAGTTTAACTTATTTTTTGTGGTAATCAACATTATGCCACAAATACTGTCAATTAAGCTTTACTTGTATTGGACCCAGAATATTCCTTTAACTCTTAAGTGTTCAACCACATTTGTTTTCAAGAATGATAAAATAAGAAGACCTCTGAAAGAATCCTCTAAATGTACAGTAATCTCAGCCTACACACAGGATAATAATGATGGCAACTAATTTATTGCCAGACACATATGGGATGAAGAATGATGATGATGAGCTGATATTTGCTGAGCAGGACTGTGAAACAAATGGATGCTAGTGATGCCAGCAGTTCCTACATGGTTTTGATCATATTAGCCTTATCTATTATTATATCTACAGGAAACAAGAGGTGATTGTAGTATAATATATGCAAATACATGCAACCTTAATTTGTGTTGGAGACCCTCTTATCTCCTCCATGCACAGAAGCAGTCTCATCTATTCTAATAGTAGTATCAAACGGATATCTCTTTCCCACCGACAGGCCGCTGACGCTGCTTTCATGCCTTTCCAATGCAAACTCCTCAAAAAAACTCAACTCTCCCTGTCTGTTTAAAATGAAAGCATATTATTTATAAATATTGTATATGTGTCACGATTCACTGTTGTCTGCCCTGTGTTTTGCCTCTGTCATCTGTTCCCCATGGACTACACTTCCCATAATTCCCTGCCCACATCACTGCCAGCTGTCTTTTATTGTCCTCACCTGTTTCATCTACTCATTAGGCTTTTTGTATATTATGCCCTGTTGGTTGCTTGTTCTTTGTCAGTTGTTTAATGTACCTGAATGTGTTTTGACCTACCGTGTTTTGCCCGTGCCCTTCATGGATGTTTTCTCCTGTTTATGTTTTTGTTTCCCATCGTGGATGTTTTATTTGTTCCTGTGTTTACCCGTTATTTTGTACTTGTTCATTTCTGTTCATTAAACTCTTTTGCTGCACTTAGATCCAGCTCCTGAACTTCCTTCCTGTTCGTTACAGAACAACTGACCAAAAATGGATCTAGCGGAGTACTTCAAAGAACTAAGCCAGGCAGGTTTGACAATTCGGGAGTTCTCCCATTTCTTCTCCACCGTAGCCATCCACACTGGTCTTGATGACACTACCCTGAAGGAAGTCTATCGGATCGGACTACCAACAGGCCTGTGGAGGGAATTGCCGAAGACCGGAGATTATACATGGAGGGAATTATGGGATGTGTTGTCCATGGGGAACAGATGACAGAGGCAAAACACAGGGCAGACAACAGTGAATCGTGACAATATGTGAATTGACTGCTCTAAATTTGATTCATTATATATTGAAATAATAACTTCTGACCGTTGCCTCAAATGCAGCTTGTGTTGGCATAAGGACACTGTTAAAAAATGCTCTAAAAAAACTTACCGTAGGACTACATTTTCACTGCCTGTCTAAAATCAAATATTATTTATAAATAATCAGTGTAAATTGCAATTCATTTTATTCATTTAGGTTGCATAAGAAGCTGGTTGCAGTTTCATGGAAACGCTGAATTCAATTACTTTAGTTAAAGTTAAAATATGTTCTGAAAACTTGTAAGACTTCTAAACAAAGACAGTGATGCGGCATGTTTATTCGTGGGCAGGTTGTGTAGTAATGTAGATAGTCATTGTATGGCTCTCAAATCAATGGAAACAGATCGATTTTAAGAGAGGTTCACAGATCCCGAGACCAAACAAGAGCCATTTTGGTGGAAAAGAGGTAAGAGAAGAAAAGAGATCATTTAAAGATCTCACAAGTGATCTGAACATGCACTCTGTCAGATTAGTGACTGATAGTTCAGACAATGGCACTCTTCTGGGTTAGGCTTAGCAAATGATAAGCAAATGGGTGGGTGTTATTTCTTAAACAGAACAAGCAAAAACTACACCAAAAACATAAAACATCCAAATTCAACACATAAGACCTACCATGCATGCATTTAGACCCAGGAGTCAACAGGCTGAGGTTTAACATCACAAGCATCCACCAGACTGACAGTCGGCCTGTTACTCCTGATATAGTGTTTCCTATTTGTGTCATTCTGCAGCGTTGGGAAAGGGGTTCAAATCAGCACAACCAACAGTTAAAACACATAGAGAAAGGCCAGAGTTAGTCCTCATAATGAGGAAGCTCAAGGGAAAAATAAAATAAGAAATCAAAAGAAGCAGGGTTCCCACATTTTTTGACCAGCAAATTTTCCCTCTTTAGTCCCCAATTTGGAATGCCCAATTCCCAATGCGCTCCAAGTCCTTGTGGTTGCGTAGTGACTCAATCCGGGTGGCGGAGGATGAATCTCAGTTGCCTCTGCGTCTGAGATATCAATCCGCGATCTTATCACTTGGCTTGTTGAGCGCGTTACATCGGAGATATAGCGCGCGTGGAGGCTACACACTATTCTCCGCGGCATCCACACACACCTCACCAAGCGCCCTGCCGAGAGTGAGAACCACATTATAGCGACCATGAGAAGGTTACCCCAACATGACTCTACCCACCCAACCGGGGCAATTGGTTGCTTAAGAAGCCTGACTGGAGTCACTCAGCACACCATGGATTCAAACTTGCAACTCCAGGTGTGGTAGCTACCCAGCCCCAGCCCCCCTCCCCACAAGAGCTGATTAAATGTCTTTGAGCAAAGCATTATAATAAAATACTTAATTTAAGATTTTCATATTTCCATAACTTTTTCCAGACCTGGAAAACAAAACAAAAAAAATCCTGATATTTTCAGGTTTTCCATGATCATGAGAACCCTGAAGAAACTAAAGTTAATTTAAGTGAACACATGCAAAACAAACAAACAAACGTCGAGAGAACCATTCTGAAAAGAACAAAACTGTGGAGAGTGTGATATTAAGGTGTAAAAGCGTGGTTTTAAAGTTGTGCCAATAAGGAACCCTAGAGGGAGCAACTTGAATGTTCTAGAGATAAAATACACCCATATATTCTCCAAATTATTACAACAATGGAAATAAAATGCACTCATAGTCACAGTGGCAGCGATCTAAATTTGTCATGACATCTATTACAGTGTATTTGGAAATCTTAAGTCATTTGGCAGGCAGTATTTGAGATATAAAGCACTGTCACAAGGCTGAGACTACTACAGATGGTGCAGAAATGTAGTTGTAAATAATGTAGTGTGTCAATGTACACATTCATTTATGAATGCCGTGTGGCCTCTTTCAAATGCAGATACACAGTAAAGTGAATTGCTCTCACGCTGGGCTCTGAAAACACTCATCGTAAGAGATGACTCCATATAATGTCAAGAGGGAATCAGAGAACTTAATTTAGTGATGCAGCCTTTCAACAGAGGCACTTGATATGCAAGCAACCCTCTCTAGCAGACGCCGATCATTTCTATGTGGGGGAGCGAACAGATAGTAGCACTAGACAGCTTCTTAATCAGCTCCACATTAATGACTTTAAATCACAAAGCTGACACTTAATTATCTGTTTAAGCTCAATGTGGGGCTAACAGTGAATTGTCTGAGGGAAAGTCAAGTTGGCTGTCATATATATATATATATATATATATATATATATATATATATATATATACACATATACAGTGATGGTCAAAAGTTCACATTGAAAATCTGGGATTGAAAATCTAAATAAACCTAATTTAAAAATTGTTTTTTTATGAAAAATGTTAACGATTCAATAACGTAAAATTAATATGCAATTTTTAAGATTCTGCACTAATCAAATGTACGCAAATTTGCTATAATAACCATGTTCACGTTTTATTTAAGGTCAGGTTTTCACTCTAATTGTTATGCTGATAATATAACTTGAAATGGGAAAATGGTATTAAATTTCAAAAGAGAAGCATTTTCACAAGTGGATTAATAATTTTGAACCCCACTGCATAAAGACAGATCTATAGTTGGACTTTGCACATATGCTTGCATTGGATAGATATACAGTGACAGTAAGATATTGGGTAGAGAGGGGGTGAATATGATCGGGACACATCGCAGGCCATATTCAAGGAATTAAATGAATATTCTGGGTTCAATACAAGTTAACTCAAATCAACAGCATTTGTGGTATAATGGTGACTAACAGAAATATTTATTTTGACTTGTCCCTTGTTTCTTAAAATTATTATATATATTTTTAAATAATAATCAGTGTAACAGCGATGCACTGGAAGTGAATGGGGCCAATTTGTAAATGTTAAAATACACAAAATATAGCCATGAGATAAATATATGTAAAAAAAAAAAAAAAAAGTGTTAAAGGGGTCATGACATGGTTTTTTTTATTGTATTATTACGTTCCCTTAGGTGCAATTATAGTATTAATATATTTTTTTTTTAAGAAAAACTTTTAAAATCTAGTGATTTATGACCTTTTCCCACCCTGTTTCTCATCCTCTGATTCAAACAGTCTGTTTTGGGGGCGTTTTCCATTTAAGACTTCAGTGTTAACGCCCACTGTTATGATTGGCTAACGTCAGTGCCTATGTATCAATTATTGACGCCTCCAGCCAGAACAATATGCAAGTAAACTAAGTAAAAACACTGTGATTATTCATAATGAATGAAATTGCGCTTTAAAAAGTAGTTTAAAGTTTAAAATAGATTACTTACAGTTTGCGTCGTCGTTGTTCCCAGAATAGTCGGCACGGACTTATCTTTGAGCAACAGTTTTCTGGCAAAGCCAGCATCATATTGAGATTTGTTCTCAAAACAGTCATCCTTAAAATGTACAGAACAAACGCTTAAGTTAACACTGCCGTGACTGGGTCGTCCGCAAAAAATAAACTGCATCCATTTTTCCCTGACGCCTGGATCTTTCGGCAGCTTATTCAGAGGTTTTTTTGACCACAGCCAGGAACAGCACATCTGTGTGGCATCGTAATTTTCCTGTGCACAAGTAGTCTCTGTCAGAGCTCGCTGTCCATCGACTGAACACTTGTGAGGCGCACGGCGATACTGAAATGAGCGTAGTTGTCTTGCGCTTATAGCGTAGTTATGTTGTGCTGGAGGCGGTCATATGCAAACGCTGTTACGTCACTTCTAACCGACACGTCACTTCTAACCATGAATCCAGAACGAGCTGTATTTTGAGCTTGATTAAATAAATGATTCGTTTAGAATGGGGAGGACGTCTTAAAATATTAAACTTGCAGGACGTTTTAATGATACAAAGACCTCTTATATACCAAAAGATCAAGGCAAATTTGGTTTCTCATGTCATGACCCCTTTAACATGATTTAAGTGTGATAAAATCGCTCATTACCTTTTCTGTGTAAAGTTATATCCAATTTTACTACTTTGTTGCCATGATGACGTAATGCTGGAAACCCAAAAACCCTAAAACGATGGAAGTAATGATATAAGCAACTTTACAGCTCAAATAATACATGTGTTTTAACAGAAGAATTCATGTAAATTCTTTTATAAAACTATAAGAATCACATTTCTGCCTTTAAACCCTCCAAATATTGGTCCCATTCACTTCCATTGTAAGTGCCTTACTGTAACCTTTATATTTGGTCTTTATAAAGAAATGGAGGGGCAAATTGAAATCTTTTTTTTTGGTAATAATCATTATGCCATAAATGCTGTCGAGCTAAACTTGACTCACAAGTGATGCAACTACACTCACAGTTGATTCCAACAGAGTCTGGTTTTAGCTAAGCACACACTTAAAAATTAAAAAATGAAATTGCATTAGATAAGAAAATAAAAAAGGGGCCTTTATAATTTATTTTTTTATGAAAGATTTATATGAAAGATAGCACAAGAACACCTTTCAAGCAAAACCTTTGTTAGGTTTTAAATAAAACAATAGATAATGAAGAGAAATTGCTAATGATGAAGCAGACCTCACGTGATAGGGGAGACTATTCCAAAGTTTGGGTCCGGCCACAGAAAAGGCCCGATCACCCTTGGATTTATATCGACAACGGGGTACAGACAGAAATAATTGGCTGGAAGATCTGAGTGCTCTGGTTGGAGAGTAAGGGTGGAGAAGGTCAGAAATGTATTTTGGTGCAAGACCAAACAATGCTTTTTAAACAAATAGAAGAATTTTTAAATCAACCCTGAACTTAACAGGAAGCCAGTGAAGAGATGCCAATATGGGGGAAATATGATCCTCTTTTTTTGACCCTGTTAAATACCTGGCTGCCGCATTTTGAATAATTTGTAAGCGAGATAAAGCAGATTGAGAAAGGTAAATGTACAGTGAATTACAATAGTCTAGCCATGATATAATAAGAGCATGCATCACAATTTCCAGATCTTTACTAGAAAGGAAACATTTTAGCTTTGCAATTGTTCTGAGATTAAAGAAGTTTCCCTTAATAACAGCACTAATCTGTTTATCAAAAAGAAGCGAAGAGTCAAAAATGATTCCAAGATTCTTAACATTCTTTTGTACATTGGAAGAAAGTGGACCTAACTGGGCTTCCAAGACAGGAGAGGAAGACATGCGATATAATCAAATGATCAAATACCTATATTATTAGGGCCACTGTATATTCACTGTTAATATACCATTCTATCTCTTCCCTGAGAAATTTCAATGTGGGTGCCTGACAGAGTTAATGATCTCAAACAGCACTGCCACACCATCCGAGTGTCTGCCAACTCCAAGATTAAACAGATGTAAAAACGTGTCACAATTCTGACACTTCAGCTCTGACCTTTAATGGCTCCCGCTCCTGCAGGTCCGACGAGCCATCACTGCCTTTGTACTTTGAGTCTTTGTCTCTCTGGTTGATCGTCGAATAGCCATCTAATGAGAGCGAAAGAAAGGAGAGAAAGATCTTTGTTATCGTGGTCTGCATGTTAGCCCCCTCAGCGTGGATCTTCAAACAAGCAGAGACAGAACTCTCAACCTTCAGCTGGAAGTATTCAGTACTTGCTATTAGCACAGATGTTCTTGTGTGTGTGTGTGTGTTAGTTTGTGTTCTTGTTTGTTTGCATGCAGGCTATGTGTATTAGCTCTCCCCCATAGCCAGGAAATGTAACCACTATCTTCTACCCACTCAGGCAGCACCACTTCTCCAGCCTCTGTTCAATTATTGCCAGTCAGGCTTGGAGAGGATACTGGTGCAGTGGAAAAGTTCAGAGAGAGGGCGCTATAATGAAGAGGTGGCAAACACTGGTGCTTTTTCAAATATCCATGGTCTAGAAACAAAGAAAATACAATACACTACAAACATCTTATTAAAAGAGGGCTTTTGCAGACAGCATTGGAATTAAACGAATTCAAATGCAATACAATTTGTTATTACTTCTAACCTAAACACAACATACTTCTTTGAGAGACACTTTTGAGGAATGGAATGTTAGAGGGATTATGTTTTTGTATTGTAACAGCAATACATACAATCGTAGGGTTCTTTTTTTATTGTTTGCAGGCATGCAAATGTAATCTTACCTGGACCGAATTCATCCATAGGTATCATATCTCCACTGCCACACCCTCTGTTGCCTGAAAAGCATTTTACAGGCTGGATTTTTCATGGCAATGAGACTCGTGCTCATATTTAAAATGATCACTTTAAGTCAAATAGTTCTGTAGATCTAGTTTATATGGCCTATTGAGTGCAAAATATAGAGCCGAAAGTGTTCTGGAAGAATAAATCCCATTCGTTTTCTCATGATTTTTTGTGCTAAAAAAACAAACCTTTCAAGACAGACCAACCTTGAGCTTTGAGGTTGTTAAGCAGTGGTATATGTTTCTGTAGAAGCCACAAGCCAGGATCCTTTCCACTATATTTAACAAAAATATATTTTATAATTGCAGAATTCCCTTTAAAAGACTACATTACCCACAATTCTAAAGCAAAATACAACAATCAGAAAAGGCAATTATTAATGGAAGCAAGAATCCCGGCAATCTGACTCAAAAGTTACAGCCCACTCTCATAAAACATTACAGATGAACGTAAATCAAATAAGTCCCACTACACTATCAGTCAATTGCTGATATGATTAGCATTCGCAATACTTGATGGAATGTGTAGTTCATTTTCTTAAAAAAGATGTTAAGAAAACTTTTCAAAACTTTTTTGGCCTAGAATAAAATTTTGTAATTCATGTCAAAGCTGATTGGTTTGATTAAGAGGTAGACCGATATATCGGTTTTACAGATTAATCTTTGCTGATAGTTGCATTTGCCGATAGTCTGTTATTGGCAAACTTTTATGCCGATGGTTTCAGTTTTTTCATCATTTCAAAATAAGAATCCCGGAATGTTTCGGTCTTCTTGATCCATAAAGTCCCACGTTCTGCACCAAAACTTAATTTGTTTCTAGTTATTATTGGGATTTTGGTTGAACAATAAACTGCATTTGGGATTTTATTCATTTTGGACTCTTTGCCTCTGCCCACCATAGTAAAGAAATAATATATATATATATATATTTTTTTGTACATTTTATAAATCGATTAAAAAACTATCGGCAGATTAATCGGTAATTGGCCTTTCCCACAACCTTAGTTATCGGTATCATCAAAATCCACTATCAGACAACCTCTAGTTTCATTCAAGGCCTAGATCTCTTTAATGAAAAGCTGTTTAAAATATGAAGAAAAAGAACGAGAATTATACTTCAGTCAATGTTGCACTCGATTATATGCATTAATGCAAGCAGGGAAAGAAATGGGAATGATGGATGTGATCAAATGCATCTTCGTCGTGAGCATCCTACAATCAGTAAAACAATTAAATAAAAAAATAGCCAAAGCCGTCATGCTAACTCCTCTCTCAATGAGATGTGTTGTGCTTGGGTGGATGGATGGAGCTTTTTTTGGCAGCTCTCAGTAATTTACCATAATTTTGCTTGAGAGTGAATGAATAATGAGCTCCTATACAGAGGCCGATTAATCTGCTGCTTGGTCCTCATAAACCATTCTGTATCATATGAACAGCTCAAATGACTGATTAAGTGCGAGAGATGGGGACAGCTGCACGCTACAGCTGAGCAATGGAGGTGAGAGATCAAGTGTTCTGCCACATGTAAAAACACAGACAGTAGTTTAGGAGATATGCTCATTTACGTGCACCTGAACCACAAAAATTCCACATATCATACAGATTGGTTTCTGTTTGTGGTCTTAAGCTAACCTTGGTTCTTCTCCATCAAAGGCAGTGTAGTGTCGTCGTACCCAGGCTTGCAGTTCTTGGACATTTTGGGAGTGCCAGTCGCGATAGGCTGAAAACAGTTGAGACGAAAAGACTTCAGAAATGTATGACATAATAACAATCTTTACAAAAAAACATGTAGACCTTAAACCAAGTGCTCCTTTTCTAAAAACGGTTTAATATTTGTAATAAAGAATGCACAAGGTAGTTCCAGTACACATATTGTATATTATTATAATCGGTAAAAACAATTACAATATCTTATCATTATAATATATATATTTTATTTTTCTTTAAAAGGATACCAAACAATTCACCCTCTTTGTTTTTTGTTTGTTTGTTTTTTGACTTCAAAGCCTTTAATTTTGGGCATGCCACTGAAAGAGGAAATCTTTAAAAACATCTTCAGAGCTTAAAGAGTTCAAATATATATTGGTATGTTTTTTTTTTCTTTTGATTTTTTGAATGACCTGGACATTATGACATTCCTCCTTCCATACTTGGGCATTTTATATTTATACTCCAAGATTAATAAATGAGAAAAAAGTATGCATGTCTATGTTTTGCTTTACCTGGAAGTGCGTTTTAGTCCAGCCGTCCTTGGTCAGGACGTTTCTCAGATCCTTATAGCTCCAAACCGTCTGTAGTACATGGGAGGCAGCTTTAGTCTCCCTTGCTGACTGGCTGCAGTGCATAAACACAAGATGAAATAGGAATGAGGAATTCAGAGCCCATCTGAAAAACTCGGTCTAAAAATTCAAAGTCTTCTATTCCCCTCACAGCACCCTGTAGTCACCATAGCTTCAATCTCCAACCCCTGTGGCCACAGAGTTCTCTCTTTTCACTTCATTAGCTTTTCCTGTGATCCTCACTTACGTAATTATCAGGACACTACACCTTCAAAGCTGTTTCCCCAGAGTTAGAGAGAGATAGAAGGAGATCATGTGGCCACTCTCCAGTCAAGCAAGTACTGTTTAAAAAGTTAATCTCCCACAATCAATATTTAGTTTTGGACGAAATCACGCTCAAGCTGAAATGGTATACTTCATGTGAAGTTTTAAATGAGGTCAGATGCAAAATGGATGGGGGGTGTTTGTATAACATATGACTTACTCTTCAGAACTCTGTCACTTTTGATATTTACAGCACTTTACATAATATTCCATTTTTCACATGCATATATTAAGGATGATGTGTTTTGAAAAAATAACACACTTCAAAGAGCAGGGAGATGCATGTCTTGTTGCTGTTTTTCTCTGTGAGGTAGGGACGACCTAAATCAATGTAAGATCTTTTCACAGACCAAAAACCTGTTTTTTTCTTTACATACTGCACTAAGTGAGCTTTTTAGACTAGTGTCTGATATGGGTCATGTTTAAAAAAACATTCCCTATTGACGAATTTTCGTTCTGTCAGAGTATGTTCCTTATTTGATGAAGGACGTACTTATTGTCCATTAATTAGGCATGTTCTTTAGAAAGCAGGTGAGTAGTATTAATACATTTCCAGATATAATTTAAAGGAATATTTGGGGTTCAATACATGTAAAGCTCAATCAACAACGTTTGTGGCATAATGTGGATTACCACCAAAAATAATTTTGACTCGTTACAGTGAGGCACTTCCAATGGAAATGAATGGGGCCAACTTTATAAAAGCACTTACATTAATTCTTCTGTTAAAACAAATGTCATTTTAGGGTTTGTTGACATTACATCATCATGGCAAAGAAGTAATAAAATTGGCTAGTCAGGCTAGTAAGTGATTTTATCACGTTACAATCATGATAACATGCATGTTGTTTATGTCTTGTGGCTATTCTTTTGAAACAGTGAGTATTTTAACATATACATATTGGCCCCATTCACTTCCATTGTAAGTGCCTCACTGGAACCCCGATTTTTGCTCTTTTTAAAGAAAGTTTAAATTTTTTTATTTTTGTGGTAATCAGCATTGTCACAAATGCTGTCGATTGAGCTTAACTTAAAAATATTTCTTTAACCACAACAACTTTCTTGTGGTATATATATCAACACAGCTAGTATAGTAAAGTATTAAGTGGATGCACACTTCAAAATCTCTGCAGATGCACAAGATCATTTGGGTATTTTTGCCTTATTAGGAATAATGAGGATTCTGACATCCTACAAATATTTTTGCCTTATTAGGGAAGTAGGAATATTCGGACGTGATGTTTGGATTACGGTGTGAACAAATCTAAATGTGATCAATAGGCAATCCTACTATGCCCTTTTCATAAGTTTGTTCTGTTCTCCATGCACTTCCTATGTACCTGGTCCTGTTGATGGACACTAGTTTGTCGATTGCTTGAGCAGTAATGAGAGAACGAGCGTTTTCAGAGCTTTCAGAGATGATTTCATGGATTGTGTTGAGGATGGCCACCACTGTGTCCTCCTCCAGGTTCTTGGCTGGCCGCTGCTGTCCGCTGGGCAGGTTGCTAACCAAGTCCCTCATGGCATAACTCCCTGAGGAGGATATTACAGAACAATGAGAGATACAGCTCTGGAAAACAGCCAAATGAGTTGCAGAGACACAAAAGCCAAATAAAACCATTCTTTACACATGGGTTTGAACTCATATATCCTTTACATTATATATTCTTTAAAGACCCAATGAAATCAGAAATTTGAGTTTTGTGGCTTTTAGACTATGTCTCATAGCTTTGAAGTCATCTACTGTATATGTTAGATAGGGCTGGACTGGGAAGAGAAATCGGCCCAGGATTTTACACGGCAACTGGCCCAAAACTTGTTGCTCATGTTACATTTCCGCATATTGCGGTGCCGTTTTGTGGTCCGTACTGCATAACACGGCGGCTCGTTTGAGCTTAACGCGGCCCATTCGGCATGTTTTGATGCCGACCCACGCGCTCGATTCTCCCGATGGCCTGTCCGCCCCCGATCGGCCTCAAAGTGTGTCGGACCACTGGGAAAATGCCCGGTATGCCAGATTACCAGTCCAGCACTGATGCAAGAGTACTCATAAAAGTCTTTCTCTTTTGGTTGATGACTCATCTTGCACTACACAGATTTTTGTCCAATAAAATGCTCTCTAGAATGAGAATATCTCTCCCCCAATGCCACCTGTAGCTATGAAGCAGCCAGTAATGGTTCAAGGTTGAGACGTAACTAAAGCCTATTGCCTTTTTTTTTTAAATGCCCTTTTATATGTCCCATCCAAACTTCCTGTTTCAATATGAAATGTGCCAACACTGTGCTTGTCAAGGGATTTCTTGAGGCCTTAAGCACTAATTATAATCCTTCTGGCAACAAATCAGATGAAAAAACGAAATAGCCTTATTCTGCTCTTACCTATTAGATCTTTGTTGCGGCGGTCAATGGACAGGTTCCTCAGAGCTATGGCCACAGCTCGCACCACCTTGTCAGAGTCCGAGCGCAGGAGTTCTACAAGAATGGGTAACCCTTTCTCCTTACGCACTGTTGCCCGGATATAGTTCGACCACTATATTAATGAGAGGAACAGACTGCATGAAGCCAATGATCCACCTGTGGTTTAAACATTCTTCCTTTGCACATCATACTTGCCAAATTTGCAGCTCTGCAAATCTGTCTTGAAAATGGGCACACAGTACAGCAGTTTGTATGCATGTGAGAAAAAGCTGAACAGTGAACTTTCCCAGAGCTCTTCAATTCTGGAAAATCACAATCCAGCAAGTCATTTGGCCCTGTTAGACTGCATTTTTAGATTACATTTTCCACTCCTACCCCATGAATCACAAAGCCTTTTTAACACACACACACACACACACACACACACACACACACACACACACACACACACACACACACACACACACACACACACACACACACACACACACAACCCAACAACCAGTGCCCTTGAGATGTGATCAAGTTGTTGCAATACCACTTAATGGCCACTAGGACATGGTAGTGGCCCTTGGAGCCATCACTACTACTTAAAACAGAGACACAAACACATTTGCAAAAAAGGAAAGTAGGGAAAAGAATAAATTAATAAATTAAATCCTCAAATCCTCTTATAGACCACAGGCGCGACACATCCATCTCCCTACGGCAGGGATTGTGAAGCGTCTGGGACTCTGGGTATACGAGCGCCTGTGTGTGGCCAAGCATAGAGATGAGGCAGGTTTGAAGCGGTGTAACCACACAGAGAAGCAGTGTGCTTATGCATGGCTGCACTTCAGGTTATAAGGCACACCAGGAGACACAGAGAAGGAAGCAGGGTCAGGGTAGTGCAATTTAATGGGATTTACTCTGGTAATAGGAGCACTTCCCCTTGACTTGGAAAGCAAGAGTTTCATGTGACACTGTGGTGCAGAATGCCATAATTACACTCAGAGGAAATGGGATGCATTGGCTAGGACCGTGCATTCTAAGCAGACAGAAACGTAACTTGACAAATTAAGGTTTATCTGTTATCTCGTTACTTTCAGAGTTGGATGGATTTGCATAATACACTTCAGCAGGCCAATCAGAGTTTTGGTTCGATAAGGTGTCTTGTGTCACGCCAAGCCAAAGGTTGATTGTTCTTCAGTGACAATACTAGTAATTAGAGATGGGAATCATTAGGAATATGTCAGTCTGTCTGTCTGTCTATCTATCTATCTGTCTATCTGTGTAGACTTTTTAATTGCAAGAAATAATAAATTACATGCTTGAAAGCTGATTGTTGATTCCCATGCACAAATGATAAGAGAATATGATAACATGACTACCGCTCTGATGCTTATTTTATTACAGTGCTCTGTCTGTATCAGCAAAGAATGCAGACACTCCTGATAACAGAACCAAACGTCATGAAAATCATAAAATGTTCTGATGTGATTAAAACATTTAATTGGTTTTTAATAAGAACTGGTTCTCGACTCCCAATGTGCAGGCTTAGCTTGAGAAGAACCTTACTGTCCACTGTCCAGCGCTGAGGTTCTGTAGAGCTCCGGCCGCTGCTTCTAGTGTGTTATAGTTCTGGCTTTCTGTCAGGAGGGACAGGTAGAGACGAACCACCTCGGGCTGATACAGTAATTCAAAACCTGCAGACATACAAATAAACAACAGCATTAAAGATGGACAACATGATACACAGACACACACAGATGAGCTATGGGGCAGTAAATATTGATTGCAAAAATTTCCTATTGTCAGTGTTGTATCGCACCAGGTGAAATGAAAAGTGGAATAAATAACAGCGTTGGACAAATGTATGATTAGCACAACAGAGAAACAGAGACAGAAAATCAAAGACACTCCATTTTCACGGATACAGTGAACAGTTCGACTGACAATGTGTCTCAAAAATGTCAATTGAAGTTTTCTTTCTTGATAGCGACATCCCAATCTCAGGCAATCTAATCAGTCATTCTTCCACCAAGCACTGCTTGAGGTCAGAAACCCAACTGAAGTAGCTCCTTTATGCTGATTTAGGGTGAGTGCCCCACAAAAAAAAAAAGCATTTGAAGAAAACCCAGTTAAAGCAAAAGTGTCTTTTTTTTTTTTTCTGTATAAAATAGTTTCTCCTTCCTCAGCATAATATACAAAAACAACTATAAGCAAGCCATTTGCAGATTGATTACCCTGAAAAATGTAAATAATGTGGTTCTTTGGCCATGCTCTGTTTTGCCCAAGTCCGACACAGCAACATTGGCTCAGCCAATGCTATGAGTTTGGGGCGGGATTATCTGTTTTTCCATAAATGGCAGAAAGGGGGAATATTTGGGAAATTTGTTTGAAAACAATCATTATTTTTTCAATTCCATTTGATGATGCCAGTGGTGCAGAATTGACAAATTTAATCTAAGTTGAAGACATCTGCAGTGGTAGTAGGAAATGGATAATTCGCTTTCATCCTGTCTAAATGTTAAATGATCCTGTTGGACATACGAATAACTGCATACTGTTCCCAGAAAGTTCAAGTTTGGGTCTGTTTCTCTACACTCTCTTACATAGTAGGATTTGAAGACTGAATTGGGTCTGTCACAGCTCAGAGAATTGCAAGACACTGACTGATCTAACAAATACAAACAGCTATCTCAAAGAATGGTCATCCTCTAATCTATTAAACACATTCTGGTAGGTAATGTCAGACTTTGTTCCACTTTTGTAATAAAGTTTAGTTTTCAAATGCAGCAGCAGGCAGCAACAGTACTGAACAACTGCAAAAGTTGGGAATTGTGAACATTAAAAAACAAACAAATAATGTAACCAAATGATTTTCATGATGTTTGGTTCTGCTAGCGGTTCTTGAACATCTGCATTCTTGCACTGATGCGGATAAAGCACCATACTTAAATAGCTTTTTCCTGCACTGCTACTAAATCTGCAGCATCACAAATCAAGATTGTCTTATTACAATAAGATATTACAATCTGAATTGTAAATGATCAAGAGCTGCAAAATAATGCATCGAAGCATTTTTAGAGAGAAATACTCAATATTTAAGCTCTACGAGTTCCTTTGTGTGCCTTATTAGGATAATCATTTGGTTTCGACGTTCAAGCGTTTATATGTGCAAGGACATGGATGCTTGATTTGGCCAAGGCTAGCATTTCACAGATCCTGAACATGACTTATGAGCTGTGGTTAAACAGGCCTTCTTCTCTTTCACTGCCACGTCAAGACCAGATAGTCTGGAGAGGTTCAAAGTAACTTGATCTTTGGTTTTGACACAAAAGCAGCAAAACTGCAACACTGTAAATTGGTAGCATGCCTGAAATTATTTGAATATATGCATGGTGATGTAATGCAGAAAAAATGGAAGAGCTTTCATACTAATGCATGTTCGCTGGTTTGTCACTGCATTAGAAAAGCTTTGCCATTGCTTGGCCCATCTGTAATTTCTAAATCTGCACCCAACACCTATAATTTGGAGAGGCAAGAATGGCCTTCAGGGTGTGGGCCTAGCTTTGAAATGCTCACTATACATTTTTATTTCTGTCTGAGCAAGAAAATGACTGTCCTCATTTTTTTTTTGCCAGTTTATACACATTCTGAACCTCAATTACCATTTTAGCCCATTTTAAGTCTTTTTCCTCTCCTCTGCTTTAGAATTCATCTTGACAGAGTTACTATGCAAAAAGACATCAAAGAACCCTCAGAGAGCTGAGTGTACAGTACTGTTTATAAGGATTAGCGTGGCATGAAATCTGTGTTTACTTCAGTACTGTACTATGCTTTTGTAACACAGAGCTAAATGTCTTTGTAGGAAGCTATAAATCACAGCTGTTCAGATTGAGTGCTGTGTTCTCTGTCTGACAATTATAGCTTCCCCTAATCTTTGTCAAAATTGAGCAACCATCGAAACAATTAAATGCTTGCTTCATAATGTGGACGCAGCCTGCTAGTTTAGCTTTAACTCAAACTCAATTTATACACACAGTCAGCAAATTAAAGGTCATTTGTCTTGTGGGGGAGAATGCTGACAGTTGTATCATGCAAATGGAGATTCCTTTCCATATCACTGACATCTGTGTAAACTCCCACTGCAAAGTTCCTGTCGTTTCCTTGACAGCTTTTTGATATTCTGGAGTCTACATTCCCTACTAGTGCAATTCTTGGAGGCTGGATTCATCTCTAGAGGAGCTATAGTTATGAAACAGCAAATTTTAAACTGAGATTTGGGATTAGTACCAAAACATGTTCTTCCCTCAGAAAGAGATTAAAACAGCAGGAGAAAAAACATGCTCTGCGAATTTCATCAATTACTGCTGGGATCTTTGCTTAACATGCACTTTGAGCAAAGTGAGTACCACTTTCCCAGATAACAGAAGACGACATCTTTGATAGGTAGAAGTGCTGTAAAGTTTAAAACAATGAATGAATATTAGATGATGTCACCACTATAAGCACACACGTCAGTCATAAGAAATTCATAGGCAAAACACAAAAAAATATACACACCACCCCTGGTGCCTAATTGTATGAATGTAATTAGCAATCCCAAGAGAAAGAAGACAGCATGAACAAGCTTTAAAGAGACACAGGGTTCAGAATAGCATACATCCTAATTACACTATTTCTGCAGTATACAGTATATACTGTATACAGTACATACTGCATACTGTGCACATAACTTAATAAAAATGTATCTAATTAACATACATTATCTGTATGAATGGAATAACTGAATGACAGTAACGTAGTAGACCAAATTTACAATATAGAGCCAGAGCAAGTAGCGCAGATTACTGTATTCCATAATGGAATGCACAACATTTTTCTTGACACATCATTTGATCAGATTCAGACTTCCAAAGGATAAGACATTTGGAAGATAAATTGCAGATAAATGTGCAATTTAACTATTTTTATTTCTGATATGATAACAGAACGATGCTCTCTGAATTTAACATGCTATTCAATGAGCTCATGTGACAACAATGTAACATACAA